>NW_020271605.1:181401-781401 GCF_002803265.2 Melanaphis sacchari
ATGTTTGCTTTGCTGTTGTTATTGTTTCATAATAGCACATTTTATTAATATGACAACTATAGGTATCGACGACGCTATGTAAATATTATAATAAATATTTATTTTTATTAGTCTGACAGTGTAGTTTCGTTAGTACTAATGCCGTAGATAATGAATAATGATAGCAATATTATATAGAACGCAAGACAAAATTATTATTATGAATCAGACACTTAATAATAGCATTATTATTAAATTAAATTGTTTAATTATTAAACTGGTAGATTTGTCATTCATTATTCACCATATCATGTTCTTGTAAGGCAGTATCATATTATACTTAGTGCCACGAAAATTAATGTAAAATTGAAATAGGGTATTTAGTAAACGTTATGTCGTGATTGTCAATATAATGAGCAGGTTATTATAGAATGCTGTGTGGTACAGGTCAGTTTTTGCTGACAGCTTTTGAATAGTGTTCACTTAGAGATATCTTGTGTAACGCGATATTGATGTTCAAAGTTTGCATCAGTTTAGACAATTGAATGATGACAAGAGTAAGACATTTTTAAAATATTCAAGAATAATATCGTCGTCATTTTTATAATACTTATAAACAACAAGTCACATTAACAATACTTTGTACTTTTGATAAACATCACTTTAACGTTACGTTCAACAAATCTGTTAGTATCAACACAGAAACTGGGGCATACGCATTTTTAAAGCAATAGTGAAGGAAATATAGTATCTGCATTACATGACGACAAGGAGAACGCCGAAAATTAATTTGTTTTACCATCAACAATATAGTTTGCAGCAGGAACAGTTCGGTGCCGAATGACCATAAAATGTCGCGACAACGGGGCCTGTTACATAAAACACGTCGTTATATCGTTTGAGATCATCAGCCCGATTCGCGGTCGACATAGAACAGTAATACGTGGCATGAAGACTGAACGTACGAAAATGAAAACGGAAGTTCATAAATAACGCTTAAATTGACTGGGAAGTTTCCGTTCCGCCGTGGTCAACGATGGCCTTGAATACAGCCACGGAAACAATAAAAATGTTGCACGGTGTAAGACGCAGATTAATGCATCCAGGTGATATTTCATGATGCTCATATTTCGCGCAGCCAGATACATTGTCGTTCGTGAGCTGGCCAGATGTTTCCCGCGTTGTAACGGTTCGACAGCCGCTGTCGCGCCGCAAGAATGTAAAGCGGATTTACGGAAAGTCATTTCATAGGCTGCCGCGTGCCGCATCGAAGACGGTAGCCGAAGGAAGATGGCGGTGACATCGATGAGAGCGTTCAGACGAGTTTTACGTCGCTCGATGTCAAATAGTGGTTAGTTATTATTATTACAGTTGTTAGGTTGCAGGGCGTCAGCCAGGCCGCCGATGATGCCGTAAAAGCGGTTGCGCACAGGCGACTTTAGCAGACCAACAGCCTGTGCACCAACCACTTTTACGGCGTCATCGGCGGCGGCGACGCGAACGCTGACGAGGTCGGTATACAATAATAATAATAATAATAATAATAATATATATTTTGATGACGATGACGGTGACGATTAATAATTATTAAGACAATGTTATTGTTACGTCGGGCGACGTAAAGACCGTCGGACGGCTCCTCGTCCGATCGTCGCGCCGATATTATTTTGTAATACCGTTAATATTGTGTGCAGCGCGCGCGCGGACCGAAAGTATATAGAATGTTTCCATGCGATTTTCGTCCGCTGCGATGACGCGCGCATCATTTTGGCGCGACAACCCGTGCTGTCGGATGCGTTTATAACGCGCGCGCGTTTTTTGGGGGGGGGGCACACGTCCCAAACCGAAATGCAGACGACTATTATCACAATGTAATATAAACGCGCGAAATAAACGGAAAAAAAAAATCATGAAATATATCGCAAGACACGGACCGTTAATCTCACGTCTTACACTTTTTTATTTTTGTTTTGTTTTTTTTTTGTGTTTTTTTGTATGAAACGCTATAGTCAAATTATCGTTATTACGCAGCTTATAAGACTTTACGAGACGTTATTCCGCGGGGACGGAGAGAACGGCATTCGACCCCCAGGCTCGAGGGATTTAAAAAATGCATTGAGTTTTATGGACTTCCGTTTTCATTTTCGTACGTTTGGATTATTTAAATATACCTACGTATTACTGTGTTTCTGTCTCGATTGCGAAAGTCGAGATTTTGATATTCTCAAACGGTTATAGCGACATTAACTTTATGCTGTAGGTACACGTTTTTAAATTAACGACATTTTATGATCGAGTGATTTCAACCAGGCTTTATTGCCTTATATAGTTGGATAAAATATATTGTTGATGAAAACAAAAAAATAAATTGAAAATTTTCAACGTTCTTCTAGCAATCGTGTATAATTTTTAATTCCTGTCTTTCAACTCACTATTTGCTTTAAGAAGTCCTACGCGTATACTTTTGGATTTTAATTGTTTGAAATTACTATAGGTTTTGTTTGAGACGTAACGTTAAAATTGATGTTTGTTTAATCCTATCAAAATTTTAAAGTATTTGTTAATAGTAATTTATTTGTGTTTATAAATTATTATAAAAAAGTGTATTGGGTATTATTTCTTGAATATTTTTTAAAAATATAATCTTACTCTGTTGTATAATCATTCAATTTGTGTAAGAACGTGTTAAAAACTTTGGTTTTAGACAAGCATCAATATCATACGTTACACAAGATATCTCTAAATTAATTTTAAGTTGTTCCAAAAGAAGTATCAATAAAAACTGATGCATTACGAAGTAAGTACCTACATTTATTACAGCTGGTAGATGCTATAGCCTAAACATTTTCTCGATTTATGTTGACGAATAACGATACGACATGGCGTTTTACTTTAAATACCCTGAGCGCTTAGTGTTTTTCCCGGACATTTCTGAATTTTTCCGGTAGCATTTAAGTATAATATATGATACTACTTATACTTACAGAACATAGTATAAAGACTCAAACTCAGATAATTTATCGTAAGGTGTTACAAAATCTATAGTTTTGTGATTAAATTGTTTAATTTTATGTAAATGCTTATGAAATAAACCTAAGTTCATCTAGTTCACCTTAATAGTAATTTTATCTTGCGTACAAATATAAAATATTGCTTGCTCAGTTTAATTCATTTATCTGCAGCATTAATTTTCACTGAAATTTGTTTATATTGTTCAATAAAAATAAATATTTATTATAATATTTACACTAACGTGTCATTATGTATAAGTTTAATCATGAATATAATAAAATGTATATTGTAAAATGTATATTACAGTCTTACTGACTACTGTGCAAACAAACATTACAAACGTTAGAGCAAGCTTAATATTGTACGCTTATATACATTACACACATTTGAAATCCATTTGTGAAATTGAATTGGATTTTCAGAATGGTTATGATAACTCGATTGAAAGTGCAATAATATGATGGTGTGATAACATTTATCATATTATTGTTTATTACCATATTAGTCATATAACAGACAAGGAATTATAATAATATCATAATTAAACGTAAATAGCTATTGGTATTATTCTTAAAATCGTAATTTTTATTATTATCGATATAATTGTTTGATAATTTATTCAAAAATTATAAAAACTTTATTGTAGTAATAATACTCCTGACGTAATTTTCATTTTTCTTAAAATTTCACATTTAACATCTATGATGAATTATCAGTATGGAATTAACTAAAATGATCTAAGTTAATTATAAGAATTTATATTAGAGTTTGATAATTAAACCATTCGTTAAACTATGATGGACAGAATAAATTACTTTTGTTATTTATCATCGAATAGTTGTTAATTGTTATAGAAACTGGTTAATTTTCAGCTTTAATCTGTTTTAACCGTAGTAATTTTAATTAATGGTGAGGTGGTTTGAATATCTCAGTTGATTGGGTAAAATAAAAATATATTTACCACTAATATTTACTACCTGTCAAAACATTCGCGTAAACACATAATCATGACTTTGTATAGCGTTGGGCGTTCTATATAATACAATTTAAACTTTTAAGTACTGTGCAGTATAATATCAAAAATATATTATACAAAATTTACAATATTTATGATTATTTTTCAATTTTAATAAGAAACCTCTCTTATACGCATCACGATTGAACATGAAATATTTATACACCAAGTTTTACATTTAAATTCCTTAATGAATACTACAAACTGTTTTTCTTCTGTGATACAAGTACTTTTTTTTCAGTTTTAAAATAATGATTCAATTCTCTAATAAAATTCTTTGATAACATTTTAAGAACTTTATGTACTATTCAGCTGAATATACCGTTAATAAGATTAGAGTATTTAGTAGTTACCAAACGATCCTGTGGTCATTTTGTCGTTCCACCTGAATAAATACAAAATTTTGAGTAAAATGATCCTTCAATGACATCACTGTAATATATAATATCACATTATTACAAAAACCATGATACAAATAGTCTACTTCTAATAATATAAGTTGACCTGACAGCTAGTTGTCCTTGGGGAAAGCAAAGCGGGCATATGGTAATCTAGACACTGAAATTCGAAGATATACTCTATATTAACATTTATTATACTGTGCTTATTGTAATATAGTTAAGCCTATTTAATTATAGCCTTGATTGATTCCTCAATTCGTGGTTTCATGACTAGATACATCATTAAACTGTTAGTAGGCATATATCAGTTGTACAATAATATAATTTGCATAGTATAATATGTATATAGTAAATGCATTATATTATTCCTAAGTTAATAGTGCGCTGTAAGTTATTTTATGTAAATTATATTATTATGTCAACTTTTGTTACCTACACGGCTCACGTGTATACCCTTAAACCTCAGTAAATGTAATAATATTAATATATTCATATAAAGTTTATAACAGTAAATAATGCACAAGTGTATACAAGTGTCAAGTGTACAAAAACTGTTGTAATTAAAATATATCACTTTTCTTTCTTTTTTTTAATTTATGTTTTTGAAATAATAATATTTTATGTTTAAATAAACAGTGACCTACAAGATTATTTTTATAATATAATACCAACATATTTGCTGTAAATAAAATTTCATATTGCTATTTTGGAATTCAATTAGACCCGAACCATCGTTATAGTATATATAAGTATGGATATCATTGTAGGTACAATCATTACAACCGAGTGCTAAGCGTACGTAATAAGTTTTTATTCTTGTAGACTGTATTTCTGAAAAATATAGACGTATATTTTATTTATTTCCAGTTGAATTATATATCAATTTGCTGCGATTTAAATATTTGATTCGTTGATCATTTGTAATGTTTTGTATTTTGTCATTTGAACTTGCAGGTTTCAATTTATCAGTTTATTTCGCATTTTTCGCACATACCTATAGTATGCATAATCAGAATTTTAGTAATACTAAACTTATTATAAAGATGATGGTTGTTGGTTTTAATAGAAGATCAAATTATTTCTCCATAATAAAATAACAAATATAAAACAGATTACTTATTCCACAGAAATCTAATTTAATATTACTAATGGGCGCTTGTTTACTTTAAATTTGTAGTTATTGAATTTGAGATGATTCAAATGAAGTTATTTCATCGATTTGAAATCATATTTGAACGATTTTCATCAAAACTGGTTATTAAAATTCTAACTTTTATATTTTATTGCATTTTGGCTTGTGTTTATTGAACATACTATGTTATTTTATTTTATTCAATAAAAATGTTACAATTCTTGTTCAGTTTTTTTGAATTAAACTTGACATTGTTTATTAGTTTACTATCATCGAACATAAAAACTTTAATGCTAACATAATATAAATCTAGTACATATACAATATGTGTACACATATTTTACATATTATGTACCTACGTATGTTAAACAAAATTTAATATCCATAAGAATCTTAGCAAAAAAAAAATAAATCAAATGAACTATTAGGAATCTTATACGTATTATATATTTTATGTCAAGTTTTTATTACTATAAAAATATTATAAATGTATAAAGCTACTACAATATCTTGTAATATTACGTTTTGGTGGATTTAAATCCAATTTATTTTTTATTTTGTTTTTTCAAATCTCAAGATATAATTAATAAATGTCAAAATATCAGTACTCATATTATAAACAATTATTTTAGGATTTATTTAAACTTATTATGTACAAGCTATAGGTATTATAAGTACATATTGTTTTTACTACATTTTTATTAATGCATGTAAGTTATAACGTCAGATATAACCGCATTTTTGGTTAAAATAACATGTAAACCTATGGCATTTTTGTTTTTAATCGTAGTATGTATTCGTTTTGATTCATGAAAGCTTTATTGCAATTACGATTTTTCAAAATACTGATACAATTATATCAACTCATTTTTTTGCGCATTTCACTTAAAATCATTCAAAGTCCTAATAAAATATGATAAAATTATAGAACAATAAAATAAAACAATAAAATAATTTAAAATGTAATAACTTGTATTCTGCAGGCCCGCAACGTTTGCTCGTGAAGATTGGATGAGACTGAAAAAAAAATTGACTAATCACAACATCTAAATACCATATAATACAGTATCTATACGAGATCCGATAGCATTAACTGTCAGCACGTGAATGTCGTTAACGAATTTTATGTCACGGAAAGTCGTTAATAAAATAGATAAAAAAAAATAGATAAGTACATGTATGGAGTGAGCTAGTCGAACTTAAACTTTATCTTATTAAAGATTATAACAATATAAAAATTGTGTGAAAATACGTTCTTACAAGTATAATATATTGTCTATGTTGCTTAAATAATTTAAATAATTTTTTAACAGTTAAATGAAGTATAATAATTTTATAATGAATCATATATTTTAGCCATTGCCTAACAACTCTAAGAATTTTAGAAATTTTCTGGAAAATGTAAATATTTCCTGAATTATCGCGATTGCCAGGAATACATTAAATGATTTTTTTATATTGTATATAATAGTATAACAACATAAAAATTAAGTACCTATCGAAAATAGGCACTAAAAGCATTCATTAACCAAACCAACTATGAAAATCTAAAACGCAATATTCCTTTTAGCTGTGACAGTTTATGAACATAGAAAAATCATTTAAATTAATATTAAATATACACACACACACACATATAGGTAAATTTAAATAATAATTTCATATTCATAATTTGTTATCAACACATGATATTATAATCGGTTTTCGGCAAATTTTAGAGGTTTTGAAGAAATGTCACTCAATGAGTAATTATGAATTTTATGCCAAGTACGTAACGTATGAAACCATACCAATCATAATAACTGATGTTTTCAAAATTAACTTAAAAAAAATATATTTCTCTCGGGTTATGTATAACTAAATAAATAGTATTAAATTTCTGGATTTTAATACCACGCACTTTTTTTTAAACATTGAGATTAAAATACGTCATACTATTTTACGTCAATGTTTATAGGTTCGATAAAATAATAAGGGTTAAAACCGCAAAATATTTTATATTACATCCATGCTTCCATATAGATTCGATCATGTTTTTTTTTTGACAGACCTAAATATTATTCAACCATTTTTAATATTATAAGTGTTTACTGCGGTGGAAAAATAACTATTTTTCTCTCTTGGTAGTCCATTATTTTCTATCCATTAACGATTGCCACGTTCAAAAACAATATGGAATATTATGAAACTATAGTCAATTGTTATATACAAAATATTTTATTAATGATAATATAATGGCATAATATTCAATACAAATATTTTTAATCGAAATGTGAATAAATAATATTAAATTTGTAATTGTTCATTAAAATAATTCAAATATTGATTCTATATTTTGATAATTATTTTTGTTGAAATATAAAAAAGTTTATGTTTTTATACATAAATATGTATCTGTAAGTACCTATATACAATATACATACTATGAAAACGTGCTGGTTATTGACACCGATCTGAATTATTTACTCTTAAAACGTTTTCCGCTTAAAGTTTGCGGGTCTTTTGCACTATTATCAGGTGTTATAGTATAACAGTTATACAATTAATACATTATACTATGTGCAACCACGTCCACTCCAAACGTTTCGCGTTTTCGTATAAACAGTGTCTCACATGTTTTGATTTTAACTGTTTTCACGCACACTTCGTACACGCTGCAGAAACCGTTTTCGCCGACGTCGCTCAGGTCGACGTTGTCCACTACACAACGTCAGGTGAACGCCGTCAACACGTCTTCGACGAGCGGCAAGAGACGCGACTCGCTGTCCAGCTCGGCCGGGGCCTCGTCGGTGCGCCGTCTCATCGAAGTGGTCCGAACAACCCCGTCCAACATGGGACCTGTGTACAGTCGGAGGCTGTTGTGCCGGAACTACGTCACGCTGTGCCTTGGACACGGCGCGGCGGCCGCCGCTTTGGTTCCATTTATGGCACTGCAGGTCGGTACCTTACATTATAAATGTTTACGCGCTCAAAATATGTTCGAACGAAGTACGTCACGAGATTCCGATGGGAAAAACGGGGGCTGCGGGAGGGATTGTTTTCCAAGATCGCGACGTATATTTTCTATTATGGTTTTTTATTTTTTTTATCTGTCGCTGCAGGGTCGGGCGATGTACATCACGAAGAACTGTTTCAACGTATATATATATGTATATGTATTTAATATCTATACAAAATGTTTGATCGTTTTACGATTCAAATTTACAGAATATATCTGCGCTTCGTATGACAGGATACACGAGTTGAATCATAACGTTTATCTACGCAATTTAAAGTAAAAAAAAAAAACGATTCCATCATTATAACATTATGTGCTGTTCGCATTGAACTTATAGGTACACAAAGGTTTATTCCATAATTTTAGTATTCGAGTTTATTCATTGATTTTAATGAGAGCGAGTGAATAGCACGTGCTCTTGAAAATACAAACCACTTGTGAGCTTTCAATAAACGTAAATAAATAAGATAATAATTTGTAATTTTAATATTTAATAGGCAGTAGTTTGTTTTTTATGTCGTATTTTTCAACACTAATTAAATATAATAATTTTTTTAACGTAGTATTATATTTATATAAATTAACCCATCTCAATAGTTGTGTCGTGTATACGCAGATAAGTAACAAAATCTTAAAGAACTCAATTATTGTTCCACTTAATACATTCATCTATTCATATTATATCATATTGTACTATAATTATTTTAGAATACTTGTATTATTATTAAAGATTTTTATACAAGCAACTTTAAACTTTTTACCATGCAAAATATGATTTAAATGTGTTGTTATATTGATATTAGAATTGTTTTAAAATAAAATAATATTTTTAAACCACAATAACAGAACATGTTTATTCTATACTTAATAAATTAAAAGTTTCATACACTCAACCGTAGTAGGTGTAGTAGCTATATTTTATTTTTTTAAACAATCTTTAGTACGGCGTAGTGTATAGGTGATATTAGTACATAAATACATTGTAAGACTACATTTTACAATTTTTATTGTTATTAATAATAATTGTTATTGATTTATGGCGCTGTAATATTAAAGTTTTGTTTTAACATGTATGTGAGTTAGCTTCTGGATTTGGTCAGTAATTAATTTTTCAGTAAATTAACATCCAAAAATACTAAGTGATGTAAACTTGACAGGATATGTTTAATAGATCTAATGCACAACCCACTTAACTGTGATTTTAGTAAATCTTGAATAGTTTCACAGTTAGGTTACTCAAATCGGGTAGTATGATGAACACCATTCTATTAAGATGGAATAGTTGTATACATTTATATTATTATTTTTTTTTTGAATAGTGAAGTATTGTTTTGATAACTAATCATTTATATACATATCCCTACTATATACATTTTAGCAAGTATTTTGTTATTGAATAACTTTTAAATACTTTAAATTCTTATGACTAGATATCATAAACATGTTTGGCTATTGGAAATATTATTGAATAATTGAAAGCCAAATAAATAACTAATTATTCAATCATACAAGTAACATAATAAAATATAATGTATGCATTTAAAATTGCAACGTAAATTAAAGTAAATAATTATTTTATATTTATTTTCATATCAAGCCAACATAAAAAGACTAAGATTATGTTCTTTCGTGACTGCAAATATATTTAATCGTATTTTCAAAGATATTATATAGGTAGTAGTAAGTAGACTGTACAAAAATATAAAAAAGATAAACATAAAAGCGAAGGATTAATGAGTATTCATATGAACCAGACGAAATTGTGTCCATCATAGCCTATGATAAAAGTGTAAGACCATCATTAGTTGTTACATTAAGTTTTATCGTTTTTTTTTTTCTTATTCTATCGTGAAGTCTCTTGATCTAATTCTATTCCAAAATAAATTTAATAGATGGATTCACGCAATGAAGTAAACATTTACGATTAAAGTTCAGCTTATAAATATATTTTGTGTTTTGATCTCATATGATCACATTTTATTATATATATTTAAAAATAAACAGTTTTTGTTTACTTTTAATGTTTTAACCTATAGAAGTAAATTAATAAGTTATTACTACTAACATAATGAATAAAATATAAAATATTCTTTTAGGTATTTAGAATTCAAGTAGTATTAAAATTAAAAATATAAAATATTATTGAATATGTATTGAAAAATATTTTGATTCATTATAAATTAAATTAAATGTACCATAAAAATGAAATATGAGTGCAATATGAGAATTTAATATGTTGAACACGTACTAGTTTTATTTGTAATAGGTGTTTTTGATGTTCAAGAATAGACAGAAAAAAGTAATGTTAGAATAATAACTTTTTTCCTTTTAGACATCTTTCTTTTATTACAAAGTGAGCAGTAAGGTTTAAATAAACACATTCATACTATTTTAGATTTGTATTAAGTACGTTGTGCTCTTATTTATCTAATATTCGAATCGTTGACCAGCGGTTATCATACAATAGAACGATAATTTTATATAATATTATGCTAAACATGCTATTATTATAGTAAATAACAGTGTGACAAAAGTGTATTCATGTATCATCGATTCAATTCGCTTTGATGACTATGTCGATTCTAGATTCAAATGTTCCTAAAAACACAAACGATTCTTATCACAGCCTGACTGAATAAATGTATATATGATTTTATTTGATGCCTTTTTTAGATTTATGTCTATTCTATATTTCAAAATTATTCATAAGATCTGTGAAGAATGTATTTTTCACAAGATTCTCACAATTTTTGCCACATACAATATGTAAAACTCTATAGAACACTGATGGATTGTTTGATATATATAGCGTTCGTGTTTGTAATTTGTTCTGAAATTTCTCGACGACTCGTAACGTATAATAACTTCAAAAAGAAAATGGAAATAAACGCGAGCAGTGTTACGGGTATGAATCAATAAACTTGAATCATTTTTTATTTTATTTTTTATAGTCATTGAAAGAATGTAAATGCAAATTTAATAAAATATTTATTTGGCTTCATTATTCATAAAAATTTAAGACATCGAGAATTGTTTAATAGTCATGGGTAAAATTGTTTCAGAGATAAATGCATGTTTATAGATAATATACCGTAATCAAAAGAAATTGAAGAATTTAACATTTCTCTCCTCTTCCTTAATAACTTCAGTCGTATTAAAAATTCACCAAAAACAGTGTTACCTAAAAAAAGCAATTTTATCCTTGAAATGCTACCATAAAACATTTTCAAAACTATAATAATTTTTATTTTTTATAACCTGACTTACCTCATAAAATATATTTAAATAAAAATAAAATGTACCAACACAAACAAAAATATAATATAATATACGCTTATTTTTGAGATTTTAATTATAAATATCTTTTCAAACATATTCAATATCAAAATTTGAGCGAATCTTAATCTAAGAAATTGATTAATATTTATTATGTTAATCAATGCAAAGTCGATTAATTGTATTAAATTGATAAGAACCAATATTATGACGCCGTAAGTCTTGAGTGTAGACTACATTATTATATATCAGCATATAATGTAGTATTAATATTATTTTTAAAACCATAAATATCAATAATTATCTAATAAACCAATAATTTGAAAATATGTATTAGATAGTAGACTTATTATTTTCAGTTTACCTCCGTGTATTATGTGATACCAGAGCCAGTGGTAATATTTGATATAAAGTATGGTAAATTATGAAACTTTTGTAATATTTTTAAGTAATGCAACACAAAGCTAAAAAAAATAAATAATAATACATTATTCTTCATAATATTAGAAGTTCTTCACTTCTCAAAAATTCTAAAATTTATGTACGTATAGCTGCTGACAACTAAAACAAGTTATACTTTATCTTTTGATCCTAATCATTAACTAATATAAAAAACTTTGGTTTAATAATGAGCCTATATTTTAAGTTAAATTAATAATAAATAATTATGATGGCAAAAATGTATTTATTGTTTGTTGTTTTACAAAATACGTAATTACAAAAATATCCAAACTTGAAGTAAGTTAATTTTTTATGTTGCAGCAAATCATAATTTATTGTTATATCTATTTTTTCCAAATTATAAATATAATAATAATAATAATAATAAAGGAAAATTACTTAATTTAATATTTATAGAACTTTCATAATACTTATGTTTGAAATATTTTATCATTGTGATTCTTGTAATTTTGACTTATTATTTTAATGTAACTTTTATTTTCAAAGCTATATAATTTTGAAAACATAACATTTTTATTTGATTACACAGTAATATTGGATATAAATCAACAGATTTTTTTTTTGCTAATATTTCAAGTTAAGTTCTAAAGGTTGATTATTTTATGGTTTTAAGAATTATTTTTTAGTCCATCAACACATTTAACACTTTCATTATAATTATATTTGATTAACGATATAATTTTGGTTCTATATCAATATATTTTCTAAGCTAACAATTTCAAAAAAGTTTTAAATTCCGTATAAGTTTGAAATTGAATGTTGTATTAAACACTACAAATAATAAAAATCAAAATAATTACTATATATATAAATAAATAAAAAGTTACACAATTTAATTATTTGCTTAAATATAGTGTATGTAAGCACTTATTCAATCACCTTGTTTACGTTGTATAATGAATTTGTTGATTAAAACATATTTTCTCAATTCTTGAATGTATATAATATTCATAACATATATTTTTTGATGATATGATTTATTACCTGTAGTTATTATTTTAGGCAAGTTTCTTATATTTATATTTATAAATCTAAAAACAGCAATTAATCTTGATTTTGTTGGAACTAAGTTCTCTGAGACATAATTTATCAATGCTTATAGTATGACACTCATTAGTCATTATTAATTTTATATATATCTACAGAATTCACTAATTTTATTTTTCTTGATATTTTAGATATTACAGTTAAGTTTTGATACAATTTATTAAGATATAACGATTCAGTAAAATTTGATAAGAAACTTATTATGGTACAATTACATTTTAAATAAGACTCATGAGACTTAGAAAATATAAAATAAGATTAATGAACGGAAGTTTTATCCTTTTTTTTTTGTTAAAGTTATTTTTATATTATAATACTATTTACTTGTACTTCGTGATCTGAAAAGTATTATAACGTGTTTATAAAATAATTACATTAAAAGTAAATCTTGATTATGTTTTATCGGTTTAAAAAATACAGGTATAAAATGCGTACTATTTTTTTTAATAAGTAATAAATAATATTGTGTTGAATGCATTCACGTGATATTATTACCAATAACAATCGACGTAGGATCTCGAAGCCAAGGGGCATAGGTATAAAATGAACGTAGAGGTCCCGCAAAAAAATAATTATGTTACCTATTTATTTCGTACTAGCATACTATGCAATATTATAATTTAATGTTTTTTTTTTTTTTTTTTTTTTTTTATCAGCCAAAAAACCCATGAAACATATTCGAATTCGCAATAGCACATATGAATATTAGGTTCGGGCTCGATATTCCTACCATACGTCATTATGATGTGCAAGAGCTGATAGTATACTATAATCATCACCGTTAGATAACCGTTCAAAGTAATGATAACATAAAACGATATGCCTTTTATAATGAACGGAACTTGCTGAAAATCATTACCCATGTAATTTATTTTTATCTATTTATTTCGTGTAATTACACTATATAAAACAATTAATTATGTCATTTTTATCAGTTTTAAAAAAATCTGGAAACTCAAAAAGCATATTGAAATAGGTACGCAATAATACCCTATTAGTTTTGGGTTTGAAAATATCTACTTAATTCTAAACACTCTTAGATTTAAGATGCATAGGAACTGATAATAATTTAATCATCTCCGTAATCATGTCTTATACATACTAGGTATATTGTATATATAAATATATACATTATATACTTATTACCTGGGATTATTCGTATTACGACGAATGAAAGCACTCGAAATTTGAAGAATGATAAACTTCTTCAAATGTAATGTAATCTCTTACATAGACATCGTGTTAATTCCTATAAAAGATAGTGTTAACTCTTACAAAATATGATAAAAAAGGATACCGCTTGTACCACTGTAAAAATATATCAGTCTTGCAATATATTAATGCATAATATTATACAAAAGTATAAATTTAAAACAAAAATTGTTTGAGAATTTTAAATATTTAATAAAACAGTGGTCATAACTCATAATAATTTACGTTTATTTGTGTGATATATTTAGAAGATAAAATTTAAACTGACATTTTTCGTTGTGTATTTTTATTTTTTTGTGTATAAGTATAAATCCATATTTTTAAATTATTTTGTTTATTTGCGTTGTGTTAATACCATACTAATTACTTTCGCTGATCTATTAACATTTTGTACTGCAAATGCTCTATTCAAGTGTTTGTATTTTATATATTAATTATTTTAAAGTTATGATAATTCTTAACTTTTTAAACTTTTCAACTACAAAATCGTGAATTCAATAATACTACCCTATTTTTTTTTTTAGGTAAAAATGTTAGAGATTACAGTATCTTTGATTTACAGGTAAAAATGTAAAACAATTATTGGTGTAGGAGTTTATATTTAATGATGATTCAGGTAAAAAGGTTATTCGTGTAGGAGTTTACATTTGATCCGAAATTTCGCTAAATCAGCTTAGTGGGAGCACCTATATTAAAATTATAGTATTAAAAGTGTTCTGGTATTCATGCGCCGTGTGTCGCAAAAATGTTTGGCTATTGTATGCTAGACTTGTACAAAACAAAATTTAATAATAATACGTCGATATCACGATCCAGGATAAAATGTATTTTATAATATAACGACACATTAAACGCAGACATACAATGTACAATGTACATTGTGTGCAGGACAATATTATTTTAATAATATATCTACTGTTTCTCTGTAAATTTATTGCCCTGAGGTATCTTCTAAAACCGCATTGGTGCGCGTTCAACAATAACGCAGTCGATATCGGCGGTTTCGTTAACAATAATATTTATCACCAACTAATATAAAAGAACAGTCACGTTTGATTTCGCAACGTTCGGCGTTATTATTATTAAAAACTTCAATAGTCTCTGTGCTCGCGTTTTAATATACCAGTGAAATGCTGCTGCGGATCATTATACGTAAATATCGTGTTATCACGTGTACTCTGTATACATTATACCTATATAAGTATAATATTACTCAATAAATCGAGCTTTTACGTATCGGTGGCGCGTGGTCGTGTTACGATTTATGAGAATTATATTGGAATACAATTTATATTATTATTATCGTATACATAATGATATAATAAATTATTGTTGTAAATATACCTTACATTCTGCCGAACAATATCGTCGCGAAAACAACATGCGCATATTTTGGTCTTTATTTCGATGCGGTTCTTCTATTATATGTTTCGTTAGCGCGATTCCGATATTCTAATTGAATGGGAAGGGAAGGAGGGGGAAATTGATTTATGCCAAACATAATAGCGGAGTGCTTTGCCCTTCGAATTATTTTTAACGGATTTTTTAAAATCTGATTAGATTTTTGCGTCATATTTTATTGATATACTTCACTATGATTATTAATTAGCCTGACCGAATAATAGATGTAGGGATTATCACTTTTGACATAAACCTTTTAACGTAATAAATTATACTATCAAATTTAAAAACAAAATAAATATATTTTATTTTTATTTTTAAAAAGAAAACATACATGATCCTTTTTTGAAAATTTGTTTAAAATTAATACTGTAGAAATATTATTTAATAGGTGCCGTTTTTATGTGTATTAAAGAAAGGTTTGAGCCATGTTTGTTTTTCGCTTTGTATACTATTGTAGATAACGAGTGAAAGAGTAAAATATATTTAAATAAAAAGAAACAACTAATGAGCCACGAAAAAAATATAATATTAAAGTAATTAATTATAATGATAAATATAAATAGCAAACAGCTGATAACCACAATATATATTTAGTTTAATAAACAACTGAGATTAAGTTATTAGCATAATTATTGTGTTTAAAATTATTATTTTACAGTAATTTATAAAAAAAACTAAAAAGAACTGATGTCGCCTATTTTTTTTTTTTTTTTTTTTAAGGATAATTTTAAATTTTTATTTTACTATCAAAATGTCTTATCTAAGGTTCTTGCAGCAATATCTTAAATTATCTAAAACTGCATTTGTGTACTTGTCAATTCAATTTATCGTATTTACATATCATAACCGCTCATTCATAATAATTTTTCGTATTTCAAATTGCCAACATTTAGGGTATTAACACATTTAATTAAAAAACAAAAAACTTCTTAGCTAATATCCCTGCACAAAACAAGCCCCCGAGGTATATAATTTATACTTTAAATTCATGTTTAAAAATATTTTAGGGTTCCATATCCGCTTGGTGGTGGCCGGACAATTTGAAGCAGAATGGTGGGTTTACTACAGTTACTACGGACATTGGCTCTGTTTTACTGTCTGCAATGTTTGGCATGGCAGCGATGAGTGCGCTATTTGGGCCTACGGCTGTCCATCGGCTAGGCACCAGGACATGTCTGGTGGCCGGTTACCTAGTATCTGTTGCATTCGTCATCGTACATCTGTATCCAAAAGTGACGGTACTGGCACCCGGTTACTTCCTAATGGGTGCTTGGTTAGGATGCTGGACCGCATCCCGGACTGCAGTGCTTATGGCGCTTGCATCTAAAATGGCGTACGTGCTATCCGACCGAGAAGAGTTCGAACTCGAAGGCAACGGTCGGCGGGAGGCGGTGGCCAGGAATTTGGCCAGAGGGCTCCAGGTAAGATGCTCGTAACCACGTATTGCAAGACGGTTAGATGCAACACCAGCAGAGTATGAGATCTACCTACCAATACAATTTTGACTCACGCTTATAGTGAACTACTCACAAATACTAATGATTTTTTATAATATTATTAAACACAACTTAATTAGTAAGAGTCTGCTAATTCAGAATGATCATAACCCAATTATCCTTCCTGAAAACTTTTTGTCATAAAATTACGATGGACCATTTATATTTTATTTGGACTTCAATGTCCCCAAAGTAGTGTTGAGAATAGATAATTAATATTTTATTTAGATAAAGATAAAAATTAATATATTTTTATCTAGATAAATGTCAGATAATTTCGTTAATTTTGCAAGTATTCAGTGATAAAGGTACAAGTATTAGGTAAAAAATATATAATTTAAAACATATTAAAATATAAACATAAAATAAAATAGTTTATCCATTAGAACATATGAAAAGTCATTCTCTAATTTAACAATACAAAAAAGCTTAAATTTGAAAAAATAAAAAACGATACTTTTCGAATAAACTTTATTAGAAGATAATAAGTCAATCTCTGAGTTAATAAAACAAAGAAATTTATATTTGAAAAAAATATTGTTTTTAATTTTAATTTTTCTTTTTAACCCATAAAAATAAACTATCTAGATTGGTACTCATAGATAACTAGAATTTCATCTAAATGAAGATAAATATAAATAAATTAAGAATTATCTGGATAAGATAAAAGATAAATCAATTCTATCTAGATAATTTATTTAAATATTTCCCAACACTGCCCCAAAGATATTCGATTGTTTGAGTGTAAGCTATTGTAGTCTATAAAAATCAAAAACATAAAGTTGAAATAAGAATGTACTTAAAGTTAACTAGTTAGATTTTATGTTTTATTTTTATTATGTTATAGATTGTATACTTTATTTAAAATAAATTGCAGGTAGTTTGTATATTATTTATATTTTTATTTGTATTTTTAAAATGATACCTTATAATTGGTACCGTAGTTTATAAAAGATAGAATATTATAAACAAGCACTTTTAGCTATATTTTATACCTACATACTTAAGAAAAAATTAGAATTTTAATTAGACAAATATTCAACATGTTAAATACATAATATTTCTATAGATAGTAAAAATATTATGTAATAACATTAATACGAGTATATATTTTGAACTATATAAGCTGTAAAAATAGTACGAATAAATAACTAATTAAATATTATTAGGCCAAAGGCAAACTCGTTTTAAAAATAAATCAAACTATTTATTTTGTAGAAAAATTGATTATATTATATTAACGTTTTAATGCAAATTTATACTAACAATTTACATGCATTTAAAAAATAAATATCTCATAAAGTATGATAAAAGCAATAATCTTAATTTTTTAGAAATCGAATTTAATTTTATTCTACAGTTTGTTTTATCATTCGGAATACTCTCCAAAATTAACTTTATTAGTATAACTTTTTTCCGTATTGATGTTTATTGTGACTTTACGACTTAAATTTATTTGTTTATTGAATTTATAGTCCATCAGATTACTTTTTTCCAATATAGCAACCTGGAGGCTTCTCAGTTTCTTATTGCTTTTTCATTTGATTTGAGCGAACTGCGAGCAAGGTTTTATTATCTTTATTTCACACACTTTGTATGGCAAAATAACGAGTTGCGTAGTATCAAAATAAAAAGATTTATTTGGATTGATATAATTGTACTCGTTGACCTGTAATGAAATATAAGTAATAAAACATTTTCTATGACCTTTAGGATTTAATTTTTAATTTTTGTGAAGTAATATTTTAGTTGACTACACAATAACATTTTAATTACTTAAGTTAGGATTGAAAACCAATACAATTGGTTTAATATACGCGTGGGATTGTATGAGAAATGAACATAACTCAACTGTCAGTGTGAATTCTTCTTATCAACACAATAAAATGGTTTTTGATTAAACTAAGTTTTACTCAAACTTTTACGTTTATTTTTACTCCGAATCCTATTATATTTTGTAATAGAATAAAGTTTTAATACTATTTGCGCAGTTTTAATTAATTTTATCAAAATTAAATTTTTACTTAATATAATGTTATTCTTATACTTTATAGTGATTAGTAAAGATTAAAAATCATCTTACTTCATATAAGTTTAAAAGTAAAAGTATTTAACAAACGAAAAAAAAAATGATTTCAATCTAAAAGTTTATTTGTTTTTAAATAGTTTAATATTATGTTTAAATTAAGATTTATTTTTAGTTGTAATAAATCCAAATGTGTTCTATGTATGATGCTATAAATCATTTTATAGCTATACAGTATACACAGAGGTATTATAAAATAGAAAAATATTTTTTCAATTTTTATCACAATCTCAAATAAAAATTATTTTATATTAAATACCACATTAAATATGTAAAAATAACTAGTTCATCTTATTTCTGAATCAGCATATAACTTCATTTTTTATAAAACCAATGATAATAATTAGTTGATTTGTAAAATAATTCTTAATAGGACTCGCTTTTATTGGTATCGTATTTGCATGACGTTTTCCTATTTTAAAACAACTGCTCATTAAAAATAATAATAGCGAGCACAGGTTTTTAAAATGTTAATGACTTATGTATAACCTTGTATTATGTAAATATCAAATAGTTAACAGTGATTCAATAATTTTATAATATAAATTATTCAAAACTTTAAAGTCAAGTCTCTTAATACGTATAGATTTTTAATTTTATTACTAAGATTATAAAAAGATATATTTTTATCAAATTCTTACTAATATATTACCTAGTAAAAATGAATAAATAAATATTAAAATATACAATCTGTAAAAGCAAATTTGGTGCGAGAATACAAAAAAAAATAATAAATAGATTACATTTACTTATATAAATATATTATATATATATTACATTTTTAGTTGTTTATACGGTTGTGTGGCCAATTTTGTTTTAAACAATGACTTGGGTTATCCGAAAGAAGAATAGATGAATAATTAGATTATTTTAGATAGTGGATTTTTCTTTTATAGTGAACGGAAGCAAATACAAAGAAAATAGAAATTTTAAAGTCATTCTATAGAATGATTTTAATACCATACTATGGAGCTTACATTACAATAAAAATTATTATTGTATACTATTACTCTGACAAAATTTCGTGTAATATTCTGGCAATAAAATATTATCACAAACATGGTGAAAGGGCATTTGTATTTAGTCAATTTTAGTTGCAATGTTAATATTTCTCTTTCTAAGAAGTTAAATATTATCTATACCTACATAAATATATATTTAGTACAAAAGTAAAATTTTGTATACTTAAACTTCCTTAACTATTTTCTCTCAAATTAAATTTATTATTATATAGTATAATTATTGTATCTAGGCCAACAACAAGGAAATATGATTAAATATGATAATATAACAATACGTCATATTTATATGATTACACAAGTGTTATAAAATAAAATACAATTTTTTACTATTGTGCCAATACAGGTTGCTCATGATATGGGATTGATCGCTGGAAACGCATTCGTCGCATATATGATAAGTGGCACGCGGACGGACGACATTCTAGGGACCATGTTCGCCAGGGACAATGGACCTGGAACAGATCGGACTTGCGGTAGCGTCGCCTGCCCACTGGTAAATACAGTGGAAATCAAACTCGGGATCGCTGCCAATTTTTCGTCCAACCAGACAGTCGCATTGATCGACGTCCGAAATCACATGGTCTTGCCATGTAAGTATAATAATATGACTTACGAATGCATGTAAAATTAATGGCAAAAAATAGTAAGCTTATAGTAGCATAGGTGCAATCATTATTTACGTATACAATAGCTGAGGTATAAATATCTCCATAGCAAGGATCCAGGAGTCAATATAAAAACGTGTACTGCATTGACCGTTTCATTAATTTTTACGGATTTATGCGTCGTAGGTTTGGATACCAAAAAAACAGGATTTTAAATTAAATTTGATAACTGATAAGTATGATGGAGGCCATGTCAATATTTCACATACACTCCTCATTTATTGTGTCGCAAAAATTTTTTAAGTTATTGTATTGTAGCATATAGGTGCGACGTTTAGAGTATTATTCATTTTGCTTTGACGAACTTCTATGACCAACAGACTGCCTCGGTGCCGGAATATATTTTCATATTTGAATTGGACCGCAGATGAGGTAGTCCTAATGATATAATTTGTTGATTTATTGGATTTATTATATTGTATTACGTTTCAGGCTTTTAAATCTTTAAAACTTTTGCGTTCTAGTACGTAATTATGGCTATCATAAAACTTTATGAAATTGAAAACCACATTGTTATAAGTTCTTCAATATATTCGTATAATATACGAGTTTACTCGTGTGTGTATGTATGATGCTTGATTTATAGTTTTAATTTCGAATCATATCATATTAACTTTATTAAATATATCACATAGTCATATAGATATGGCATATAAGTAATAACTATTCATTGTTAAATTAAAAATGTGATTTGATGATTCATTTATATTTTATCATAGCTGATTTTAAATTGTAAATCATTCAGGGATTTTTAAAGTTGTATAATAGAAACACTGTATAAATAAGATTTTTTTTTATTTACCATGAAAATTAAGTTTCAGATATGACAACTAAATCATTAACCAATAATCATACATAAGCATAAATACACTTTAAAGATTATTAATGTTATTTACTTGCTGGCTTTACATAATTATAATATACGATCTATACTTAATACTTTAAGATACAAATATAAATAATACCTACATATTATTTAAATAATATGATAATATGAATGTTATTTCTTTTTTTTTTTGTGATAATACTTATATTAATAAACATTTTATTTACTAGGCATTTGATTGTATAGTAAATCTAACACTTTGATTTCCTTGTAGAATTTGGTGATGTCATTTTCATTTTTTGGGTTTGATCCTAGACTTTTTAAAATAAATTAGCTTACTTCAAGTTCCTCTATGGGTTTATTGTATGGTCTGCATTTATTGGAAATCAAATTCGTTTTTAAACTATATAATATACAATTATTTTAACAGCAATATTTTTTCTTTTTAACAAACATTTGAGTTGATATTATATATTTGTGAGATTTTATTATTTTGTGTGCGTTGTGTATACTCGATAATTATTAATTTTTATAGTAAAAGATATAAATAATTTGTATTGATGAATGTTCGTGTTTTTTTTAACCTTTCGCAAGTCAGAAATACAATATCTATGCAAGTTTTGCGATTTAAAATAAAAATACACTTCTACCAAAAATCCAAAAAGTCAAATCAAATTTTTAAGAATGTTTAAAGTTCAAATTTTCACGACATTTCATATTCATTCCTAAAATAATTATTTCTTCTTAAATAATTTTTGTTGTTTTATTGTAATTTAAAAGAGAATACCTGTAGAAATTTTAAATTTTCATCAAATTTATATACTATCATTTTCTATACATGATACAATACTTCAACTTTTTTCAAACTATTTATAAAAAATTGAAATTTTTGAAATGTTTTATTTACAAAATGTCAATAATTTATCAATGGGTAAAATTTGAAAATTAAATATAAAATATTTTACACAAGTTGTACTTATATTTATATAAAAATATAAAAATGTAAAAATAACATTTTTTTGTATGTATTTAAAACTTAGATTTTGACAAATTTTTAACAAATTACGAGTAGTTAAAAATTCATAAAATCTTTAATTTTTATAGCTGTGATTTGACAATATAGTTCGGTAGGTTGAATCGAAGTTGAAGATTGGTACATTCTTACTAAAAAAGTATCTTTACACAAATTAAAAAAAAAAAAATAATAAAAACAGACACACACACACACATTCACATAACATTATAAAATAAATACATTCAGCGCTCCGATCTGATTCTAAAAATATAGATAGATAATTGCGCATAAAATATAAAATAGTTAGAACCATAAAAAGTCTTTGAAATATTGAAGGAGTAAATCAATATTACGAGCTTTACATTAAATATGTTTACAGGCAAAACCACGCAGCTGTTGGCTAGCGTCTTTGCTGGTTGTTGTTTTGTCGGCGTGGCTGTCACCGCAACTTTCATGACCCGCATTAGACTATTCGTGTACGCCTCCGCATCTGAGAAACGAAAATCGGATAGCGCTCGCTCGTTTGCAGCCGTCCGGGATGCATTCCGCAACACCAAACTTCAGCTCATAGCCCCGCTGTCGTTGTTCATTGGACTTGAACAAGGATTTATCTATTCCGATTTCTCCAAGGTAAACCCTTCTATTTATTTATTAGGATTATTATAATTGTAAATACCTACCTGACTTTTGGGCATACACAACAATAAATAAAAATGCTGTTGGCTATTGTCATACATTTCATGATTTTTATTACCACGGTGATGATCAACTTTTGAAGATATTAAGTTATGAATTGTCATATAATTTTATATATACTTTAGTGACGGTTCATAAAGTGGAGTAAAAGGTGTCGTTGATGCATAATAAGTATAAATAACGTTTTTTCATAAAATCTATTAGAAATTAAAAATAAATAAATGCATTAGAAAAAAAAATAGACTATCTTTGCATAGAATAGGTTTTCATCGAATACAACGAATTAAAAATTAACATATCCGTTACAGTACCTGAGTACATCTCAGTATACTACAAGAAATGAACAAAAACTGCTACGTTTAAATAAAATTGTCAAAGCATCAGTGATTAAACCTTATCAGATGCTTATAAATCTTTTTTTTTTTTACGTTATTCCATAGAATCAATTGCATAGATATTTTGAGAAATTTTTACCTGAAATCTAGCTGTCATTAACGCTGTTCTAACTTTCAAATATTTTCTTTTTGATGTTGTACATATTTTTTGTGCATTTATATTGAATTATTTGCAGGTATTGTTGTATGTAATTTGAATACATAATTATTTTACAACACAAACTTAATTATTATTATTATTATAATATCCAAAATAAATGAATAAGACGTCAAGCTTATTTAATATGTTATATATATGTATACATTCTTAATTCATAAATGCATAATAATATAACACTACTGCACTCTAAATATTGATAATAAAACATAAACATCAGACACAACTTTCAACATTTTTGAATTGGTATAATATGATTTCAACTGTATTTATTAAATATAGTTATCGAATCTTATCGTTTTAGATTATTTTTTTTTATCAAATAATGCAATGCAAATTTGAAAACAGATCTATTTAAATTTATTTAGAAATAAAAACTGAAAATGTTAAACGAACCTTAATAATAATGATATAAAAGTTATATATTTGTTTTATCACTAATAGTTACTGACTATATTATATCTGATATAGTCTTGTTATTATTATTTAGATTAATCAAAATTTAAAACTTCTAGTTTTTAATTTTTTAATAAGTTTAATTTAATTTGTTTTACCATATTAAAAATTGTATTACCTATTTTGTTTTTTGATTGTGTTTGTAACGCCAGGACTTCTTATATATTGTGCTTAAATGTTGTTATTTTGTGATTTGTCATATTGTTATCTATTGTTTGTGGTTTCATATTGACATTTGGTTAATATATATTTTATTTTAAGTTGAGTTCTGAAAATTAAACACGTTAAAAGTTCTCTTATAGCTATCAAATAATTGTCAAAAATTGTATGACAAATTTTTAATTTATTTATTACTTTATCGTTTTTTTTATATCGCTTAGATTTTGTAAATAAAAATTATTAAAATCCAAAAAATCTAAATTATAGTTATAAAATAAATATTTGAAACATTTTTTTGTTTTTATTGTTCGATTAAAGCTTCAACATTACATGTTATTAGCTTAGAGTATTTAAAATATAAATTATTAAGTAAAATTAGAAAATAATGTTTACGGTGGTACTTCATAATTGGGTTATTAGATTTTTAACATTGAACAAATATCTATTTCTTTATTTACTAATTGAAGAATTAGTAAGTTACAAAAAAAAAAAAAAATAAAACAGTGACTTGTATAATAAACACCATGGGTTACATTATAAATACAAATTTAAATAAAGACATTTTGTAATACACAATATTGTAAATGGAAACTATAGATTTTTAAGTATAAGTTGTTTTCATTTGAACTTAAAAAGATAGATTGTTCAATAAAATCGGAAGTACATAGATTTTAAATAAAATTACTGAGGAGTAAAAATGAAAGTTGCAAATTTGATTACAATGCTACGACTAAAGAAGTCTTATTAATATGCTACCAGGAACTTTGTTAAGTTAATTCTATAAAATATTTATTGGTATTATTTTTTATTATTTTTTTTTTATTTGACATTTTTAATTTTTATATTTATTTAAATCATAGGTTAGCGACCCTCAGGTTTAGAAACATTGATCTACAGTATACATTTTATCTGGCCTCGTTAGTCACCTGATCGAGCCTAAAAAGTATATTACGATCGTATTTCTATGTTAAAGTTATAAGTAAATACTTTTAAATTTTATTCTATGTAATTTTATAAATTAAAATAAATAAATTAGTAATAAAATTCATATTATTTTATCTGAGAAAAATAAAGAATTAGCTATAGTTAATAGCTATAAACATAGATTTATTGGTGTTCACAAATGCGATAAACTTTTAAAGGAGCGCTGCTCTTTTGATAAGAATAACGCCACATTTATTGTTTCAAATTTAGAAAAAAAAAATTGTTCAGAGCTCAAAAAGTGTCATTTTTTTTTTTTTTTTTGAAAATAAATACCTAACTATTAATATATCAAATATTATCATATATCTATCTTATTTTTTATATATTTCATTTTAAATTATTTGCTTTATCAAGTATATTGACTAATTTTTAATGATTTATTTTTATCAAAATCAAATTTAATACAATTATTATAATTGTATATTTTTTTACAATAACTAATAATGTTATAGCATTTTTTATACAGAATTGTAATATATTCTGGTCATATAATGAAAGAAACCTTTTGTATTATGAAAATATATTGAATTGGATAGGAAAAATGGTATATTTTACTGCAAAATTTGTGCGGAATCGTGTGTTATTCTGTTGAACGGTATAGTCTCTCGACGACCAAACGTCTACTTGTCTCACGTTATGGTCGGTCAAACATATACACAACGTTACACAATAATACTTTTCCAATAACATTTTCCGGAGAAATTGTCAACTCTGCCAGAATATTGATTAGATAAAAAGGTTATGAAAGAATCTAATGTAAATACTGTATTTTATTTTCTTATTTGTAATAGGTATATGGAAACTTCGCCAGCATTAAGGTCTTCTCACATTAAATACGTTGATATCCGTTGCGATGACATGTGTCAAAATTGAGGTGCAATAACAAAAATTGTGATGCATTTATTAAAACTGTTGAAACGGAGTAACATAATATTACTTCAACAAATTCATCAAATGATATTCGTTTTACTTCATGCCTTCCAGTTTATTCGTATTAATATTGTATACTGTTACCTGATTTTATTTTTAGCGGAGTTTCAATGAACTCAATTTTACCTGTTTTTTTCCCCTGATGAAGTTTATACTAAAAAAATGTACTTGTGGTGGAGTTTACATGCATTCCATCTTTCCATCTTTCGTGTTCTTTGAAAGTTCTAATAAAAACTTCTAATACTATAAAACGGAAATTAATTAATTAATCAATTTCATTAGGTTTCGAATCAGAAATATGTGAATCATGACCGTATTACTTTTAAACTTCGTAATGATATTACTGTCAGCTGCTATATCTATTTTTAATATTTTTAATAAGTTGTGGTGTTTCAGCATATTCTCTTTAGATTTTCACAAGAATTGTCACTAAAAAAAATGAAAATATTAGATATAATTTTAATTAATGCGAACATTTAAAATTAGCTTACTGTTATAATAATGTGATAAGGCGCATATTCTTCATTATTCAAACTTTTAACGATACAATTTACGTTTAAAACGAAATGATTATGCATTGATATTTTTTAAATGAATATAATATTAAACCAATAAGTAACAGAAATATATTCAGCAAGAAAATCGTCTTATTGATACTAAGTAACCGGAAAATTTTATAATTTAAAATAGCTTACAAAATTTAAATATATTTAATATTAAACTAAAATACAATTTTACTAATTTTTTCATGTAAGTTTTTAATTTTTTTATAATTATATATAAATAGGTATATTAATTTTTATTTTGTTTTAATATTTTAACTTAACCAACTAGTTAATTTTATAACTAACTTAATAAACAAATTAAGTAACTTATAATAACAATTTAGATTTTTCCAATTAATTCGAAAAATAATAAATTAAATACGCTAACTTATACAGATTTGGGTTTCGGTCGAGCATAGTTGATGGCTTAGTAATATATGCTTTCCATAGCCACTAGGGAATGAAATCCAATCGGTATTGAAATCGTTACCTTTTTCAACTCATTGAAACTTTCCTATCGTAAAAATCATGATAAACTGGTGTTTTTTACTTCGATACAATTTTATTTTTACTAGTTCTTTGCTTGAAACAACAAAATATACTTCAGTCATTACTCATTTCTCGTTTTAAAATACAATGTTAAATTATTGTTTCGACAATTTAACAAAAAATATTTCATAACAAAATACAAATTTATGAATGTTTTGTACAATATGTACTACTAAAATAAACATTAAAGATGTAAAAAATTTACTCTATAGTACTACAAATCCACAGTGTAATAAGAGTATTATTTATATAAACCGAAACCAAAGCCTTAATAATTTTCAAAACTATAACAATCGTAAATTTGTTTTATAATTTCGATAAATCTTAGTTATATTTTAAGGTCTCTGCAGCTAAAGACTCAATGCAAATGTAAGACTACTGCACGATATTTACAAAATGTATTACATAATATTTTTATAACGATAATATTGCGGTAAACCACATTAATATTACGTGTGAACACGCGATACACGATTATTTTACGTGGAGGGAAGTTTTCGACACGCGGCAATATCTTTAAAATATATTATATTAATTATCAAGTATGTAGAGACGCGTTTCATATTCATGTACGTCTGCGTGTGACATTTGAATGCTTTGTGGATGGAAAATGTTCGGGAAAGTGATTCGTTACCGATGCATGTTGACGGTGAATTTTTTCTAGTATTATGTTGAAATTTCTACGTCAAAAGTTTTGAAATTTAATACAAGGTTCTTTATAAGTTTTTACCACATAATTTTTTTTTTTTTATTATATAAACTTTTAAAGTTTTAATTTTAATGAAATTTGATATTTAAAAGAAAAAAAAGGTTTTAGTTATTTGTTTGTAATTTAAAATATATAAATCATCGATACTAGAAAATGTAGGTCAGGTATACAATAAAGTATAATGTTGTTTTATTAATACAATAGGTAATAATATTATATAGGTATACGTAAAAATAAAAACTGGAAGTTACACAAATATTATTTTATATTATTAAACTGAATAAATAAAAAAAATATTTTATATTTCAACAGATGAAAAATAAATTAAAATCGTTACCACGTAGAGGAAGGTGTTGAAATATAAATGCGCGTAACAAGTAATTATTAAAATACGAATTAACCAGTGATAACAATAATATATTAATTAAAACATTATACTATCATTATTATTGTGAAACAATCATAAAGCCATTAATTGTTATTTGTTTTACTATAGTTTTTCATTACGCCATAATTTATTTACATGCTATAAAGTAATATACTATATTTTAAAACACACATTGCATTACAAATTTATAAAATAACATTGACGCGATGAAAAAAAATGAACGTTTTCTTTGGATATTTATTAAAACCAAGTTTTTAAACTATGGTATATTGGTATACGTATACTACATATATTTTAAAGTGTGCAATACATATACTATTAAAATATTTATACAAAAAATCAGTTTAACTTGCATTGAATGCATTTCAATGCATAAATTTGCATTGATTATCAGTAAATAATAACTAGTTTTTATAGAACTTTAATGTTCTAGGTATTCTAAACTTTTCCTATATTAGTAGTATAATTATTTAAATACATTATTTTGTTGGATAAAAAAAAGATTTTAACACGTTAACCGCCTTACGACCGCCGGCGGTCATACAATAGGTTTTTGTTATACGCCAGACATATTTATATGAGTTCTTACAAAGATATTTTTAGATCCAATATTGCTATAAATAAAATTTTAATACCAATAAAATCAGCGATACGGTCTAAATAAAATTATGACCACAATAATTAATGTATTGTAGCCGGCGGTTACATGGTGCCTTGATAGTTGATAATAAAACACTTTATTTTCCACACGTTCGCCGGCGTCCATACATCACGTTTCATTTTTTTTTTTTTTTGAAAATGGTTAAGTTTTGTTTTATTTTTTTAGATTTTCAGTTTTTTTTAATTAATATAATTATAATTATTTTTTATGAATACAAATAATAATAGCTAAAATGCTATGTTATAATTTATTAATTATGTTAACATAAGTATAACTTTTTATTTGAATTAGTAATAATTGAAATATTTCAGAATAGGAAAAACCATTCTAATTATTGCAATGATTACTTTAACGCCAAGGTATTTATTATATCTGTATTATAACAGTGCCAAAAAAAAAAAAATATATGGCCATTTGAACAAAAGTAGAGTTAACAACCATCGACAGTCGTATAGTGGTGAACGTACTAAATTTGAAGTGCGGAAGCATAGTTCTATCGCCATAGTATTATTTGTATTTATTATGTACCGTTTAATCTTCAATCCAATACATAATTATAAACATTTATATGAATTTAGGTAATTGATATATACCAGCTATGTATATAATAATTGATAAACTGAATTTTCGTAATAACATAGTGATATGTATCATAAACATAAATAAGATAATATGAAATAATAATCAATAGTTTATTGTCATAATTATAGTTTTACGTCGTGTGTTCCGTGGGTGTGTCCAATGTACCCACAGTTCTGCTGAGCTTGGGACTGCTACAATTGGTAGCCGGTTTTACCGTGAGTCTGATTCTGCAACACATCCGCCGGTACCATATAATAGGTATTTACACATTATTTTTACAATATACACACCTACCTACTTACCTAAGGTATAGATGTATCATTATTAAAACATATATTTAAGTGACCGACCCAAGTTGGTTCTCGTTAATGTTTTTGCGAAATGGCTATAATTATCATTAGCACTGTCGTTTTTCAGTGATTGGGTTAGCGTTTCATTCATGTTTGTTAATGGTGTTGATGAAGTGGAAACCGTCCGGTGACGATGCTGCGCTATTGTACGTCATAGCAGCCGCCTGGGGCGTATGCAATGCCATTTGGAACACATTATGTTTCAGTAAGTATCAATATATATATATATATATAATGGATATATTATTGATTATCTTGCTAAACATCTACACATTTTATAATTAAATTTATCATTTTGTTTTATTAATTATTATCATTATTGTTTATCAAAACAAAATTAGAGAAATTTCGAATGTTTTTACCTATTTGAATTATATATGATATATACAACATAATAGCAGTACCTATATAATATACTAGGTATATAAATACTACTCTACTCATATATTATATAATTTAGTACAAGAAAACTCAAACTATTGCAAATTTTATTATCGTCATAGTAATTATATTGAATTAGGTGTAGATACCTGGATAATAAATTTCAATAACATATTATATAACATGAAGGAATGATGATAATATTGATAATATATCGATTGATTCAGATAAATATGCATCATAATTAATATTATATATTTAATATATATATTATAATTTCATTCGATGACTTCCAATTTCTTTAGAATTAAAAAAATCATTATATTGATATTAAATATTAAACTAAAAAAATTACCATTTATGTTTATATTTTTTTATCTTTAAATAAGTCATAATATATTATTTTCAAAAACTCTATCTGATGTAATAATTTTTTTAGCCACTAGAGACTAGAAGAAATATATTTGAATTCGGTATTATTAATAATCGTATTATTTACAAATATGTTTACAAAAATATTTTGAAAAAAATTTGACTTTTAAACATATAATTTATAATAAACATTATTTTCTTTATGATTACCACTTATTAAGTAAAGTAGTGTTTTAGTACTGAGCGCATTTACAACACCACAACTTCTAAAGTTTTTTAATAAATCATAATATTATGTTTCTACCGGGAGTTCATTTAAAAAACAATATTAAGTACAATATACATTTTTTCAAGGACAAGTAAATTCCTTCATATATTTTGTTTTATAAACATTGAATTTATACTTATTTCATTATATAATGATATCTATATATTTAACATATTTCATAATTCAACACATACGTTGATATTAAATAGATATGTATCTGGATTCTAGATACTCATTTGTTGTTTAAATTAACAATGACCTCACTTATAGTTATTTATATTCTAGGCTTCTAATAAAGGGTTTACAATCATTAAACTTCTTTTGTCGATAACTAGTTAAGTAAAATGATTACAAAGTCGAGTAGGTAGCTAGAAGCTACATGCCTATTTAATGTTACATCAGCTAAATATACCATCACTCTATGCAGTAGATAAGATCTAGAAAAAGAAAACATAGTTGTATCCAAATTGTGTATATGTGTATGATATAATACACACAGAGTGGTCTGTAAATAATATTAAAATACGAAATTAAAATCGATTTTATAAGGTGAGGCCAATTTGACACAATCAGAAAAAAAAACGTTTCTGTTCAAGACTTAGAACTATATCGATTGCAGCGCCGGAACTTATTGGCTTTGACCATGGCCGTCATGTTTTAAGTGTTGAATGGGAAAGACTTGGTGTGTTTATTTTTCATTTCTAGAGACAGAATTATATAATATGAGGTCAGATTATAGTATATTATATTACATTAAAGTATACTACTTGTATAATATAAATAATATATATTATTTAATCACGTAATTATAAAAAAGTAAATATTTTAAAACAATCATATTATTTTTATGCAATTTATCAAAACTATACCTGATAAGTTTAGTTTAAAAACATATTTGCTTAATTCAATTTAAAATAAAATTTAAACAAAAAATGTATAATATATTGTTAAAGTTGAAACTTCATATATCTTATCATAAAAATTCGGCAAAATAATTGATTTGATAAATGTTTTTAAATAGGTATAAAAAACATTTTTTAATGTGTATAAAAACTAAAAGTAAAAAATAAAATATTATTTTTTATCGCAAAAGTAATATGTTTGTTTCCTTGTGATCTTTATTTATTTTTATTTTATTTATTGCATTAATGATTTAAGGATTTTGGCCAAACCGTAATAGATGAATTTGTTAATGATTATATTCAATTATCTTACAATAAATAATTTCCAGCTTTTATTTATGGATACTGAGCAATAAAATGTCTTGATAATATTTTTCAACGCTTTTTTTTGTAAAGTTAAAATATTAGTTTACTAATAAATATAATGATATATCAAACATTTTTTATTCCATTTTTTTCTTAAAAATATATAATTTTAGATATCTAAAACGAAATTAGGACGTTTCGCAGTTTCTAAGTTATTAAAATGTATATATATATATATAAAATAACTCGTCCTGAGTGATTCATTATCGCCAAACCCGAACCGCTGAAGCTATGAGTATAAAATTTGGAAAGTAGTTTTATTTTGTAATGTAGACACCTAATAAGAAAGGATTTTTCAAAATTTAATCCCTAGGTTAGGTTAGGTAACACAAAAAAATTTCACATGGGAAAAACCAGGTTATTCAGCTAGTTAAAGATAATTGTACTTATAATTTTTTTTACGTAAGCATTAAAATGTATGTAATATTAAATTTGATATCTATTATACTCCAATAATTGTTATAAATTATAAAATTTTAGTAGATAGGTAATATTACAAATAATTTATATAGTTTTTGAATTATCATAGTTAAAATATAATATTACGGACCTCTTATCTTTAGTGCACAAAATTAAATAACTCAAAAACTGCACAATGGAATTTTGATTTTATACATTAAAATTTCCAAAAACTATCTCATAAACAATTTATTGGATAAAGAATGGCGCTCATTTGAAAAATAATAATGTTAATATTACCATTGATATCTACCTACTTCTTAAACAATATAAAAATTTATATACTTTAAAGACGGCCTTAAAGTATATATTTTGAAAATTCCAAAAACTAAAATTTGAATAAATTCATTATTTAAGGGGAAAATAGGGATGGGCATGGTTGGTGGATCACTTTAATGTTGTAAGAAGTTATAAAATCACTGTAATAGTTATACTATAAAAATCTTTGATTATAACTTGACACACCTTGATAACTGCAGACAATATCTATAGGTCGATTGCTGTTTTGTCTACAAAATTAAATGTCAGAAGACAATGGCATATTATATTGCATATATTTATTATATATGTATATAAGTGTACATACAATTTTAGATTGCTTTGATTGAGATTTAAATTTATGCAATATCTCAATTCCCTAGAAATTATATTACATTTTCGTCTATGCATAACATTACCATATTTTAAAGGTGGAACTTGATAAATAAAATAGAAAATATTTGCATGATAAGTATATTAGTAAATAAAACTCGCATCGTAGCGCCACATCACCAATCTAAAATTACCATTTACGTACAAGTTATTTCACTCCTAATCATATAGTGTAAATGAAACCAAAATTTATATGCTTTAAACTTTTAAAAATCTTGATGATTTCGACTTTAAATTTGATAGTGAATCTAATGACTTCGACGTTTTTGTTTGAATTTTGAATTATAAGCCGTTGACATTGAAAAGTTGTAATGCTATTTTTATTATTCACACGATAATAGTTGTTAATCTTACGTTGAATTTGTACTATAAACAAATATTTATACACACTATTGTCCAACTGGTGTACAACATATTTATAGAATATCATTTCGTTGCAGACTTCGTGATATCTCTGTATCCGGACTACTGGCACGGACCGATGGCGCACGGCTACTTCTTCCGGTACATGGGTATGGCGCTGGCGTTCTGGATGCACAGCGCCGTGTGCAACACCACCAAACTGTACTGCCTGTCGGCTGTCCTGGTGGTGGCCGTGGTGCTGTACGGCTGGCTGGAGTGGCGGCTGCAACTGACCGGAAAACGGCGACGGACCGCCAACCGTTCTTCATGACGACAGATCGGAGCCGCGTCCGGCAAGTAGCACACTGCCGCCGTCGCAGCCGTCGCACAAGTCGTTGCCATGCCGTCGACCAGGATTCGTGTCCGCGATCCAAATGACCAATAATCGTGTGCTCCTCGCCCTCCCCCCTCGCTAATTCGAAGATGTTCATCGCGTCCCTGCACTTGCAGCCACCCCCCATCAACCGCCGCCGTTGTCGTCAATCATCGTCATCGTCTGCAGCAACGTACCCAGTGCTGGATTTAGCGGAGGTGCAGCGAGTGCAACGCGCCGTAGCCTAGAGGCCGAGTTTGTTTTAGGAGCCTCGGGTTGATCCTAGATTTTTTGACAATTTCTAAAGCGATAAACGATTAAAAATATTGAATAATGGTCGAGTAAAATGTATTTTGAAAAATTACCCGAACCCGCGTCTATTTTAAGCTGTTAAATGGACCCTAATAACGTGACTCGATTTAAAGAAGTACACGAGCCGTGAGATTCTACTTATATTTGAATTTTTTTTTCTTTTAAACCCGTCTTCACTTTTTTCAAACGCAAAAAAATAAATACATAACGCGCATCAAATGTCTGTGATTTTTTTTTTCCATTTTTACGGACCTCCAATATTAGTTGTTTTACTCCGGCCTTCCAATACTTACGTAGATCCGGTACTGACCATACCGTAAATATTGTGCAGAGCACAGAGACGTCTCGCCGAATTAAAATTTCCACAATATTATAATATCTACCTATAATTATTAACTGTAGCAGACGTGTACAAAACAAACGGACGACATTATTGTTCTCGTTGACCATTATGTTTTATTATTACTTACGTTATATTTTTATATAAACGTATTTGTTGTTGTTGTTTTTTTAACGGGACTTATAAATATAAAATATTCGTCTTGATAACGTAATAACGTGTGAGTATAAGTTATATACAGGGTGGTTTTTTTTTATTTATTTAAACGCGCCACTCGTAATTATATATATTATATATAAAATAAATCTACTAGATTTACATTTATTTACGGTATGTACTGACTACCGGCTATCATCAACAATAACAAAAAATGCAAAATTCGGCGAGAAGATAAAGAACAAAAATATAATATTATAAACGATCAAAAATGCTGTACTATCCACAGAATAATTCATAAAATACGTACAAAATAACATTAGGTATTTTTAAATGACGAGTGATTGTTTAAAATAAATCACACTGTATTATACACATACGTGAATAAAATTACGCATATACTTAAATAAATACTCGACTAGCTAATACCAAACGTATTTTTTAAGATCACTGCAAGTTAAATATGATATGTAGAATTGGACATTCCATTGCTACTTATACTTCAGAACAAATGGGACTTTGAAATGCCACGCATTGAATAGACACCACTCCGCCCACTAGACTTACGGATACTCATGCTATACTTAATTGTTATAGAATATTATCATAGTTATCCTTATGATAATATAACCATCACGTTATGTGCGTGAAAAAACTCCTACCAAAAATGTTTCCCTTTAAAAATTTAAATAAAAATGTCTCCCCTTCCCTCAGTATCATGTCTTTCTTTAACTCAACACAATGTATTAAATTAATACAGAATAGGTACCTTATTAAGTTTTATTGAGTTTTTAAATGTATTTAAATTTTAAATCAATAATTGATTTTTGATTCGTTGCGAAAATATAATAAGTTTATTTTGTATTAGATGTGGGATTTTTTAAATTCCAAATTGCTCTATTTTAATAACCTGCATATCTTTAAAAATTTAACAGAACGTATTATAAACACATTTTTTTTAATGTTATTTTTATGTTTTAGATTTAAAATATGAAAATAATAATTTTAAATGTCTATAAATAAATAAAATATTATATTATATCACAATATATAATATGGATATTTTGAATAAAAATAATAATTATTATTGATAAAGTTTGTACCTATGTGTTTTTATTTTTGAATCATAGTCTATAATAATATTCTTTACTCATTAAAATCTATTTAGTGTAACAATATTTAATTATTTCACTTTTTACACATTTTAAGATGTAAACAGAAATATTTAAAATATTTGATTCTAGTAATTTTTATTTTTATTTTATTTGTATGATAGTTTCAAAAATATCCTTGATCTCTTAAATTTGACTGATTTTCAAATAATAATAATATTGCATATATTTTGCATTTCGGGTAAAACACTTGAATTTTTTCATAAATTCAATTAAAATATTAGTTATCTACCCTAGATAATATTATATTGACTGTGAAAAATAAAATAAACCTATAAACATTTAATTTATTTTATTTTATCGTTTAGAATATGTCATTGAACTTCTGGTATGATTTAATATTGTTAATTAAACGATTAAAAATAAAATATATAGTTAAAATAAACTATATACTAAATAACCAAGTGTTTCAATGGCATATTGGAAAAATAATTGTTTTAATTTATGCTATGCATATTTTGAGGCTATATTTTTGAAAAACAATAGTTATTGTACATTATGCACTTTATTAATAATAATAAATATTAATAACAGTTAAGTATTTTAATGAGAACATCTACACTCTCAAACTCAACCTATCAATTAACAAAACAAATAAAATAAGAAACTGAATAAATCAATTATTATACGTGGTAGATATATTTTAAATAGTGTTGAAATCAATTTCATGTATTCAATTTTAACATATTTTTTTGTATATTTTTAGTCAAAAGATTTTTGGAAGAAAATATTATAATTTAAAATATTTACGAATAACATATATAATGTCTCACTATGTTCTGTTGACAAAATATGGATGGTGAGAAGCTTGAAAAGCTTGAATAAACAGTAAAATATCATATCAGAATTCAAGGGGTCATATTATGTGTACCTCCATGCATTTCTACAATTATACCACTGATTAACATAAAAAGTGTTGTACCTCTATTTGTCATCTTATCATTATTAGTGTATTTATTACATTTTAAGTCGATTTTGTGGTTTAATTTAATTTCTATTTAATGTTAAAATTATTAAGATATATGTTTTATTTATGTTTAAGAATAAAAAAAAAAAGTTGACTTAGATTTAAATACTTATAAAGAAGTTATAAAATGTGTGAGGTACTCTTAAAGTATACCCTTATTCCAGAGTAGATACTTTTTAAAGAAGTGTTGTGAATATAATATTTTATGTTATTGATGAAAATAAAAAAAATCGTCAAATGTATTCAATTTTGCTCAACAGTAATGGTTGTCACTGTTGTCAGAAATAATTAAATTTAACTACTATATGAGTAAATTTAATATTTTATAAATCACATGTGACTAAGAATATAATGTGAATTCTCGTCGCTGTTGTGTATAATGAAGAAGCCAATTACTCAAAAATAAAAATAATAATAATTATATTATATACGTTGTTGCATTTAGTTGAATTATACACTATAATACTATTCATATTTTAATTCTAATGGATGTTAAATATATGTTTATAAAATGTGAAATAATTATTTAAGACACCACTTTGGTACGATTTTTTGTAAATTAATATTAATTACTGCTTTCGATTTAATCTAAAAGTAAGTTACCTATGTAAATGTCTACTGATGATGATTTATGTTATAACTCGTACATTAGCCATATGCCCATTAAATTATGACGTATAGAATTTTAATAAAACACGTTTTAAAATAATGGTGATTAATATGTTATTTTTTTTTTTTTTTATTTAGCTTACCTTTTGATTAAATGCAATTTCGCATAACCTATATTTTTATTCATATGCAATCATAACTTCATAACAATATAATAGATACAGATTATAGACATACAATGTATTATAAGAAAAGTGCATATTTATGACATATATATTGTGTATTTGTCTAATATTTTGACTAAATATTTTAATTTAATTCCACAGACAACAATTTAATGGGTAATTTTGTCATGATGTTTTTGTATTACATTTTTAATTTTGTGAAAAAGTATACAATTTTTTTTTCATTTGTACTTATTTTAAATTTTCAAATATATTTATGTTAAACAGTACAAGATATAATTTTATGTACAGCTTTTGAATCGTTTATACTTCATACTTTCATAGTATAATATTATTAGCTTCTATTATTATTCTATACGTATATTTAAAAAATAGTATGTGTATACAATACACATAGATGATATTATAGATATAAAATTATAATAATTAACCAATAAATAAAATTAACCTAACTCCCATGTATCTCTTAAGATGCAATTTATTTAAAAAATGACCTTGGGATATTTATTGAGCTAATGACTTAACATTAGGCATGGACAGGTTTTAGTAAGCTGTATTCAAACAATATTGCATTAAGGTATTTGATTATTGATGCGTAAAATATTATTGTTATGTTAACAAGTAATATAGAAAAATGTTTGCATTCGAATTAAAAATAAATAATAAATATTGATGATATTCGTGTGCACTCGCCGTATATTTTTTAGATTAAAATTACATAAATTAATGAAAATATGTTGTAGAAAATGATACATGTTTAATAATAATTAAAAACAATTAACAATACACACGAGTTAGAACACAGTAGTATCAATTTATTGATGAATAATATATAATTATTTGCATTTGCAATAGTATATTTTTCTTGTGTCCATATTTTTAATAGCAATAAAATTTTAAAAGAATTTCCATTTGCATACATTTTATGTGATACAAAATGATAATTCATTGAATATTTTATTGTTTATATGCTTCAATAATAATTTGATTTTATAATTATATTATTGTATAAAAAAAAATCCGTATAGCCCATTAAACATTACAAGAGTCACTCTCCTACCCAACTATAAGAGTCGAATAACAAACTCCAAATAGTGTAAAAATACTATATAAAAATAATTTACGAATGCATCATATTTAAACTGTATGTTACTAGACCCACTCGCCTTTAAAATATGAATATTTACATTTTTTTGTTTCTAAAAATTATTGCGTCATTAAAGAAAATTTGGATGATTAACGCTGGTTTACTATCAAGTATCAAAGATATATTTATATATTTTTAATTTTTCACTTTGTTCAGTTTCTAACATCAAAAATAATATTTTCTACATTTTTTTGAAAACATCAAAACTCCAATGTGGATTTTTACGATTAATTTTAAAATTTTCACATCACACTTGCTCTATTTACAAACATAAATTTTATTGGAGGGAAAATGTCAAAAAATCAAAATAAAGTGATTTTCGAACAAAAACGTAAAACATTATAAAAAAAGAATGTTTTTATTGTAATAGGATACATTTTATAATTTTTAAATCAAATTTAATTTTAAAATTCATATTTGGGGACTGGTGAATTATAAGTTCATAACTGTTCTAATCACACAAACTTTTCTTCTCTTACTTCTACCCATTCAGCAATAGATTAAAATAAGTTACTAATAAATTTGTCATAAGTTTCCTTAAAATTAATTTAGCAAAACAGACATTAATGAATGTTTGAATTTCAAATTTTGAAAAAATCGAAAATTATTTTCTGTAGACATGGCTGATCGTTTATTTTTAAACCATTTTTCACCATAAAGGTAGAATGATTTGTCATTGGATTCAAATTTAACGCATTGATTACATAATATAATAATAATTTATAATCTAATATGAATAAAAATTAATTTAAAATATTATATAGTTTAGTTATTGTATAATATTAATAAACAAATTATGTCTCAAAACTTTTATTTTATTTTATTTTTTTTTTGTTTAATAATAATGACTTTTTACTTTTAGTGAATGATTATTATAAATACATAAAATAAAACAAAATTAAACAATCATTTAATAAGTTATAGTAATGTTAATGCTTTAGTACAGTGAGTGATAACATTTTTGAATATAGTGACGTACAGTAGATCGTCAATTATCTTCACTAATTGTGACCAAGGGACATGTGGATAATCGACGTATGCAAATATCAAATAATGATTAAAAATATTTAATAAATATAAATTTAAATATGTATTTATAAATATTCATTTTATTGTATTTTATTGTATATGGTTTAATATAATTTTCTTTTATTGCAAAAATTGATTATTTTAAGTTTAAATAGACCAATCAAAAACAGAAAAAGGTAATTAATTAAATTAAACCAGTGTAATACTTTTATCCTCTATAATTCTATATGATTTCGTAAAGTTCAATTAAATTAAAAATACAGGAACTCTCAATAATTTTTCTAAATAATTATTATAATTTTAAAATAAATGTTTCTTTTTAAATATTTTTTAAGTAACGTTTGTTTAAAATTATAATACGTGGTTTAATTTATAAAAATAATAATGCAATATTATAATTTAAAATGAAATTATTTCCAAGAAAAAATAACATAAACAAAAAAAATATTGTATGAAGACTAAAAATTAAAAATTAAATATATTTAATAAATTGATTAATATCTTGTTTATTTTTAGCACACGAGTACATTATATGTATTAGTTATGTCTTATGTGAACCCTTTTCTAGGTTATTTAAGTTATTATTGAACTCGTACTGAACATTCAAAAGTTTCAAATTAATATACCTCATTTAAAAAATTAAACAGCTTGGTCAGTTTACAATATTATTATTAATTTTTAAATATTTATTTAGAGATACATGACTTTTAATACTTAACGAACTAAAACTTGAGGCCTGGTGTAGCGGGGGATTGGCCTTAGTCACTAATGTGTTTTGAAATCAAGTATCGGCCGGCGTCACTAGTTCTTGGGTGGGTGACCACCCAGTTTCTTAGCGACGAATCCATAACACACACTACACACATTTACACACGTGTTCCACAACCATACAAAAAACTCAAAAACCTCTATCGCACCACCTCACAGATAATGTACTTAGTTGCCAGACTTAAGATAATAAAAAAAAGAATAAAAACCAATTTATTAATACATCAAACTAAACACATAAAATATTTCCTGACATAGAATCGATTAAAATTTGGCAAATAATATTATTTATTTCAGCGTTCACATCAACACTTAAGAATCCAACAAAAAAATAGACTATTGATATTTTAGAATTTAGTTTTAAAATTACAAAAAAGTTTAGATTTTAAACAACAAAAAAAAAAAAAATCCATCATAATATGCAATATTTTAATTAGAAACACGGTACTTAATTTATTGTTACAAATATTGCTTGCATATTCAATCCAAAATTGTTTACCTACATGCCTAATACATTACCTGTATTTGTTGAACGTACACATAAATTTATAAAATTTAACTTTATGTTTTGATGCTATTTAAGAATTATTAAAGAAACACGTTCATATGTTTTATCTATATATGTGCATCGTGTTTGTATAATATTATACTTATACACGTGACTCGTAGACGTTGCGGTTTGTTTGATTTAAATTAGCCGGCAGCGTTTATCTGCTCGTCTAGACTGCCACTAACAATTTTTTAATATAAATACGCAAACACCAATACAGTGTACACACTTAGAACAGTATATAATTATAATTAATCTAATAGAGTTAGATACGCTGTCCAATATTATCATAAACAAAACACAGTTAAGTAATAATCGACGTCGCGCACGTCTTGTACGTATAGTAAGTCATTATCGCGGATTCCTTCGTCGAAGTACGCCAACGTGTGTTACTATAGTTACTACGTTAAATTTTAATATACAGGTTAACTTATCGAGTATGCTCATCCCAAACTTTATCATGTTATAATAAGTCTATTCAAATTATGATTTTTCTATAATAACCAAGTTAATATAGTATGTTGTATACTGTATTAAGTCTACATATAGCGTAAAATTATTAATAAATAAAACAAAAATCGAATGAGTATTGTTTTAGTTAATAAAATTTAATGCTGTCCTTAAAAACGGTTGAACAAAAATAAAAAATACATGTAGGTATATTGAATGTAGTGTTCATTATACTTGGAACATTTTTACAAATTATAAATGTTGATAAGTTACTACTTACTATTATTTACCGAAATGTTTAAATCACCGTAGTTCTTCATAAATTTAAAACCTATTTCTCTTAATATATAAACATAAATAATTAAAAAATACTCATTCGAGTTTTAATTTTTATACGTCAACATTTCCAAAAAAAATTAGCTGTTAAATAATTTACTGTAAAAAGGTAGAGTTCTCGTTCGTAAATTAAAAAATTGTGTTTCCACAGGACACTCCTAAGTGAAAAAAAATTTCAAAAATGTATAGAAAATATGGTCTTTAAGTATGATTGAAAATTCCAAAAAATCAAATTTTGAATGACTGTATCATTAAAAACAAAAAGGACACGAGCATATATTACACCAAATGCATGCAATACTTAATAAACACGATTTTACGTTATTTATTTGTAGAAAACACAATATTGGAAAAATTTTACGATAAAAACTTTAACCATACAATGTTTACATTAATATTTAAATCTAAATTTTGACTTGAAAAAATATTTTTCTGATGTAATATAGGTCAACAACAACAAAAATTCTTAACTTATAATTATGAAAACCATAAGAATCCATCTTTTTTAAATGTATTATTCAATTCACCCATGTTACATCGTGCAGCTTAGACTTGAAAAATACTAGCTACATCAATATATTAACGCAGGACACGGTATAGTCTCTTGACTCTCTTGCAGATTACAATTCGATTACCTCAAGTCGTCTCCACTTCCGGGTTTTCGATAGAAGGTGACTTTATTTTTATATTTCTCTGAACAAATATAATATATCTAACTTAACATCGAGAGATTGCTTTAGTTTATCGAGATTTTAGATTAAACGAGCCGGTATTTGAATTAGTTTTTCATTTTCAACCTTGAACATAGATACTTTGTATACATGCCGATTCTATATTGCGCCACGTTTTATTATATACAAACAGAACAGTCGTCGATTCGTTATAAATTATATTTTTTTGTCTGATTGTTGATACGAATTCTGTGTCATTAATCATTTCATTATTATGTTATCATGCTGATTGAAGTCAATCGATTACTATTAAATATTTAAGTATTATTTCTTTCGTGACATATAGTTAGTTTTAATTTTAAACAAAAAATAACGAATTCCATTTCTTACGATTATAATATTTTACTTTACTTTGTAAATATTACATGCGTATAAACATCCATAGGTACACTTTTGGATGAAAAATGTTGCGTGTGCTTAGAATTTCTAGTATTTAATTAAGTACCCTGATAATTTATACCATAAATACTTTTTTATTTTATTTAGTTTTTTAGATTAATAGGATTTATGTATATGTATATAAGTTTCAAAGCTATTATTAAGTATTTAAATTATATTATTATTCTATGAACGTAACTTTTATAAGACTAACTGAAAACACTAACTGAACAAGATTTTTCTCTAGAATTGCGCCCTTGATAATATTTACATACTATACGATCGTTGCCATAAGACTTTATAATAAATACGACGTCGATATTATCGCAGGAATTTATTTATTTACATACAACGCTTTTTTGTACATATAAATATTTATTACGGATTCTTGTTGAAATCATGAACCAAAAAACTTAATTCTATTTATAAAAAATTGTGCGTACTATTATATATTATACATTTATACGTAAACGCGCGTTGTCGATACAAAAATAACGTAGGTAGGTACTATTTAATAAAATTGTTTATTTATATAGATATCATTCACATAGACGTGTGTAGCCTCCGGTTTCAGGGGCAGCAAGAGATTAATTCGTCCCATTCTTCAAGTTCACTACTAAAACCGGCCTATAGTTTTATTTTTTTTTTACTATTGGGTAACAAAATTAAAATTGTATTGGTTATTTTTAAAAAGTTGTACAATAAGGTACTTAGCCACTAAAGGTGTACTTTTTCGCAAGCGTTGTGGCGTATTGGTGTACAACTCACTTGACGATAACGTTAAAAACCTACTTTTTTTTTTTAGATTTCTTGACCATAAATGATAATAAATGATAATATTTATAATTTGAAATAATAGCTATTTTCTATAGTAGATAGGTCTATAGTTTTATACTAGTAAACCGCATATAATCATAAAATATTTATCAATATTTTATTAAATAAAATACATTTTTTTAATAATTTTCTTATCTAAAATAAGTAATAACTATAATTTGTGAAATGATAATTTAATAATAATAATAATAATAATAACTTTACCGAGGCTTATTATCTAAAATGTACCAGCCGCAGTAGCCCCAAAGAAAATCCAGGGCAGCATATGCTGCCTCTGCTGCACCCTTGTAGACGCCTATGATCACTCATATCAGGTACTGTAACTACTGTACTCATACCTGTAATTATCTAAAATGTTGTGATAATAATATAATATTAATCTTTAATTATGTTATATTTACTACACAAATTATAAGTGGGTAGAGTTTATTTGGTACTCTATCATTAAGGCATAACTAACAATATCGCACACTTAAATTCCTGCAAGCTCTTACACAAAAATATGATTATAATAGGCGAGTAATGAGATTGGATCACGAAGGTTTTCGAAAGTAGGAAACATTTTCAATTTTGATGTTTGGCATGTTTTGTACTTAAGAGTTTAGATACACAATATTTAGACCATTTTCGTTACGCGACACACGTACGACTCAGCGGCGGCGGCGGAATTAACAGTGATACAGGAATTGAAGGTGATTGCGCGGCGTCCGAGGCAGTCAATTAGTACCCATGTACTCGTGTTTTGTATTATACACGGCCGCTGTACCGCTCAAGATGCGTATTGCATTTCCTTTACGCCACGACCTTGGAGTAGTATCTTAGTGATTTTCCTATCAACTTATTACGCTCGACTATATAGATTGTCACTTGATATTTTTAAAGCTATACATTATTTCACTGTATTAGCTATTATATAATTATGTGTTATGTACAATTTTTAAATAAAAACTTTACTTTTTTTTTTTTATTGGTTTTTCGGTTTTTTATAAAAATGATAATACATTTTTATTGTTTTCAGGCTAAGAGGTCCTAACGCAGTTTCTAAAGTGATGGATATCTTGCATTTTTCAAGTTTTTATATTTTGTATTTGCAATATTCTGTCGGTAAGTGTTTGACCAACTACTGTTAGTATTACTCTATAGGTTTCGCATATATTGGATGATCTTTCTTTGACATCAGAAAGTCATGTGTTGTTCTAATTATGTGTCCAACTCTTAGTATATTGAGTGTTGTTTTTTCTCAGTATATAAAACAATATTATTATTATTCAATTCACAAAAAGGGATGTTCTTTTTTTGTATATGTCGACCAATTAACCTATACTCAATAAAATATGTTTTTATAGGTTAATTGTTTTGGTTTAATATTTCAAAAGACGTCTGTTATAAATATTTATTTTAACTTTTATATAGTTATGGAATTAAATTTGTTTAAAAAATACTCAACTATCTTGTAAAATGAATCGGTTATTTTATTTTATTTGATATACGTATGTTTCTTTTATAATGTTGTTTGTTATATCTACATATCTTCATTATAATTTATACTTAGATTTATTAAAATACATTTTGCTCATCAAATAGCACTCAATAACATACATTAATAAAGCAAATAAACTTCACAAAATGTCTGTTGAGGTTGTATCCTTGAACTATGATAAGTATGGTGTAACGAATTATACAATAATAATGCGACGCACCCACGTTGAAAACCCATTGAACATAAAAAATAGTTATATATTGTACTCATTAAGATAGGTTTTAGGTAAAGCAATATGGCTTATTCTATTTTTTAATACCATCCGTCAATAATTTTGATACCCTCTAGTTCAGATTATAGGTATTTATAAGTATCTCGTTATAAATATTATAATTTATAATAATAAACGTTGTGCTTATAAATGCTTGAACCTGGAAAAACTTACAACTGAAGTCCAGTAAACATTATCGTTAATGACATGTTATAACCACCGTATAATTTAATTGTTTTATACACTATACACATAATATTTTTGTACCTATACTGTTGAAATGGAGTGATGTTTTTAGAGAGTTTTAAGAAGATACACCACACATCCTTAAACATTATTTACAATTTTAAATTTTAAATAATATACTTAACACTAAATTAAAGTACTTCACAAGTTTTGACATGTCAGTACTATTATTAGTATATAATTATTAGATAACATAGAAAAATTGTTACGCTTATTATGAAACTCTTAAGCTACACTTATATAGTTAAGTAACCAAATTTATACATGATGAAGTTAATATGCGGTGTCGTCACATAATAGTTCATTTTTTTGATATCATCAATATTAATAAATGAATAGTTGTTATTATTTTAAAATACGTTATTTTTATGTATTTTTAACTTTAAAACATAAGAAAAGCTATAAATAAATATAAATAAGAAATTACATTGAAATTTAAAAGAATAAAGAAAAAATAGAAGAATAAAGAAAATAAACATTTAAATAAATTAGAATTCAACATTATTAAAAGTAATAAAATAGCAATCAATACTCAAACATTTCAATATTTTTGTTATTTACATATTTCTCCATATCATTTTAATTGCCCATTTAGTTTTAGTATTAAAATATGAAGAATATTTTCTGTAACGTTAGGGACTTAAATAAGTATATTAGCCATTATGTATTTAAAATCTATAACTAAATTAGAATTAGTAGAAATTTTGTAATGTATTAACATTGTTAGAATTTAAAACTACGAGTATAAGTTAAAAATCATATCTTTTATATTATATCATAATAATATTTAAAATTTAAGTTTATAGTATGTAAATATACTAGGTTAGTCATTAACAGTTATCAGTTATCATAAAATATACGTGTATATTATACCTATATAATTAAGTTAAGCAACTTGAGCTATATTATATGATATGAGAAATAGGAAAAAATGATGGAATGGAGTTTTATTGTAGTAGTCGGTTATTATGACCACAGTAGAAAGGTCGAGAGGATTTTTTAATGCCTAAATTATTAGATAATTGTGTATTTTGTGTTTTTATTTTAAGCATATCCATACAAATTAATTGGCATACATAACACAATCTAAAATATATGTATTCATCAATTAGTACTTTGTAATAGGTCTCATTCATTTAATTTATTTATTTATTTATACATATATTATGCATTTTAATGTTGAAATACTATTAAACCTCTAATGTTAACGTGCCAAGCATGCAAGTTAACCAATAATACTTAATACCAACAGTTTTCAACATAATAAGACTAATGTTTACTAAAATTTTGATCATCAAAATTGTGATGTACAACTAGCGGAATACTATGAGAATACTTTTAGAAACAAAATAAAACATCATCACTAGCTTAAAATCACATTAAAAATTTAATTAACTTTAATGCTATACAAAACAAGCACATACCAAACTAATTTATAAGATGGTTTGTGGTTAAGTTCCAATCTGCCTCAATTTAATAGAATATATATACAGTGAATGTACGTATGTCGTTCATGGACATATTCATTGTCATAAATTATTACAATTGTCATCTTTTTGTTTTTTTTTTTTTTTGAAAATCAAACATTTTCTCCGGCCATCTAAGTAAGCAAAGTAATTAAAATATAACGGCTAATTATTATTCAGTTGATCGAGTCAAGGTTTATAAACAAACTATATATACCACAATGATAATTTATTTTGATTGACCACTCTAAATACTAATCAAAATTCCAGTATGTAAATTATTATATTTTACAAAGCTGTATAGTGCATTGGTGTATAAGAAAATATGATATTGCTGATTTCGATTAGGTAATTTGCATATTAATCTACTATTTTTTTTTTTTTTTTTTGATTAACATATTTAACATTTCCTCTAAGAATTCAGAAGAAAAATTGCTATTGTTGTTTTAATCTAAACATAAGGTAAATTGGAAGTAGAAAAAATAACAAAATATTGCGTGTAAAGTGTAGACAAAGTTCTCGACTTTTAGGTTTCTTACAAATCAACAAAATTTGATCTACGAATATTCTGTACTAAGTCATAATCAATGAAAAATTAAATTATGTTTCTAGATAAGTTTCATGACCACGTAGCAATTAAAGGCGATACTAATAGAAAATACCATACACGAATATACATTTCTTCAAACGATGTAAATATAATATATAGAATAATATGGTCATATAAATATCTTTTAATTCTTCGTTTTTGATTTCCCTCTATGTTTTGCCAGGATAGTCTACAAAATTTTGTGCATTTAACTCCTTATAAATCTGAAATCAAAACAAATAGTAAAAATCAACAATATAATTGAAAAAAAAAAACAAAATCTAAAGGTAAGATAAGTCATACGAAAATATGCATTATATATTATACAGTATAAAAATACTATTTTAATCGGTTATCGAAAACACTATGCCAGTCACTGCACTAATATTACAACAGTGTATATGTCACTTATCTGTAGCCGTTATAGGGTTTCGCTGGTTATAGTTACCTACGCGGATAGTATTATACTATATATGGTCACATTATAGCAAAAAATCGCAGGCCGTTGACTGTTCAGTGTTCGCGTGTAATACTGGCATCCATTGTACATAGTATTATTTTTCTGACGTTGGAGTTTTCGTATGAAATAATGATTTATAGTATCATGTAATTTGTATTTGTTCCCTGTGCGACGATCTACATACGTACTCCGAAATCACATAGATTTGCACTCCAGTGTACCAGCGTTTCGCCAACCAATCAATCATCTCACGTGAGTGAAAATTTAAACATTAATATGTTACGATAATCTATTACAATCAAAGATAATCTTTATATGTCGTTTAACGCTGAAACACTGTGAACAGCCGTGAGCAATTTTAAATTCGATCCGGCGGAAGCGGTGATAATATGTTTTTTTTTAAATATATAATACAATATTACTCTTAAAATAGAGCTTTCCCTTTCTCTCTTTCTCTTTCTCTCGCACTCTCTTCGCCTTGACGTCCAATGACTAACTTAAGTCAACTTTTTAACTTTTTTGTTATAACTGTAATATTATTTATCTAATAATTTATACTATTTAACAATAATTTAAAAATTTCACTATAATAAGTACAAAAAAAAAAAAAATTCAAGGCCTAATTTCTAGTATAACCAGGAGGTAAATCATACTCATATCGTCAGCCTCATTATGCTGCTAGTATAAATACAGTAAATAAATGACTCATGTTACCATTTGTGTGGTGTGCAAACTCGCAGATATTGATACAAAAACATAATGTCTTCCTCTTTTATGATTATATAACATATTTTGGTATGATATAGTGTTGCCTAATTCTCTGTAACTACGTTTGATACTTGATACGTCATAATGGTAGCAATGACCAATGAGAACAAGTAACAACTATATAGTATACACATTAAATACTAAACATCTAATATTATGCAGTATGCTGGATTTTTAGCTTGAGCTATTATTAACATTTTAAGAAACTAAATTATTATGAAACCATTATTTAATACAATAAAATATCATATAATATTATATACTAATTTGTGTTAATATTACAGAACTAAAATGGTAAACAATACATTATATAATATGACATAGGTAATGATTTAATAAGCTAACTAGTAAGTCATAAAAATTATTAACCAAGAGTATATATATATATAGTATATAGGATATTAAGGGTAAGAAAAAATAGAAAGATTATTGCTTAAATAATTTAATTAATAATGATGACAAAAAACAATGTTATATTGACAACAATGATAATATAATGTCTCTTAAGACATGGATCTTAGGCAAAAAACATATTTTTAATAACTTTTTTATAAAATAAATAATAAAACGTGAACAAAAAAATAGAAATAGTAAATGTTGTATTAATATAACAGAAATTAAAACTAAATAAGTTGACATATTTTATTAACTAAAAAAAATGTATTATTAATTGTTTATACGTAAACATTACTTCATAAATCCGTAATATTTACTGTGATATAAATGATTTAGATCCCTATAGTACTTCGTACCTTTTATGATTTATAAATTATAATAATTAGAAGTATATCTGATGACAATTTATTAAGTTTTTATTTAATTTATACGTCGACATAACTGGAATTATTATACGTTCGTACAATCGTACCTATTTATAATCTAATTTAAGCTCTCAAAATCATTATATAATAATATAATATTATTAAAGGCGTGATTTGAAAACAAACAAAAGTAAAAAAAACAACGATTATTGACAATTAATTAAAATCATTAACTTTGCTGTGTTTATTGGAAAATCATATTATTTTAATTTGTAAGTAGTTAATTACTTTTCAAATTAAATATATAAATTATAAATCTATGATGAATATTGTAATTTTGTTGACACTTTAAAATGTTATGATAATAATGCTAATATTCAGAATTATCATTGAATTAAAATTGAACATATCAATTTTTGATCATTACAGAATGACCTACTCGCAATCACGAAGTACATTCGAAGCCTAATACATGAGTACAGTAGAGTACTTGATTTTATTAATATTAGTAATTCCCATAACATTATGTTGGTTTAGTAACTACTCTACTAGCACAATACGAATAAACCTTAAAGCTTTTAATTTTATACAATCGTACTTATATAGGTATATAATTATATAAAAATGTAGGCACTTAATTATTAGTTATATAGTTTTAAATCAAATTCCAAAAAAAAGTCCTTGATACTAGATCACTCATAAGTAATAAAATATTTAATGTATCTGTAGGTACTATAATATGGTATACATGGAAATTTATAAAATCTATAAAAATTTATTTTATCGTATTAAATTATGAAAAGACGTATGTACCATTCTAACTCTGTTATTCAGTAAGTGTCGAGTAAATAACTTAATAACTTTAATAGATGTATGACATTTTAATTTAACAATTTATCATTAAACAGAAAAAACGATTTTGAGCGAAGATATAGTCTGTCAGCTTATGTCACTAAATATTTACAATTGTTATATTATTTATATTTAATAATTTAATGGTATACATTTATGCCACATTATATTATTGTTATTCACTTTTAAATAAATACCTACTTACCGTTAAATAGTGTGAAGAATAGGTTCATGCTATAAATATGAAATAGCTTAGAATTAATCTACATAGCTTAAACATTTTATCGCGTATAGTAAAGTTTATGATACACTTAAAAGTTTCAAATTCTTACGACTAATGTTTTTAAATTATAATAAAATGACGAATATCGCTAATTCATTTAAATATTCAATTTCATATAAAAATGAAATTTGTAGAAAATTAATTTTGTTTTAAAATTCTCCTACACTTAAATTTTCTTTTTAGTTATTTTGTAAAGTTCTATGAATTGTTCAGTGTTTTTTTTTTTTTTTTTTTTTTACTGAATTTGTTATTATTTTGAAACATATGATGTGTGTTCAAATATTTAAAACACAAATAACAATTCTTATTTTAATATATATTTAAGTTATAAGATAATAATAATAGAATAAATAAGTATAAAAGGTATTTAATAAAGCAGTATAAAATATAATGACTTTAAGTTACAATAAATATTCGATTATTTTTTATTTACTACTGTTTAACTTATTGTATCGAAACTAGTTACAATAATATAGGTTGTCAAAATGTTAGTTTAGGTAAAAAATGTGTGTTAGACACTCGTTTTTTTTCATATTTTGAGGGACAGAATATTTTGAAAAAAAGTATAAGCTTGTTAAATTTTTAATTAATTTAATGTGTCAAAATTCATAAATTAATTATAAGGTATTCAAAGTCAAACTTACAACTAACTTTAATTTGTATACATATTTCTAACTAATAAACCACCTTATATATTTTAACGTTGAAATACCTGTTTTATTTTAGCGTTGTCAGTTATAAAAAGTTGAAGAGTATAAAACATAGAATATTAGTTCACTAAGTAACTAAACACATAAGTAACTATTATCTATAAGTAATTAATTAGTAAACTTACTTATAGTTTAAGATATTATAGTTAAAATTTAAAAGCAAGAACTAATAAAAAATGCAGAATTATAAATATTTAATTAATAATAGGTACACAATTATTCACACAATACATACTCGTATGTATATGTTTAAAATCTCTATTTAGCTTCAATGATAATAGTAATATAATATTATGTGCGATTAAATAAATTAAGTAGACATTATAATAATAATATATACCTACTAATATTTGACTTCAGTTATCGATTTGATATGGAAGACTTTATTATTATACCATTTGATTTATGATTTTTAGAATAAAATTTATATTTTTAAATAACCAACATCGTAACATTATATGCATACAAAATTTATACGAATATAATTCATAAAAATATTTAGTGATTAACATTTAAAATTTGTGAACTAATTGCACTAAAAAACATTACAATCTCTAAAAATACAGTATAACATGAACTATAAATATAAAAATCTATTAAGTGTAAAAATTTAAATTAATAATATTATTAATTTAGAATTAAGTACATACAGAACATGTAAAATATTTATAAAACAAAAAATAATACATGAAATGTATGTTGAAAATCTTGATTAAAAGATATTATTAAAAATATCAAGAAAAAATAAAAAAAAAAAAAATCTAAAAGGCCAATAAAGACTTAATAATTCAAAGATCCCCAGGTTAATTTTAGTTAGAATAAAAGTTTAAAATTTATTAGAACCTAATTTTAATTTTGTGTTAAGAAACAATATTTTATAGTAAGCTAAAAATAATGCATTTTATATTTTTTTACAAAAAATTTACAGTCCTAGTAATAATCATTATTTATAATATATCCACAACATCTATGTAAATATAAAAAAGTAAAAGTATAATATTTATCATTATCTCATTAGAAAATTAAAATCACATTAACTAAACAAATTTATAAATATTTCTTAAAAACTATATGTCTTGAATTTATTTTTTTTTTTAATTCAAAATAATTATTATTTTTTCATGTTTGAATTGTTGATGCATCATTACATTAATATTATAATAATTAAGTGTAATATTTTTATTTAAAAACAAACATTAAAGAACTAACTAGATAAATATTATACTCTATTTAAACCCGTTACTGATTATCTATATAAAACATTTGGCTTATTCTCTTTGTCGGAACACATGCATGGCCACTCACATACTTTCAAGGTGTTGTTTATACAAGCATTTTCAAGATATAATATGTGACCGAATGCCAATATTTAAACACCGGAAATGAAAAAATCAGATTTTAAATAAAATAAGTACGAGTATATAGTCTTTGCTTAGGTACTTAGGGAAAAAATGAAGCATTAAATTAATACTTTAATTTGATTTTACTATAGTTTAATACGTATAAATGTAATATGTGTTATATAATAATTTCTTAATTATTTGTCTGTGGTGATAAAATTATAATACAAACCTTTTTTTTATTTCATAATACTATAATATTATTTTAAACTTTTTTATTAGATCACAGATTATGAAACGCTAGTCTAATAGTTAAACTTATTATTTTCACTATACATTGGTATTATTTATTTTCAAACACTTATTCTGTGATGTTATATTATCAATTATAATTAAAATATTTTTCCAAATTTACATTTAAATAATAGAATACTGAGATATAAAGAAAAAACGTGAATAAAGGGATTTAATTTAATACTTATGATATACATTTAAGTACATAATATTTTCTTCGAATATTACTATTTTATACTCATTGTACACATAGACATGCAATTTTATTTACTAAATTAATAATAAATAATGTATTATTGTATATATAATAAAAAAATAAATAAACGTATGCTATTTATATCAAACATTTAACTAACACGATAACACCTCTTAATAATACAATAATAATATAAATAATCGTACAATTTAAAATTTAGTTTGAAGCCACAAGGAAATATGTATGGAAAGCACGTATTCAATGATGGGAGGGATTTGCCCCCCCTTCCCGAAATAATTTCTTTGAAAATTAAGTCAAATTATACACCTATTATTACAAAATATTTTTATTACTAGCTATTGATTAGTTTTCTTTTGTTTATATTAGTGGGTTATGAAATACAAGTTTATAATCTAGTATTATAGTCGAATAAAGTGATAACTAATTACTGAAAATTACGCATATGTGAGAACTGAACATTGCGATATAAGCCTTTATATACCTAGAAAACTCACATTTTGTCAATAATCTTTTCTTCGATGACTAAAAATTCCTATTAAATTGATAATTTATGTATTATTAAATCAATACTGTAAGGTACATTTTGGCCATATTATTTGTTACAACTGTTACTGCGAACGGTCATTCTCAACTCTACGAAGACTTAAAACGTAGGTACTTACAAAACAATATAAGAGAAATTATACTTACTGGATTAGCACTACTAAACATATATCGAAATTTTGATTTAAATGTGGTAGAAATTATCGATAGATTTGCTAAGTTATCAAAAAAATGGGATTTTATACTTAAATTTGTAATTTTTTAATGTATTGTATATAAATTGTTTGATTTTTTCTTCTATCTAAGTACTTAATAGTATAATATACTTAGGTAATTTTATGTGCATAGGCACTAATAAAATAAATGTCTGTTCTGGTCATAACATTTAAAGTTTTATTTATTATTATTATAATTGTTCTTATAAGCTTACTTCTGAACAAATGACATACATAAAATTTGGATACTTAGCATAATAATTGTCATATTAAAAAATAATGAGTAACGAGAAAGAAATTGTTTTATTATGTTGCGGTACAATTTGTATTACTATATTTTGTAAGCCCCCCCCCCCGAAATTGTATTTTGTATACGTGTCTAATGTATGGTGTTACAAAACAAAAAAATAAAATCTAATTTAAATTATAATACTTGACGTAAAAACCATATTATTATTTTGAAATCACTTTATTACAATATAAATATTTTACTTATAGTTTTCTTTGACAATAAAATATTATAGTTAGATATTTAACAAAATAATACATTTAGAAAACTAAATTAGATATTATTTTTTACAAAGCTTATTCTTAAGCCCTATAAAATATATTTAGACTATTTTAAACAGAGAAAATATATTATTTTTTAAAAGCATAATGTAAAAATATAAAACTAAGCTTAGAGTATTTTTTTATTCTTCTGGATTTTAAGCAGAGCAATAATTGTGAATAAAAGTAATAAATATTTATGTTTGAAATAATTATTTGATATAAATATTTTTAAACTTATGTCTATACAATATTAATTTAAAATTTAGTATGCAGTTAATTTTAACAAATTTTTTAGAGAAATGTTGTTAATGGTAGTTAACATTAGTTTGTTTGAATTTGAATTATTATTATTGATTTGAAATTGGATCGCTGTTTTATATTACGAACAGAATATCTGTTAATATACCTAAGTTTGAAGTGTGCCAAGTAAGGTTTTTTCACACTGAAAAAAATATAATGAACCATTTCAATAGTTCATTATAAAATATTTTTATATTATATTATATCTGTTATGATAATAAAGTGATTACGATATAAACACCTACATAGTATTATAATATTGATAAAATCAAGGTATAACTACGTCCTTCTTTATAAAAAAATTATACTTCTTGACTATGTGCCAGTTGTTATGAATTTATAAACCTTACATAATACACATATGTTATATTTAATAACCTTTAGTGTACTATATGATATTATAGCTCTAATTGTGTGCGTTTTTTCAGCATAGATAATATCGTTACACTAATGACAATTCCACGTATCTACAATTTGGAAACTTTTCAGGAGAAGCAAAAAACTATTTTACTTTGATTTGAAAACATTTTTTTATACTTTAATTATATTTTTGTATTAATTATTTGGTTTAAAATAGTTTTTGATCAAATTCCAAATTATAACTATTAATGCGAGTTTTTTAAGGTAGATACATGATGTTCACAAACAAATATTTAGTTACGTGTTATTGCATGTGTAGTTACGAGCTATTGCATATTTTAACTTCTTGATGCAATCAAAATAATAGTATGAAATACCACGTAACTAAATGAACATATTATAATAACTTTACAATCAATTACCAATAAGAAGTTTTAAGAATAAATTAAATACAAAATAAATAGGTAAATACTAGTAAAACTGTTGGGTATACTGTAGGTACCTAACCAATTACTTTACAAAATGTAATTATATAGCTAAATAATTGCTAAATTAAATTTTATTTATAGTATAGTAATTTAAAGTGAAATTAATAAAAATTAAATAGTATAATATTTAGTGTAACATAAAATAAATTGTTTATCAGACTTGATTTCATTTATTTAAAAACTTAAAATACTACTAACAAATTTAAAAATTATAAAAAAAATAACAGTATAATGTATTTAGTATCACATAAAATAAATTGTTTATCAGACTTGATTTCATTTTAATAATATTAAAAACTTAAAATACTAATAACAAAATTTAAAATTATAAACAATTATCAGACTTGATTTCATTTTAATAAATTTGATTTGTCAATTTAAATATTTCCAGTTGTGTCTCTTTTTGGTTCAATTGTAATAACCAGACTCAAAACATAAATTTTTTTCTCTTCCCATGAAGAGTTCCAAAATTTAAAAAAAATTTCTTTCCTTTGGCTTTCATCAAATTGATTACAAAAACGATTAACTGCTTTTAAACAAAATCTAGAAGTACACATATCTCCTAAACTTCTTGGTTCTCTTACAACATTATGCTCTACTACTTTCCCTTTTCGTTGAAATCCAATATATTCTTGGCCAGTCATTCTTTTGTGTTTATTATTTTTTCTTTTCCACTTTTCTTCTTGTGATGTTCTGTTTCGTTTTACGCCTATTACATTATCTGTGTTCATATTAATGTCTTCCAAGTAATATTCATTCTCATTTGTATTCATATTTATGTCTTCCAAATAATTTTCATTCTCATTTGTGTTCATATTTATGCCTTCCAAGTAATTTTCATTCTCATTCCTATTTTCATCAACTATAATATTATTATTAGCATATTCTGCAGGAACGTCCAATTCATGATCCTCATATTCTATAAAGATATCATCAGAAAATATATTTTCTAAAGTAAAATAAGGCTCTGACAAAATATTTTCTTCAATGTTTGGATCAAGTTCAATCTTATTCTGACTAGTATGCATTAGTTTATTTGATGTGTTGTCACCTAAATCATAAATATATTTTGATGTTTGAAATAGTTTAACATTAAAACAAATTATTTAATACATTATTACTTGATACTAATGGATTAGGTTGACGAATTTCATTTTTTAAAATTGTTTTTGATACAATAATTGAACTATTTTTTTCTATAGTAGCTCTGTCACTAGTAGACATATCCATCATTAATTTAATCCTTGATTTAGATGTCATTTTTACAACTTACTATAAGATAATAACATAAAATATAATAATAATATTATATTAAATCGTTGTAGGTAATATCACGTAACTACTAAAAAAATTTAAAATAAACGTGTATTACGACTGTGGAAAAATAGGTAATAACACGTATCTAAAGTAACAATAATTTGTACGTCTACGTAAAGTACTATGGGTCAATTGTTATTAAACAATGTTTTGTAAAAGATTTTACACTTAACCTACACACATCATATTACAAAAAAAAAAAATTAATTACCTGAGTTTTGACGCCAAATTATATAATATTGTTGATGACGGATGTTCACATTGAAAACACAATGCTAAATTGTGTAGTTACGTGTTATCGCAGTTCAAAAGTAGATACACGGTATCACTTAAACGTGATTTTAGAGGGAAATAACCATTGAACTCTATATGATAACTGGAATGCTCACCAGTCATAAGACCAATGTAAACATAACCGAGATAGCGTGTTAGAAAAAGACAGCAGATAAGAATGGTGTTGCTATCTTTTTTTATCACACATAGTTATATGAATTGATTACCAATACATTTTAAATTCGTTGTTCGTTTAACGTTTTGACTTTTGTTCTGCCTTCTGCGTTCTCAAAGTTTTAAAAATAATTAAAATAGTGTGTACCTACTGTGCAGTTAAGACTTAAAATGGTGAATTTTTGTAGTGCCTTTAATTGTGCTAGCTCTAGTGATGTTAGAAAAGACTTGTCATTTCACAAGTTAGTATTAAGTTATTATATGGTGTTATTGATTTTACTCATTGATATTTTTAAACAGATTTACATCTATTATTTTAATATTTAAGGTTCCCTCTTAAAGATAAAGAGAGGCTTCAAAAATGGGTGCATGCTGTTCGAAGGAAAGATTTTAAACCTAGTTCCAATACAACTTTATGTAGTTTACATTTCAATGAAACTGACTTCTATTCAGCAGTTGTAAGTGGGAAAAAAATGTTAATAAAATCTGCTGTACCAACTGTATTTGATTTGATATGGTTTCTTATTTAAATGAATATCTTGATAGTTTATTTTAACTGTAATACCTTTTTTATTAATTTATAGTTTTATTGTCATTACAGGAAAAATATCTAGCTGAAGTCAACTCAACATAAGTTACATTAGTTAACTTAACAGATCATATAACTCCAAGGTTATGAATATAGTTAAAGTATCTACAAAGTATCATAGTATCTTTAAATATTTATTTATTTTAGGAAATTTGGCCATGAAGTATAACAAAATGTATTGCAGATTTTGTTTTTCTGGATATTTCCAGTACTAATATTTCCTAAATTATAAATCTACAATATTAAGCTTAAGTTAGGAAAGTAGTAAGTACAATCTAAAGTAAGTAGTAGATATAGCTCCAGGTAAATAGCGTAAGTACACTTTTATTTCAATTATGATTAATATTATAAATACTATGTTTATATTTTAATAAATATTATTTTACTAAAAATGCAGTTGTTATTTCATATGCTTGAGTTATGAACTAAAACCTTCTAACTTTCAATTTACAACTTAATTTATTCCCAACTTAAAATTTCCTATTACTTCCTTTATATGACAAAAAAATGCAGAAGTCTACAAAAAAACATGTTTCAATACTTGTTATATTATTTTAAATTATAATTATAAACTAATAAACTATTTATTTATCATTTAATTATTTATATTTTATTAAATTAATAAAAAATATTTTGTGGAAGTTAAAAAAAATAATGAGGTGCAACTACATTTTAAGAACCAAACTAAAATAATATCGCGGTAAAATATGAAATTAAGACATTAGCGCCATGTGCAAGACAAAGATAGTAACACCATTAGTATGTGCTATCTCATTCTAACATCCTCTTTCGGGCAACACTGCTTGGTGAGCATTCCAGTTATCATATAGAGTTCAATGGAAATAACAAAGATTTATATGTAGTCTTTGGTTATAAAATATGTGCGCAAGGAGCTTAAAAATTTTTTGATGTATAATACTCATTTTTGATAAAATGTCAGTTACGTGGTATTGTCATTAGTGTAACGATATACGTATTTTATCGAATCAAAAGAACTATTAAAATATTTATATTTTTCTAACACGTTTGATCTTGCACGTGCAAAACTGAAAAATATTAACTATTGATTTAATAAGGTTCCAAAATATCTATTTATAGTATTATCATATCACTTAATGCTATAATGCTATAATGCTCAATATAATATTATTTTACTTTAAGTAGGATTTTCTGGATAGCTATATAACATTGAACTAGGTTAGTATGTAATTAATTATAGTTAACTACTTCTAGAGATTATAATATGATATATTAGTCTTATTAATAAATATAGATAGGTAGTATGTCCTTAAATTGAGAATATTAGTCAAGAGCATTATATTAATTTCCACAGTGAAATTTAGTAGAACACAAAATCTATAAAATAATATTGTCAGGATAAATTTATAAAAGTTTTATTGATTTTATTTTTAAATATAAATAACTATAAACATCTATACGGACAAAAAACTATTATTATTCTTACTCGAATAATTCATACTAAAATATAGGTAGCATATAAAATAAAATATATACAAAAACTTTGTATGAAAATAAGAAAACTTTGATCACCCAATATAAATAAAAAAAAAAAAAAAAAAAAAATAGTAAAAATCAACTGAACCAAACGCTTAATTTATTTTATAGTATTTTACGTACATTTTAAAACCCGATAAGTTTTTTAAAAAAATGAACTATGGATAAATATTTCTAAAAATTAGAAAATATTAATAAGATAGTATTTCAGTGTAAAATTAATAATTCTAAACTGTTCAAAATTTTTTTTAAAAAAACTATAAAAAGACAAGTGAACAATTAAAACAAAAAATGTATTTATAAATAGGAATTAGGTAAGTATTATAAACAATATTATATTATTTTTACTAAATTATATTTACCATAGAATTCAAAGGCTCAATGATTATCTTTTGTAATATCACAAAAAATTTTAAACAAAAATGTTCTGTTAAAAAAGTAATTAAAAATTTATATCGTTATTTGATTATTTTATCAAGTTCTCATTTTATATTTCTAACGCTATAGATTTCCAGTGTTCAAAGTGCAACACAAACACAATTAATTAAATATTTTAAAATTGTATTCCATATTAGATTGGCTAACAACATTATACTTAATATATAAAATATAACTATTAAACATCAAGTCTTCGACTATGATGGATGTACAATAACCTAATCGCTAAGATTACCTATGTATATAGAGGATACGAAACATATTTAATCCAGATAACTAATATGAAATTTTTTATAGACTTGTATTATTTGGTTCTCTTGTGTTAGTTTTCTTTTATAAATTTAACTATTAAACGAAAAATGACCTAAACATAATTAAACTCTACGTGCAACATTTCATACATTATTCTACACAATATAAGACGTGCCAAAATCGTAACTTAAATAAAAAAAATCCATTGAGAATAACAAATGGCGTTTGATACAAGAGACATTTAAAAACAATGCTGCTTATTTTTATTCTTATTATTATTTATTTTTTTTTTTTTTAACGGACGATTGTTTAAAATTAAAACTTGATAGGTATCTTTTTTGGTGGACCACAATTTTTATGGTCATAAGTCGTAGACCCTACTACGCAGTATTTATTTATGTAGGTATATGTATTTTTCCATTCAATTTTCAGGCAACTGTTGCGATTAAAAAATGCGGCGAACTAGGTTTTATTATACACAAGTAAGCGTAACTATAAGTAGACATATTAGAATATTATTATAATAAAGTCAATGTGTATATAGGCATGTAATAATACCTATCGTGATCGTCCTTTATTCACGCACGACTTGCACAAGTCATTATGATACATATGTTCTGAGCACTATCATTTAAATTTTTTATAGGTAGATACCAACATCATAGATTGAACATACTACATATTTTTACTACGTTTAGCCAGGATAAAATTTAATTTATTTGTTAAATTCTTTTTTCTGGATAAATATCGTCGTATCTGCAGTTATTAGAAAATCAAAAAATTCCCTATAGTCACAACTAGCCAAATAAACATTGATTTTTGATAAAAATATATTTTATTTTTATACAAGTATAAAATGTTATAATTTATTTAATTATTGTAGATGAAAATGATATAGTGATGTGATAAACCGACTATACTCCGAAGTTTATAACAATATATAGCACAGTAGCGAATTCAGGATTTAATTTTTTTTTTTTTTTTTGTAGGGAGGCTTAGTCCAAAATACAGTGATAATTTTAGGGAGTTATTTCCTTATTCACAATTATAATATTTGTTACTATTGAATAAATAAAATCTAACTTAGGTCAATGGGGGGCAAAGTCCCTCAGGTTCTCCCTTGAATCCGCTACTAATATAATAGATAATTATATACAATATAAAATTGTATTTGTCCTATGTTTAAATATTTTAATGCAAATTAACTATGTTTATTTTTTTTTATATAAATAGTTATTCACTAATTATGCTCATCCCTACTTTTCTTTTAATTTTTAATTTGTTCAAATCCTTATTTTTGAAATTTTAAATATACTTATTTAAGGGTATGTATTCGTATTAGGATATCACTATACAAGGACCATATTTCCCATTATTTAGATTTTTCAAACATTTAAGAAGTTTACACTGTTTTCAGTAATAGCAATTATTTTCGTTCAAATGAAAATCACTTTGTTTTTCATACATTGTTAATCAGTTAACTATTTTTCAAATGATAATATAATATTATCTGAATTTAAATTAAAATGAATAGTTTTTAGTCATTTAATTTTGTTTACTAAGAATAGGTATATGATAATATTCTTGGAAAATATTGAAGCTATGATTATTTAAAAATTATAGCAATAGATATTGAGTTATTACTTATAACCAATGAATCATAATATATATTAACATATTGAAGAATTTGTAAAAAATATATAAACAAAATTTAATCCGGATTAATAATGATATAATATTTTTAATTTTTGTAAGACAATTTTAAAAGGCTATTATGCCGTTATACTCAATGAATTAATATACTTGTACATTTTAATAACACAGATAAAAATTCACTATTGATTTAAATTTTAACGGTATGAATAAATAAATAAAAAAAACTTCTGTTTAAATCAAAGAAGGTTTAAAAATTAATATAACAAGCTGAATTCAATAATGTGATAAAGAATATATCATTGGAATGTCGACAATGTTATTATTATTTATTGGAAAAATAAGATAACACATGAGTTATTATATTATACAATTTTTTATGTTAAACAATCATTATAAGAAAGCATTAATATTAATAAGTACCTAACAATTGATGTTTTAGTAAAGTCTTGTGTGAGTAACAATGTAAAATTTTATGATTATTAGTCGATTTTTTTTTTTTTTATTATTATTCTCAACAAAATTGTTGGAAGATAGTTAACAATATAATTATAACGTATTTATTATAAATATATTTTTAAAACATTGTAGACTTGAACTGAATATATCGCCCACGCCTTGATTCTAGTACATTACCTCATGAAGGAACCTCATTTTGGCCACAATAATTTGATTTATACTTACTACTTTTAAATATACTTATATACATAATATATTATTATCTATATGGCTATATACATACAGTTAGTGAGGATTTTATTTTTTTAACATAATACTAGTATAGCTTAATTTGAAAAATTAAATTTAACTTCGAGTCATAATTTGAATTTAAAGTGCAATTTTTATCATTATTAAGTCTCAAAATACATAATCTATTAGATTTTATGGGTTTTATTTTTATTTTTAGTAGATTTTTATCAACATTTCTTATAGAACGAGTACGCCCCAAAATTTTTATATGATCCAATACATCGATTAAAATGGTAATTTTTTTTTTATTTATTTATTAAAAATATAACATTTATAATCTGTAAAGTCTTTTGCGTAATGAGTAAATTTACGGAACACATAACATAAACAAAATATAATAGACAAGAACATGTGATAAGGGAAGCCATCCAATAATATAGGGATTTTCTATTTATTTGTGATTTTGAATTAAGCGCCTAAATTAGGAGATCGCGACACCAGCGTTTTTTAAAACGACGTGGGAATTATCAGGAATCGTTAAAGAATATTTTACACAGATTTTTGTTTTTTTTTTTTTTTTTAATTAGGTACTTATCGACTCCGAAATTGCGGTGAGTTTTATTGCACATTAGTTTTAAATTTAAATTACGTTAAGCTAATTTTATTTTAATTCTAAAACTTTGCAATATAAACTGAATTTTTATTTTAAAATTGCACAGAAATATTATTATGATAACAATTTTAAATTTAATATTTATTAAAATAACTGAGTTTATAATAAAACGTTATTTGTATATATTTATATCATAATAATCTAACTACATTCTCTTTCCATAACACAAGGTTAAACCTTAGTAGCGAAAGAGGCAACTTTATAATATCTTATTGTTTTAACGTATTGTTTTAATTTATATTCTCATTCCATTAATTTTAACATTCATGTAAATACATACAATTTTAAACAATTAATATAAACATAAAAATTTTTAAAAAAATGTATTGGCGAAATGAATAATTTTTAAAAATTAACAAAGAATTTTGAGTAGTAAAATCTAGTTCAAATACCAATATATTAAAAAACTATCATTTACCGGAGTACCATAACAAATTCGCATGATTAGTATTCGACTTAGTTCTTATTGATATTGTATCATATATATAGGTTATCTCTATATAATATTGAATATTCATATTTTGTTTAAATAAGTAATATATTGAATACTGGTAGAAATAAAAATAAAAGTGGATAAAATTTAGTTAAGAAAAAGTTGAATTTAATTTTGTAAATATTTTAATGAATATGATAAAAAATAGCTGTAAATAATTAATCTAATATATATTTTTTTATATGCATAAATTATCTTTACTTTCTTCATTTTTAATTATTTATAAAAACTAAAACAAATTATAACAATAACAACAATAAGAAAAATAATTAAAATGTATGGATACTTGAATTAAATTCATTGGTATGTATCTTATATTACATGTGTTATTACTATACATAAATAGATATTTATGTATATTACTATAATAATAGATTAATGTATTTTTTTAAAGAGTAAAAATATGTTAAATATAATTTTGTGGTTGAAATTAAATAATAATTGAATTCTCTAATATGTCCCCTTGGCTTTTAATTTAATAATATTATTATTCAGTATACATGGATTTAATTGCTTGTATATTAAGTTAATATCAATAAACTTGTCTATTAATTAAAAACTATCCATAACCTATCTACTCCGACTGTAAAGCTAATGTGTTTTAAAATAATATGTTAAATAACTAATTTATATGGCTCTCAGAAGTCATAGTATCCTTGGTTAATATTAGCACATACTATGCAATTCACGACCAGTAATCTTATTTTTATTGCCAAAATATGTTGATGCCAAGTTATATCGAAAGTTCTATTAAAAATGTTGATAGGAAATAGAGACCTAGTGATGGATACTCGTTTCACTTTGTTTACCTCGGTTCCAGGATAGCTGTATTAAATATTAAAAAGGTTTTAACCCAATCATTTAATTTTTATTTAAAAAAATAAATTACAATCTATGTACTTGTTTGTAAAATAAATTATTTCGAAAATTAATAATTTACAAAATAAATTTAATTATCATTTCATGGTGTTAGTTAAAAATGCACATATAATATTAACGAGAAATTTATCAGTTTTTTATTTATTATATTATCCTCTCTATATATTCTACTTCTACAAAACAAATTTAATTTTTATATAAATCTAAAAACCTATACACTGTAAATTTTCAAAAGTTTACTATAAAATATACTATTATTAATATATGTATCAAGTTAGTTTATTCAAAATATGTTAATTAAATTTAAACAATAAAGTATTATCACAGAAAATTGTTAAATCAAATATAATTTCAGATATTTTAGTTTAACATGTTTTTCCGTAACTTGACTCCTCCAGGTTCTGTCTACCAACGTGTTTATACGTAACAATGGCAATGACTTTAAACCGGATAATTGCAATGTTAGTAATATGGAAAATAAATTAAAAATGAACAAAATATTTTTAATAATAAAAAATTATTTAAATTTATTATTTTATTTAAATTTTGTTTAAAATTTAAAACCATTATATGTGACTAATCCATCATCTACATAATATGTATTATGAGTAACATAAAAAATAATTTAGGAACATAAGACTTATATACAGATCGTTCATAAAAAAAAATTAAAATTTTGTATGACCAAACTAATAATATTGCAATTTTTAATAAATTCAAAATTAAGTATATATTATAATATGTTGTTTATATTAATAATTAGTTTAATAACAATAATGACGAATGACTATGACCAATATTATCGCATCTATATTAGTTATTTTACAAAAACTTTATTATTATATAATATAATAATAATAACACATAATATAGCTTTAATTTTATAACTATAATCAAAAATTAATAAAATTCTGTAAATAAATTTAATCGTAAACCTACGATAAAATTTAAAAATAAAAATCAATTAAAAACAATTAGTTTTAAGAGTAAATTCAATTATTTGAATGTAAGGACTTTTATAAAAATAAACCAATATTTTTGACTGAGTTAGTAATAAAGTAATAAGTACCTACATAACAATATACTAAAATAGTGATAATTATCATTTTTAATTTTTAATGCAATATTTAATTATGTATATTAACCGATTATGCATTAATGATGTAATATTTAATAAATAAACTAGCTGCGTACTGAAATAACATAATTAATGTATAATCTTAGTAAATTCAGAATTCTGTCAATTTATAAAATTAAGTTTTAATCAAAATCTATTAAGCTATTTCATTATAATTTAATAGACATCCAACGGATAATATCATTATTTATTATAACTTTGTTTACAGTGAATGATCATAGTTATATTAAATTGATAAATAATCAATTAATTAAATGTATTTTTAAAGTGAACAATTTTTGTCTTCGTTACAAGTCGTAATATTAAATCAAAAGTCATATTATTATAGAAGCGTGTTATAAAAAATAAAGGAAATAAAATAATCTGCACGACTGTAAGATATTAATAATGAAGTATAAAAGTCGCTATAGCCGCTATGTTATACCTACAGTATATTTCGAGTATACTTCGTCATTGAGGATGTCAATGTAATGGATGTGTTAAATTTGAATTCAATGATAAATCATTTAGTACACGAAAAACGATTCTGATACGATGTGTCAGCCTCTAATCCTTTGTTTATTTTATAATTTATTTATATTACTATTATAGAAGTGATTAACTAATTTTCGCTTAAATCATTGCATACATCTTATAATTGTTATTATTATAGTATATTACTGTATTAATATAAAAATATGTATTATTATTAACTTAAAATTGAATACCAACATGTTACTAGTATAGTGGTATTAACTGTAAATATGATGTCAATAGTAAAATAATTTAAAATTAGTCTAGATATTTTTTAAATGTTTTTCGTGTATAAAAATATATATTATTTTTTTAAATTCATGTCACGAAAACTTAAGTAATAATCTCTTTCTAATATTTTCTCTTAGCTTACAAAAATAAATATTTACCAAGAATATAATTTTTTTTTTTTATAACGGCAAAACGTTTTAAGACTTTACGGCTAATATATTTTTTTTTTAATACAATAATTAAAATTGTTTTTTTTACCTGAATAACAATAACAATTAATTATAGTTTGGTGAGGTACTGAGGTATAAGAGTGAGGCATCATCTTAAGTCAATTTAACATTTAAATAAATTGTTTTTCAAATTATAATTGATGATAAAATTAACAGTATAATAAGTAAATTACAATTCACATTGCAATAAAAAATACTTTTAAAAATTGTTCTAATTCAATTTTTTTAATTTTATTTTTTAGAGTGGCTTAATGAATAAACCAAAAAATAATGATACTATAATATTATTTTGATTGTATAGATAGAAACAACACCAAAAATGTATTTAATTTAGATCGAAAATAATCAATTGTATCATCATTTTTAAATTATCATCATTCACCAATACTTTTATCATTATTAGATGAATGTGTAATTCTATCATTATTAACAAAACATTAAAGGAAGAGGAACAACAATAATCGGGGGCAATGTTCAAGGTAATTTTTTACCAGGAAGAAATGCTCAAAGTTTCAAATACATATATACATATATATATTAGAAACAATGGTATTGTTAAAATGCAACTTCACCTTTCAAATAGAATATTATTATGTTTCTGTATTATATATTAATGTTTATATTCTAATAACAAACAATTTAAGTTTTATTCATGCTAAATAATCTCAATAAAAAATTATTTTTTAAAAATAAAAATGTATAAACAATATAAACTTTTTTTCAAAAAATTACAATATTTAAAAATTTCATAACGTTATATTCATGCATGTATTTATTCATTAACCAAGTGTTATAAATTATATATTATCCATTGAACAAATATGCTCTTAAATATAAAACCAAAAACATTTACTACAGACGAAATACTTTAAAAATGTAACCCAACCCTCTGTCGTAATAACTAATATAAATATATATTTTGTGACAACCGATAGGTAACTAACTCAATGACGTACCTAAATAAGGTCTGAAAATTGATAGGCCTTGAGTCCAATAGATTTTTAAGTAAAAGTTTATGATGGGTTATAATAATCCTCTTTAACTTCTTTAGTGCACATAATTTTATTAATACGTAAATATAAATCAATATTTAATTAAATAGAAATTATAATTTATTGTTTTTCAAAAATTAATAAAATATTGACAAAATATAATGTATTTATACATTTAAAAATACTATATCAAATAATTTGATATTATATAATACTATTATTGTATTCTTCTTTTGTTTTTAATGAGTGATAAATATTAACTACAAAATATTTCACACTACATATTTTTCGTCGTAATTTAGTTAGTATAATGGATAGTAAGCTTAAACGCCGAGTACATACGTCGACCTCACTTCGAAATCATTTTATTCCAGCCTAATAAATAATAATATACCTCTAATTTAATAACGAACTAAAAACTATGAAATCACATATCATTAGGAAACACGCCTATTATGTTATTTTCAATCAATGGTTAATGTAGGTACTATCAATATTTTACCCAAAAATTGAGTTGCAAAAATATTGACTCTTTCGCATAATAATTTTAATTTTTTCTATTCAGATTAAAATTTAAAAAAATAAAACAAAACAATTGGGTTTATATCATTTATATGTATATTATGATTTTAATCAAATGCATTATATAAGTAAAAAATAATTTTAAAACATTTATAATTCTTTTGTAATTATTAAGTATATTCAGTATATATTATCAGAATAATTTTATACGTCATACTATCATAATACACGATGAACAAAATAAAAAAAAGTTTTATTAAAATAATTAATACATCAAAACAAATATATATATATATTAAATTTAAAAACTTTTTCATACATAAATCTTCGAGTATAAAAAACAAATACGTTAAGTGTATTTATTTTAAAATGATACATCACGCTTATTCATTTTATTTTGATTGTTTTCCTTTAACTGTTTTCAATATTTTATCCCAGGAGAATATGTAAACACTGTACACCACACAACTACATATACATATCGTAAATTATGTTTAACAGCTATTTATCCAATTCAATTAAAATAAAACTGGTTTCATGCTTAAAATACATTTTTAAAATTTTCAATTTATTTATAACAAGTATATAATTGTAAAATATTGAATTGTATAAAATTAAGTACATAATTAACAAATAATATTAATGTATTTACAGAAAAAGTTAGATGTTTATTATTATTATGATAAATTGGCATCATTATTGGTACTATGTATTTTTTTTTTTTATTATTCTTATTATTATTAGTTTAGAACAAAGCGATTTGATGAATAATTTTAATAATATTATATTGTCATATTGGTATTGATACTTTATAAATAAACATATGTATAATTGTTTATAATGTAATATTATACATTTATACAATTAAACATAATACTTATATAGGAAACTGCAGGAACCTAATAATAGCAATTTTTTATTTTTAACTGTTATGTAACATATTTTTATACATTGATAGCTAATAAATTAAATGATAAACTTTATTTCCTGGATAAAATAATATCATAGAATTAATTCATAAACGTACATTACACTTTACTAGATATTGTTTATGCTAATATCATATAATATAAGTAGGTGTGAATGATTTTTGAAATCACGTGGGTATAACTAGTTATTAAATATACCTATATACCTGAGCTTATAAATTAAATTATAACCAATACAAAATACATAATCATAATATTAAATACCTTATTTTATAATTTTAAATTTATAATAATGTCTATAAGATAGAAGCATAAACAAAAATATCATTAAACTCTTATATTATAATAAATAATAAGTAAAACAAAGAACAAATTTTAAGTTTATAATTTAATTATTATTTTTGATGTTGAAGACAATGACTAGGAAAAATAAAATCTCAATATTATTCCTTTTTTTATAAAAAATTTAACTAATATTGAAGTAAAAATTAATTTTATCTTCATAATAATTAAAAATACAATGACTGATTGAAATTGTAAAAATCATATATTGTATAATTAAAAGAAACATTATATCAATTATCTTTTATCACCACAACAAGAAAAAACTGAAAAATATACTCACCTTACATAGTATATCTTTACATTTTTTTATTATCACATAGATTAAAATATTACATCGAAGTTCTTATATTCATGATGACTTCTAAGATATATTTCAACAAATAATTTAAAATTTATCGTAATTAGCAAATAATAATTATAGAGAAATATTATTAAGTATTTTTTTTTACTTACTTTTTTGATACAAAATAAAATTTATTAGGTAGTAATAATCTTGAACAATAGGTACTTTATTGTGTGTAACTATATCTATGAAATTATATTATAAAAAAAAAACTACTCGAGCAATCTAGCCCTTATTTATTTTATGCTCATTAAAAATAATTTTTTTTTTTCAAAAATACACAAAATAAACTATAATAAATAATAATAACAGGTATAGATACACTAATGATGTTTTAAATCAATATTCAATAATCATAAAAACAATAAGGATATTAAAATTATATATAATCAAACATATAATAGCGACATTAGTATATATTACCATGGTTATTACATAATTATACACGGATTATTTAGCTAATTATAATATTGATACAGAGGCTTAGCTAAAACGCACATTTAGAATACATAATTTTATATACACATGTAACATAAGCCCTCCGTCATAAAGTTCAGCATCTAAGTCTCTGTCTAACTTATTAGCTCTTTTTCTAACTTATGCAAAATTAAACTATTTTACTCTTTTTATCCCTCTTTTACATTGCCGTGGCAGCTCTAAATATTATACACAAATCACCGGGCGACCTTGTCCTTGAACCGTTCACAATTCTCTATCACTATTATAAAAACCTCATAATACCCGGTAAAAAATTCTCATTTCTTATGTACTTGTGCCTATACATCAATTATTTTCCGAATGTGCTTATACCCCCATGATGAGGATTGCAACTCTAAGGTCGATACGGAAATGACACTGTAACTTACTGTTGTGTGCGAGATGAAAGTACTATGAATGTACTTACTTGGCTAGGTACCCGCTGTGAATCTAACCGCAACGTCCACGACCATAATCTGCAATCTTAATAATTGAAATAGGCGTGGTTGGTACTATTAATAGTCATTAAAAAAGCATAATTTTATTTCCTGTTCATATTACTATCGGAACCAATGGAAATTTATTTGACTAAAATAGAATATTATAATATTCCTAGTCATTACTGATAATAGATCTGTTGTATAAAACATAATGCAAACAAAGCTGTTGTTTTTAAAGTGAGGCTAAAAAAATTCAGTACACTGTGTATAAATAATAATTTAATATTATACATAACTATACAAGCACCACATTTTTATTTTTAAGTGCAATCTACAATCTATACCACTTAGGCACAATAAGTAGATGTGATACAGATTAGTCATTTACAAATTTTATACATAAATACATAATACGTGACATTTTTGAAGAAAGCAGCTATCCATTAGCAATACTGTAAATTTTCTATTTTATTTTTTTTCTACATGCTTTTTTTTAATTTTTTTTTTTTAAATTAATTTAATTAATATTAGGGGTTAACAAATTACAACACCATTTTCACTTTAACCGTCTTGGGGGATTATCAAAGCACCATATTAAATTCTAAATGAAGTGATGAATATTTTACTATGATTATTTTTTTTTTTTTTTAGATAAAATTTTAGAATAATAAAATATAAAATATTTATATAGCTCTATAGATTGGATGTTTTATCTTCTAGTTCATATCTACTTCATATAGATCATATTACACCATTGATTCGATTATCTCACCATCAGTTTTTAAATGTTCTTTTCTTCATATTATAGTGTAAAGCTAACTTACCACTAGATTATTATGATGATACGACATGAGGCACTAAACTGATAATTTTGGATTCATTAGACCACAATATCTATCCGACATTTTTCATTAGATAAAGTGCGTTTATTGAGACATTTTCTCAAATCAAAAGTTCGTATTCAATGTGACATTTTAACTGAACTTTGTCTTCCACTAATATTTTTTATTGGAGTTAAACTTTTAACAATAATCAAACTGTACAGTCGATACACAAATCAAACATAATAATTTAATAAGCATAATAAGACTTTCAAAATATAGAATTGTTTTATTCCTTGTTATGTAATAAAATATTCATGTCTAATCTATGATTAAAAACAACACAAATTTATAAAATAATCGTGCCTGAATTTACGTAGTATAATGATCTGTATACTAAATACATGTCTTCATCATTGCACAACGTATGATACTAACGCAGGAGGTATAGCTACATTAAGGTGGTCCTTTTATACATAGGTAAAATATTTTATTAAATTTATTTTATTTATTTATAATAATACAATTTTTTATCTTAATCTGATTGTTACTATAAAAAAGCTAGCCTAAAGAAAATTTTAATAATGACCTTTTTTAAGAAAATTTAATTTAGTTTAATTTGTACTCTATATATTTTATGGTGTCTCCAATTATTTGTTAAAGATATTAAAATAACTGAAAAATTAATTTTGTCAAAAATTTTTATTTTGTTACTGTTTTATTTTTAAATATTTTACTTGGAAATAATGAATACACGAAAAATTTTGTTTTATTATTTTGTATAGACATTATTAAGCTCAACAATTACATTTTTATGCTAAGTGCAATACTTTTTTACAAATAATTGAAATACAACTAAACTACCCTCTTCTGTCATTTCAACCCTAAGTTGGCACCAGAAGGAGTTGATAAATGACTTCAAAATTTACCTAAATCATTTTTTAATATAACTCAACAAATTTAGCGGGTACAGACTAAATATAATTAAGTTTAGTAAATAAGGACCATCCTAAGATACATACTTAGTAATCGTATTGGATACGGATTTAACTTTTATCAATTTTTAATTATATTATTAACTATTATTTAAGATGATTATTATCAGCTTACAAATGTAATTCACCAATATTGATTATTGACAAGTAGAAAATTATATTTATCATAATATGTATTACATAATATATGGTTATATTCTAATTTTAGGTTAAAGCACAATACATTTTATTTACATAAATTCAATAAAATTTACATAATACATTTTCAATTGTAAAAAAAAAAAATGTCATCATAAATATATTTTACAATCTATAAGCTAAATTTTTTAAATAATTATTCAAAATTAGTATATTAAATATGTGATTGTTTAGTTTTGTGTGAGGAATCCATCCATCAATGAAACTTTGCAATGGAATAGCATTTAATAGAATATTATTATGGAGTATATAGATGTTCAAAGAAAGTTTTGTATATTATTTTTACGCATCTGCTTAAACTTTTTTATATGATATTAAAATATTTATTTATTCTCGTCTTATCACATAATCTTAAATCTTAATTTATAGCTATTCATCATTTAACTATATAATTAACATATTATTTAACCTGTACCTAGGATTGGTATAAATTCTGTCATTGTTTATCGGTCTATGAACTGTCAGCGTTCACCGACTCCTCTTCCCTGCTATTGTCACATGTAACATGTGACATGTTACATTTTTGTCACATAAATACTACGTATAACGATAATCATTGACCTCAGTTACTCGATATTAAGAATAGGATAGAGACCTTGGAAGCTGCCCGCTAGAAATGTTGTATCATTAGCGCGTCGATAGTACCTACGTTTAGTAGGTACTAGGTAGTACCTAGGTAGTTACAGTATTTACTATCTATACATTCTTTAACTACTTGTAGTTCAGAATGTTCAATTCTTGCAATAAATACATGAAATTTTCACTATCCAAAACATCCGTAAAATACTCGTAGATGATAGAATAATGTAATGTACATCATACATCTACGTAAAATTAATTTATGTTTGGGTTTACTATAATTAACATTAATAATAAATCATTAATCATTATCGTGATTACCGCCAGTACTCATATCCTGAAAAGATGATGTATAAGACATAGATGAGACATAGATGTATAAGACAAGTATTGACTATTAATCTCGATTTGAGTACTTTATCAGTACACCCAGTATAGATTTTCTATACTTGAACTTTTAAGTACATTTTAAGGTTTTTAAGCTCTCTTTCTACCTATGGATAAAAAAAAAAATAAACATAATTATACTACAAAAAATATACATTCATCGTTTGACCCAGAGTTTAAACTTTATAATAGTATGTAAGTATAATTAAATACATATCACAATGTATTAGATTCATTAAAATTTTAATTAGGAAAATCGTAAAAATATAGTATTATGTTTCCTTTAATATTAAATTTAATGAACAAGTTTTTCTAACTTAAATTGTTTACTTGTACGCATACAATTATACTATTATGTGCACATATATATGTTATACATTGTATGTCTACATTTAACACATTTTCACTCGATATACGTTGTACCTAATGTATTTTTTTTTTTTAATTACAGTTATTAATTATAATTAATTAAAAATATACTTAAAGTACAAACACATCTTAAAAAAAAATAATTTTATCAGAAATAATTATCTTGAAATCCATGACATTGGTCAAGAAAAAGTGAATATATATAGAAGCTGTATATTATTTGTTGTAGGCTATATATATTATATACTCGTAGTAAATAACTGAAAAAAAATCCCAAATTTAATTTAAGGTCAGTAAATTTAATTTATCGGTTTAAAACTTCTCATAATATTGTTAGTTTTTGATGAACTCTTTAGGAGCTTAATTTATAATTATAATATTATAATCATATTATTTAATAAACATTTAAATTTATTATAAATATTTATTTTCACTTTATATATATATAAAAATATACAAAATATATATTAATATTTCTTTTTCAATATTAAAAAAAAAAAAACAATATATAAGTTAGCAATTATATTTAATTATTTATTTAAAATGGTTTTTTTTTATATAGTTATCAACATTTTCTTTTTTAAAAATTACTTAATATTATCAATATTGCATAACACTTTTTTATAAATTTATATTATAAGAATGTTTTTATAACTAAAAAATTTTTCAATATTTAAGTGTTCAATATAAAACAATTATGTATATATTAATAACTTAAATAATGATAATTTATTTTAAATGTTTCATGTTATTATTATAAGATTCGATTTATTGTATATATCTAAACATATTAAATTTAGATTTAAACAAATAACAATTTTTTATTCAATTTTTATTAAATGTTTAATTCAATTTTCGATTCTTCTAGTATTATTTAAGTTGAATGCATACGGCTGTATTTTTATTTGAAGTTAATATTTTATACATGAAAATTATATTTTAATTTATAGTCATGCATATCTATTATAAATTAGGTATATAAAATAAATAGGGTACAGAAATAGAGAAACACTAATCAACACTAAATTTTCGCTTCACTTACTACAATCAACAAGTATTAAACCTAGTGAAAATAATATTTTTTAGTTTGGTAGCAATAATAAACCATAATATAAATTAATAACATATATTATTAAAAACTAGTTAGCTATAAATAAAAAAAAATTACAAATTTAAAGTTTAATACATTATGTTTTTTAAACAAAAAAAATATCGATCATAAAGTCCAGAAAATAATGAATTTTGACAACAACTGAATTTTAAATGGAATGTATTCGACTGATATAAATAAGCAAGTACGAAAACAATATACAAATTACAAGTAAGGAATTATATTTAATTATATACTTGGAATGGTATTTAAATAGGATTTTTTTCTGCACTATAAAACCATTACAATCTACAATCTACTCATAAATGATTTACATAATTTATTCTTTCAGTCTACTTTTATGCTTGTTAAAGACTTAAATTAATGTGGTTTGATATTTTGATTTAATTTTCCTAAAGTTTCAATCGGACTCGTCATCAAACATAATAAACTATAATAATTATAAAACATCATGTTTGTATTTTATGCTCACACTTCAAAGTCCTATAAGATTAATACACAAAGCATATTCACTACCATAAACTCTAATGAGTATGAAAAATAATGAATATTTGCAACATCCAGCTCAAAGTATGATTATAAGAATACAAATATTTTTTTTTAAATCGAAAACTATTAGTCTATATTATGATCTTATTTTAGAATAATCATTATTTTATATTTAATTTTTAGAAATTCATTCGATTCAAGTTTTTAAAACTCAAAATTGATCTGTCATTATAAATTTGAAAAAACATTATGTTTACTCAATAGCTACATTATTACACTTTAAACAAATATTCAACAAAAGTGTCACATTTATTCTTAGTTGTATTTATGAACTATAAGATAATTTTCAGTCATAAATTAATATATATATATCATGTAACTATTTACATAAAGGTATGTATATTATTTAAAAAATTTGTCAAATAAAATAGTTAGTATTGTATTTTTTAAATAAATACAATGAGTTTTGAATGCATTTTGAATCATATTGTGTGACTTCTAATGTCTTTTTTATTTTTAATATAAAAAGCTAGATTTGTTTTCACAAATAACGGTAGTAAGTAAGTAGTAATCACCATAACAACTTTTTAAATTGCATATCCTCTTACTTTGCTTGTATACGCTTATCTACTGTAATTATATGTTATTGTAGGAGTAACTAATACAAAACTTCAAAGTATTTGGCTACTTCTGATTATAGTTACGCGTATTTACCAATGATTAATTAACATTCAATCATTATTATAAATAATGGAATTTCTTTTACTTTATTGAATAACCAATTTAATTTGCTCATTTATATTAAAAAAGCGATAGGAAAGAATTTTTCAGCGCAGATCGTACGTTAAGATATTAAACATCATGTTTTAAAACTCTATCCCTTGGTATATAGAAAAAGATCGTGACTAAATAATCGATCCCATTCATATAAACTCACTTTAAATAACATAAAAATATACGCAGATAAATTTGATATAGTTCATTTAATGTTTGAAATTTAGCTTTTATGATGTACTTACGTATACATTTCCCCATAGAATTTTTAAGTGTCAATTTTTTTTTTTAAATTTTAAATCGATATAATTTATGTGTTATTATATTTAATCATAAATATCATGAAATGTGTAAATTAGTATTTCCTATTTAATATCTAATTAAATTTTAGTGAAATATCATGATTATCTTAAGAATAAATTAATTTCAATGTATCTATACATTCAATTTATAAACTTAACGTATTTGTAAATGTAACTAATAAAATAAACGTATTGTATAAATTATATTTAATTATAATATATTATGTACAAAAAAATAATTAAATAATGATATTTAAAGGTAAAATAGAGTAAAATATAACACGTCTCACTCTTGTAAGATATGTCATATATTACAAACTATGTAACCATAGTTATAACTTCTAAACCACTTTTTGATAAATTAATAATCCCATTATTTTTGAGTTATTTTTGATTTGAACTTCAATAATACGTGTTATCACTGTATATAATTAAAAATATATACAAAATAATAAACCTAACTAAAAATAAAAATAAAAAAACATAAACTGGTTATTCCAATAAAAAATTAAATACAACACACACACACATATATATATATATATATACTATGTGTGTAAGTTATATTTACATCATGTTGTGACACCTTATATTACTTATAAATTATAAAGTAAAGCATATAAACTTTATAAAAACTTTTTTCTCTATTAACATTAATGGTTTCAATTACATGGATTATTAGTCTAACTGTATAAACGTTTATAAACGTCAAATCCTTAAATTGATCTTAGTCGATTCTATACAATATATTATCTTATTGAAAAAATAGCAATTATTATTGCAATAAAATTCAATAATTCAATTTATAACTGCAATAAAATATTTAACATTTTTTAACTATTTTATAGACAATAAAAATATTTTTGTAAATCTTGTAATTTTTTTTATTTCCAGGAAGTGTAATAGATAAACAGTATCGTGTTTACTTATGGTACAGCTATGCGTAATTTTATAGTTTTTTGTTCTCACTGAATGTAATAATTTGACATTGGATTAAAAGATGTGTTGGCGTGACTAGGAAATCTATTATTACAAATTCGAAACAAAAATGTGAATATTTTTTCAAAGCCTCCTTGAGATAAATATAAATGTGTATATATGTCGTATGTATTTCGTTTCAATTTTTAAACAAAATTTGGAACTAATCTGCAATTGCGTGGGCGGGAAATAGGAAGGTAACTCACAATATATTAGTATTAGCTTCAAATTCGACATTTTTGAAGGACATATTGTATGCAAAAAAAAAAATCTCAAATTTAAAAAAATAAATAAATATGAATAGCCTAAAATGATTCATATTAAATGTCAAATTAAATAGTAAATTATATTTAGTAATATACCTATCTAGTGAGATTTTAACATATAAGCCCACTAAATAATAATATAACATATGATAAAATTATCTACATTATATATCGTATAAATTATCTAAGCATAATAATAAACTTTAATAATGACTGCAGTAAAAATTTATAAATTTAAACGATTGCGAGTAAAAAAATTACAATAATACAACAAAAATATCATTAGAAATAGTATGTATCTACTGTTTTACTTTATTATTAATGCACCACATTTTAAACCCATAAATTTATAAGTAAATAATAATGCTAATATACATTTTAGTACAATTTGTGAAGCCCAACTAGCAATAACTTTTACTTCCGGACTGCAAAAGTATGCCACTTATTTCCAACCAAATAGTGTGGCCAACCAATAATATACATTTTATCTTTCCAATAACATATTTTACCTCCTTGTTGTACATATTTTGTTTTTACATACTATAAACTTAAAAGTATTTTTAAATTAGTAACAATAATATGTTTGGTTTAGTTATATATATTTTTTCTTTTAAATTTTAGGCCTCGTTTCATTTTAGGTACTAATAGCTGCAGTTTCAGAATTTATATAAACCTGAATTTTTTTGTAAATATGTGCTGTACACTAAATTGTTTAACTTGACCTAGACATTTAAAACAATAAACATTTTCTATACCCTAACTCTAGGGCTTAGTGATTGTATTAGTATGAACTATGAGCATTAATTTAGGTTCAATGATATCATAAAGCTATTTCTTAGTCAAAAATTTACCTCACTAAAGAGCTCTAAACGACTTTTAAGAATATAAATAGATGTATAGTAAGTGTAAGTTTAAAACTCTTAAGTTATAGAACAATGTAAGTCCTACATTATTCATGAGAACCTTTAATGTACATTATTTTATTAGACTTTCCAAATATGAAGTATCTAAGGATAAAATAGACAAACTATTTCTATCGGAAACAAATATACCCATATTTCCTTGGAACCAGGCTGGTGTGACTGCCGTATACTTTAAGAAATTATTTATCTTAAAAGTAAAGATCAATTAACAAATCCATAATAGTTGAGATTCTAATGTAATATCAAATCAAACTAATACGTCAATATATTAATTTCATTCGTTTATGACGTTTATTAATTTCACGGTTATGACTATAATTTTTGGTACAGAGCAAAGATAACATATCTCTTTTGTTGAAGAGGGATTATGTCAATGTAGATTATACTAATAAAGTCATAGATTTTTATTTTTATAATTATTCTTTTATTATTTGGATTAAGACTTAAGTTACATCTGATAAAGTAAAGGTATCTCTAAAGCAAAGAATACTGTAGAAATTTTAAAAATTAAGCTAATAAAATCTTTGTGAGATACGTTCGGCTTCGGTGTCAAAGACGGTTTTAGTTATAACTTTTCTATAGAACTATTTTATTTAAATTTAAAGTAAAAATATTCTAATAACAAGACGATATCATTATTTGTAAAGTATAGGGTATAAAAAGTAAACATTATATTAATAAGCACCTCTACACGTATAGTCCAGTAATAATAATATGTTATTACTAGGTAGGTATGATAAAATTTATTTTTAGTATCTACATATAAATTTAAATACTTAACATTTCATATTCGTATAGAATAATGAATAAATAATGATTTAAAATTCATTGTATAAACAAATTAATTTACAGAAATCGAGTATGGTTCGATTAAAATTTGATTAATGTAATGACAATGTGGAGATTGTACATCACAGCTCTGTGATGTACAATCTGTACGCTTATGATATCTATTTTACAACAATACCTACATATAATTACGTGTAACAAATTTCATTCTCTTCCTGATCACGAAACTGTCCACGGAAACATATCTTAGTAATTTGTGCAATCTAGCGTCAAGTGTGAACAGACTTTAATAACCACACGGGGTGCATTGGCTGTGAATACTCAGACAGATTAGTTGGTCTCATGGTCAGATATGAAGTCTTATTTAAAAAAAATATATATACTCAAAAAAATTACAATCACATAATATTTTAGTAAATAAATGAAAAATTATCGTACTTATATTATTTAGTAGGTGGTTGAAGTTCCGACATAATATCTTCTATATAATATTACTGTTTGCAGTATAATTCTTTATTATTTTTAGTTTTTACCCGCAGTGTGATCATTATTATTTATTACAGCTGTTATTATTATTATTATTATTATTATTATTATTATTAATCACATAAAAATATGTACGCGGGTTAAACCTATCAGTTGAATCTCACTATTAAAACGGATATGCCCTTGAAATGAGAATATTATAATATCTATTTTTATTATTTATGTATCGCTATATGCATAATTAAACAACATTTTGTTCACACACAAACGCCTAATAATGACAATCTTACACCGACAATGCTCTACTTGAGTCGAATAACACAATGATGCGGCACATTACATTATAAGTATACATCAGTGCACTCTTCATATTATTACATATTAATAAATTATGTTCATTATATTTTTTTTTTGTTTTTTTTTTTTTTTTAGAAGAAACAATCATATTATATAATTAAATTCTAATTGCTGTATACATTTCTGACATCATAACACTTATTGTGCTTGGTCACGGTTGGACAAACTCGCCTATCCTAAGGAATTTTATATATTCCGATTGTGCTGATTATTTATATACATAATACGAGTACTCACACATACACACACACACAAACGCACACCAACAATCATGTACATAATATATATATATATGTGCACCTTGACGTTTCGTAATATATATGCGCACACACACACACACAGATATACACAAGTACGCGTATATGTTTTTACTTTGTTTGTTTTTTTTTTTTTTTATTATTATTTTTTATTAAGGGTCATCGAGTCTATGTTTTCTACCTTTATGTTCGGTGAGACCTGCAATGGACACAATACAAGACGTTCGAGCGCGCGCACACTATATAGCACACTTAATATACATTAACTCCGTTTTATTTTCATCATTAACAACGTTTATTATTAATCTACCAATAATAATGGACCTTGACTCGATTTTGTGTCTATATTATGCTAACTCAAACGATGTACACATCTACATTATTGTTATTATTATTATCGTTATTAATATATACGATATGGGTATTGAGTATTAACTTACTACCTAGTTATAGTTGTAGACACACTATTATATTTTATTTACGATATTAGTCAGATTCCTCTAACTGTTAGACAAGTGTTTTTTGACAGGTAGCATATTATAACTTAAAGTAATTTAATTAACAAACTGTAAGTAAGTTACTGTTTTTGAATGTATATCATTTTTTATTACTATACGTATACTTGGTTACACTTTGTTTACGATTTCAATCCAAGCCCAAACTAATTAACGTGTATACCTACACGTATACACAATTATATGGATTACTGATATTGCAGTTAAGTAACAAGTTATATTAATTTCCTCTTCCAAACTTACTCTTGTATGATTTATATTTCTTACTAGTAATTATTTCTATTTATTATATACTCAACAGTTATTTGAAAAAAACTGCAACAGTGTTAAGTAAACAAGCAACATTTACATTTAAAACTTTTATTAAATCTTTGCTATTTTTTTTTTTACATAGTATCATTAATTATATTTATAGTAAAATTTAAAAATTTAATTTTTTTATCATAACAAATTGTTACTTTATAAAGTTTTTGTTATTTAATGAAAAATTTTCAATTAATTTTTTGAATCGTGTATATAGTGTGTCTAATTTAATTTTAATCTATTATTCAGTACAAGAAAGCTAACAAAAGTAATTAAATTTCACAACATTTTATTGCATATTAAATAACCAATAAAAAATGAAAACATTTACTTTTATTTTTCATGAATTATAAAACGCAGTTAGCTATATATGCCTTAATATACAAAACTTGTAAAATTTTGTTAAAATCTCTTTAATATTTACATTATTTATCTACTTAAAAATCCTCCTGAGTGTATAAAATTTATTTTTAAGATGTTTTGCAAAAATATAGCATGCAAGAAACTAATCTTAAACAATTTTATATTATCATAAAATACAATATAAAATTAAATAATTTGGATTACAAAATACCTTGCAAACTTAAAAATATCTTTGTATTTTATATACTCAATAATTAATTCCTATAAAAATAAAAAAGAATAGATGCTCTTCATAACCTGACCAATCTATATGACATTATTCTAGATTGGTAAGAACTTAATACAATGTATAATGTATTAATTGCACACTATTTGAGACAAAAATTATTTAAAAATTAGATGAACTTCTCTTATAATATAATAAAATCGTGTACCCATAACTATGTATATAATATTTTATATTATTCAATATATATTTAAATGAAATAAAAATTATTCAGTTTTATTACATATATTTCTTTTATGAACACACAAAATATTTATCAAAATACAACTTCACTATGGAAATAACATTCTTATAAATTGTATTTAAATGGTAATCTGAAATTAAATAATATATCAATAAGTATATTTGCTTCCATTTGTATTGACTTTTTATTATAGATTATAAATGGATCAATTAATGTAATGATAGTTGATAACTATTATAATAATTTCTATATTTATGTATGGTTTTTTTGTGTCTTACAATTTTCTAGGGTGTTTTCTTGTAGCAACTCAGTTTGAGTTGGTAGTTTGGAGTAAAGAGGTCAGAAATAAGAAGACTGGGTTTTTTCTAAATAATTGAGATAAAATAAAAATAATAACAAGGGAATAGAAATAATTATACAAATATCAGTTTCTGATAAAATATATTTCGTTGTAGTACAAAAATAATAACAACCACAGATACTTGGTTATAATAAGATAATTATAATAATTATAATTTTTTTATATATATTAAAAAGCATGAAAAATTAGGATAAGATTCTTTAAATTTTTTCTTACTGGAGGTAAAAAATATTTGAAATCCATGTGCAAATAACTTCAATAGAAATTTTAAGTTATAATTTTGATAAAAATAGATATTTAAATACAATTAAATAATTTTTCCTTTAAATATTTTAATTATTGTACTGTAATTAAAAAAAAAAAAAATAGTTATATCGTAAAGACTTACTTAAAACTTTTCGCTATTGCATTTATTAAAATATATACACTCAATGATTAGTGATATTTTTGTTATGATTTTAAAACTAATTTTTAACTATATATAATTTATACCACAAATCAGTTCACACCTTTATATGGTATATCTACGTCAATGTTGAATTATAACTTATAAATTAAAAAATAACACTATGCAGTATATTACATAATATTATAACAATTTTGTAATTAAAAATACTATAATATTATATATGTGATATTTTTAGTAAAAATTAGTTCAACATACATGAATACTGTACTATTTACATATAGAAACTTATATATACTAATCATAATATAAATAAATAATAAAATATCTATATAATTAGAAGCTGACATATTGTATCCACCCAAAATCGATTTTTTTGCGTTCTTAATGATTTATCGTTGAATTTAAAATTAACACATACCTATTCAATGACAAGATATATTTAAGACCTACTATATATAGACAAGCAGAGAAATTTTCCGAGATTTTTTTTAACAAAATTATGTTCAGGTACTAGTAATGTTTTTGTGAGAAATCATTAGTTAAATATACATTTAAATGTTTATTTAATAAATGAAGAAATGTTTAATTCAATATAAAAAATGATAATCTTTTATCCGTGTTATATCAAAACGGATCTTAGATAAAATTAATGTTTGATACGTTGTTATAAATAGATAACGATTATAAACTATTTAAATTATGCTGTACTTATATATACATATTTTACTGGTACACTATTTATAATTGTGTTCAGTCAAGCATATAATTTAATGTAAAAATAATACAGTCTTGCGTATAATATCAATATGTATTTATGTATACTGTTTAGTGTATACACAAGACTTTTTGTTTTTAACTAAATTTTTGTTTTTAAAAAATAAAAAAAGAATATTTTTACTGAATCAATAAATACATTATAGAGAAATAATGTCATATCGTAATATAATACTCAGTTTTTTAGTAGGTATAAAAATGATATTTTTCAAACTGTAATAATAAAAAAGTCTATTATCAGATTAAAAAAAAAATAATAATAATAATAAATCATGAACTATTTATTGATATAACAATAAAATAAAATAAAAACACAAAATCACGTTTCATTTAACCGATGCATAGTTGCCCAGGGTTAATATTTTCGCGCAATGGTATAACCGATTATAAATTATAATACCATACGATTTATGAACAAAAACATCAACATTTTTAAACAAACTGATTAAATCTGATTTAGAGGTTTTATCACGGACAAAGTTGTTTAATTTATAGAACTGAAAGGGTGAAAGTACAAAATTTGTTTTTTATTGCAATACAATTTAATAAGTATTAACATTATTTGTATTTCATATAAAATTTGAAAAATTTTCAGTTCATTAATAATATGGTACATTACTTAATGTCTTACGATTATCTTAAATATAAAAGTCTAATGTTCTATTTCTATATCAAATTTTAAATTAGTTCAACGTCCAAGGTTGACTTTTAACTTAACTAAAATATTCCTTTTATGAAAAATATATAACAATGATATTCTTATCAAATTATTTTAAATAATACTTCATAAACAAACTAATGATTTATTTGAAAAAATGCATTTATAAATATAATCATTATTGATTCAAATTTTTGATTTCGTTAAGTTTTGTAAAGTTGATTGATGTTTGTTATTATTAAAATGATAAGAGTATTATAAAATACTAATGACTTATACATGCTAAAAACATGATATTTTAAATTCCACTCTTATTTAGTGAAAACTATTAAATTTAATTTCAACAGAAATCAGAAGATTCACTCTGCTATGTTTAAGGTTTCAAGTGTATATCAAGTAATGGAAGTGTTAAATTTTAATTCAATGATACATTATTGCATACAAAAAAAAATCTTAGCTAAAATCAGCTATCCTATGTTCCGTGTGTTTCTTCAGTAACACATACAATTTTATGGCTGTGTAAGTGATAAATATTTGATGAATAATGCCCGTGAATTTACTGCTTTTGAGACTCCATTAGATATAAACTTTACCTATTTTTAACATATTTATTTGAGCCCAAATTTTAAGCACAGGTCTAAAATCATATCCAACTAAAATGAATGTTTTAATATTCACTTTTCACTTAGATATGAATTTTTTACACACATACAAACATTGTCTTTTTATAATATAGATAATAATTAATTTTATACAAATTTAAAATACCTATAAATAGCATAAAAAAAGCTGAAATATTTTGAAAATTATTTCACATCTGATAATATTGTTAATATTAATTATTCGATGAAAATTTAAAATCTCTACGATTATTTATTCGTTTTTGAATCAGGTACAAAAATTAAATTGATTTTATCAAATGCTGGTTTTGCATATAAATTGTGCTATATATATTATTTTTCCCTATTATATTTAAAAATAAGCAAATTCTCAAAAATATCTTCAACAACACATAGGTATTATTTTGAGAACAGCCGCTACTGTGCTCTGGGACGGTGTGTTAGCCTTTGTTTCTAAATATATTATATAAATCATAATATCTATTTTATTATATATTATTTATTTTTTTATTTACAGTATTTCTGCAGATAGAATTAATTTTTGAAAAATCTTTGCATACATTATTAATTATTTAATTATTATATTAGTTATATGTTATGCATATTATAATAATATAATTTACTTTAATAACAAATAAAATGAAAGTGAACAACTTAAGAAGAAGCCATTGTGTTCAATTTTTATAAGATAAAAAATTTCAAACATATATAATATTATAAGCTAAAAAAAGAACTAAAATATTTTAAAAGTTATATCATTAAAAATATTTATATAAATATAAATATAGATATACCTATACGCATATTTGGTGAGCTTAACAAGTTTCTGTAAAATTTGTTACAATAAAATCAATTTTTTAATTTTTCCATTTTCTAGCTATTTTTTCTAAATTATCTAAAAAACTATTGGAAATATTTTACTTTTCACCTTCTGAACTACTTTCTTCATACTTGCAAATAGTAACCACCCTCAATTTTCTAAATTACAGCATTTTTTTGAAAATTATTTCAGTCACATTTATTTATTTATTTAAAAAAAAAAGATTTTAATAATATATCATTATAAGCATTAAAATCGTATACTTTTGAATAGTCTTACATAACGTTATTATGTTTGGCATAATGTTATATAATGTACTTATGTATATTAAACAGTAATTATATAGTTGATGAGTTTTTACTACTATTTTATTTAATACATTTATGTTTGTTTTAAAATAACACGTTTATTTTGTACATTGATAATCACATGTACAATAAATGCAATGCAAACAAATACTTAAACGTCTTGATCGATTTAGGCGTAATAATAATTATTTTGTACCTACTACCTATAATAATAAAATAAGCAGAATGCAGAAATCCTTCAAATGTTGTCTAGGCTCATATTCCGGATATAGACTTCTTTTTAAAACATTTACCTAGTCATATGTGTGTGTGTGTGTGTGTGTGTGTGTGTGTGTGTGTTTTAATATATTTAACTGAATACGTTAAAATTAATATAAAATATAGTTTAAATATAAATTTAAAATTAATAAATAGAAATATGTTAATAGCTTTCAATTTATTTTATAGTTATATTACTTATATTTGTAATTAGTTAGTACATAGTAATTAATATTAAAGAAGCTATATTATCACGTATTACTTTTAGTGTATTTAATGTAACAGTAAGCAGATACATAATGTATTCATAAGTATCTGTTTAATTCTAGATAATTTGACATTTTCCAATATTTTATTTAAAATTTATCAAACTTAAAAATTAATGTACACTTCATAACTCTAAATGTACACATAAAAAAGTTATCTAATTTATAAAAAACACTTAAGTAAATATATTGATAAAATAAATATAATTGATTTACTGAGTTATATGAAAACTGACTAAAATAAATAAATCATATTTGTACGTATTATATGTTTTTATTAATTTTAAGAATATTATTTTAAAATAATAATTCAGTATTTTATAATTATTTTCTCAAGCCTTAACTAGTAAGTACATTTTACATTTATCTATTTGTCGGCCTCCGTTTTTGGCCTCCATTCTTAACTAACTGCGTATCATAATAATTATTAAATCATAACATACACAAATATTAAGGATAAAATGTAAAATAAATATTTTTATATTTTAAATTACTGTCAAAATTATATAGTCATACTTTTAGTATTTTATCATAATATTATATATTATTATCATTATTATTATTATTGTACATTCAAAATTTTAAATATGACAATTTAAAACCCATTATATCTTTAATTAATATCATAAAAACACACAAAATTAAATAACAACAATTTATGTAATATTTTTCAAGTACTCAATGTGAATATTATTATTTAATTTATAATAAAGTCTAATCTGGTTTTCTATTATTATGAAATATAAATTATTCATCACCAATATATACTACTATGAGTTACAATATATGAACATAATGTCAATATACTTACATTTTCTCCTAAGCAAACGTATGTTGACTAAATTATTTATAAGTGTTAAACATGTTTCACGTATGTTATGCCTAATGTGTAATAACTACTAAGTAATAATGTATACTAGCTCATATAATATTATTACTACATTTTTGAGTTGTACTTAACATATGTTGATTTATTAAATGTAAACGAAAATTATTCGAACGTAATAAACATTAAAATGTATTTATTTAGATATTATAACTGTAACTTCTAACAAAAAAAAAAATATTAGTTCAGTTTTATTTAAAAATTATTTATTTTATTATTATTACAAACGTACGTGCGTGAAAAAAAACTTGATCTGGTTATAAACAATATAATATTAATAATCAAACAGATATAAATCCCATATCGTTTTCTTTCATTTTTGTTTTAATCAATTAATTCTATTGTATAACTAAATTAATTGCCCAATTACACAAAACTAAGTCGTACGAAAAAAAAAGTTCACAAATATTTTACTCGACAATCAGTTGGATAATTAATACAGACGATTAATAAACGTGTCTACGAGATAACTTGCCAAATTACGAGTATTTCGAAAAACACGTCACCCACGAGCGACAAATTCGTAAAACGCGTACAGAACAAGCTGTTATGGCTTAAAACCAAGATGAAATTATCTTATACCTACTGAATGTGTACGTTATTATTTTTCCGTAAACAAGAACTGATACGACTGTATGACTAACGATAAATTTTGCACATTCATCGAAATCGAAGATCGTCATGAATAATGTCGAATAATAATATAATATATTATTATTTTCACAGGCTGATGCTAATACACAACACCAATACAACTAGTTACTCGTAGTATTGGATATTATGTCTGCGTCTGTCTGACTCGACGCCCAAAGCTACTATGCGTGGTCCGCGAGGAAAAACCACACACGCGTGCGGCGTAGTATACGGCGACGATGTTTCGCGATGTAAAAAATTCCAAGCCCGCATTAAAAACCACATCGATTCTCGGAGGCGATCCGACCCCACCCCTGTACGAATGTAAATACAGTGACGGCGGAGACCCTCCGGCTGCTGCTGATCGAGTGTTTCCTGATTGAGTGCCGCAAGTCAATAATAACACTGTATACAGGTATTAGGCATTATGGCGTACAGACGAGAGGAGAAGATGAAAAAAAAAAAGAGTGGAAAAACGCAATCGGGCTTACCGAAAGGCATGCGTTGACCTTGAAATCGGTCGGCGGCGGCAGTGGCGGCGGTGGAGAAGGTGACCGTCATTCGCCGCACGCGGGCGGCGGCGGTTTGCTTGCACTGGTGAGGGTACAAGGTCTGTGCCCGTACCTACCTCTAGACTGATGTTTTAAATTGGACCCGAACATCCCAACGGACACCAGTATCCGACGGACCGTTGCCGCCGTTTGGCGATTTTCTGCGAAATCAAGTTTTATTTTTACGCTGTGTTATTTATTTCGTTTTTTACAACCCTATATCCGGGCCGATAGTATTCGATTAAAATCATTTTTTTTTTGCACTTCGATTCCTTCGAATTTCTAAACCAACGTTTATTTTTATAAACCGACGCTGTAGTTCGAAGAACGAATATTTTGTCGAATATTATTCATCGTACACCATACATATAGGAGTTCGCGGGTTATTCAGCATCACGCCGATTGACCGTAAACAACGAACATTACGTTGCTATAAACACAGTTGCAGAACGTCCAATCGCGGGCAACAGCACCACACGTCGACGAGACTACGAAGTATCATTACGATTTAAAAGGGTACGTGTACAACGGCATGCGATAGCTTATTTGGCTAAATCGCACGTGTGTTTACGATTATTGAATAAAATATATAGTCATTATTTCGTCTAAGTGTGCAGTATAGATATATGTGTTTGTATATGTGTATATGTGAATGTTGAAATTAAAGCGGGTTTATAGAGTGATGAGTTTGGTATACCTGACATAAAGTTACCTATATTTTATACCGAGTTTAGATAGAAAAACCTTAGGAGGATTTGAATCAAGAGTAACATAAAAAAAAACTCCCGAGTGAATCGACAATATTTTCATCTCTGCTGTTCGTCTTTATAAACACACGCGAAAAATTCACAAAAAAAAAATAATAATATGAATAAGACAATAATAATGGGCCTTGACTCGTAATGCTATTAAAGAAAATAATAATAAATTATGTTTACGTGTATGTGTATGTATGTGTGTGTGTGCGTGAGCTCAGTTACATACTTTATACACGTATATTTGTCCCCAATTGGATACAAGGAGGACGACACTTTTCGTCGCCAAACGATCAATATGGCAAAAAAAAAAAAAATAACATTTACACAACCAGTGAAACCGAACTTGCATGATATGGAACAAGTCAATAGGAACGCGTTTGTTTGTGAGTGTTTTAAGTCTAGTTTCCTGTAAGCCCGATTTAAATTAATTAGCTTCTTCACGCGATTGATTCAGTATCAAAAGTATTATACATTTACACGTCTACACGTGGTATTATCCTGCGTTGGTCACAACATATTGTTGTTATATAAAAAAGAGGATAAAAATAAAAGTAAGTGTCTCTTGAAATGTTATCTTTTTAGGTATTTCACAAATCTTGATAGATACAGGATAAAATAAATTATTGATTGGATTAAATCAATCTTATCTATGTATTAAATAAAGTAATTATTTTATTGAACATGCTGTGCGTCTGTGCACTAAGAATATATTTTTATTAATATGAATATACTTCAATACATCTTAACAGAATAATCGACAGGAGTTTATAATAGTATTATTAAGAGTAGGTACTCCGTTTATTAGTAACTACATAATTAATGTTTTATATAATAATTACATTTCAACAGTATAGAATTATATATTATTTTTGATTCGTGTAATATTTGTTCTAATTTCAACTTACAATCAAGCCAATAGTTTTTATAATTTAATAAACTGAAATAAATAATATGTCCTTCGATTTTGAGTAAAAAATTAAATAATGCATTAATGAATAAGAAATAATTCCAATACCTAGTTAAAAACCGGCTATAATGTACAAACTACTAACTAATAATTATTTAACTACAGATACTTTCAAAAAAATAAATATTAATTTGCTTATAATATTATGTATACATAAATATTTTATACTAAATACTAAATAACGAAAAATGTTCAAATATTGTTTAAGTTAAGTCTATACTACATACACTTATTATTTGTGCAACTGTTTAGTTTCGAAACGTAACCACGTAATAACGTAACCTGTAACAACTTTTCTGTTTCCTTAATACGTGATATCAATTAATGTATATATGTACACAATATCGAAATTTTGATACAATTTTTATTGGCTCAGTACCAATGTTTTACAATTACCGTTCTTCAAACGCGGAACTCACGAATGCGTCCTAGCCCAAGGTCAATGAAGAAGACCAAACTGAATGATCTAAGCTTAGATCTTTACAAACTATGAGTATTTTAATTAAAATTATACGAAGACACTACTTCCTTTAATTTCGGTTGTCCCCACTCCACCCCCTGGAGATTTTTACACAGTATTCGGGAAAACAATAGATGCCTGTCGTTGATTTGCTCGCAAAAAAAAAGTAAAAGTGAAAACTGAATAACCTCAAAACGACGTGTACACACGAGCAGAAGACACACACGACTGATTCCGATGAACTTGGGCTTTGAGTTTATAATAGCAGTTACCAGCAAACAAACGGTTCTTTATTGCAATCTAACTGTGTCATCTTGAAATTGTTTTTCCGTCTTATTTATTCTTTGTATCTCGAATTGAAAAATAATAATCATCATAAATATCAAAACCATGAAAATGATCAAATGTGTATCGGGCGACCGCATATATATTATTCAACCGCCACCACAACGTCCGAGGAGGTCATCCAATGCGACATACCTTATACACCCTATAAAGATGAAACGCATTGGACCGGCACCAAGAGTTAACGACAGATAATTATTGTATAAAGACATCATTTACGATGGTGTCTTAAAAGAAAAATCTATGGAAAAATTTTTTTTAAAAATTGGCAAACACATAAATTGCATAAATTTCTTTAGTTTAACAATAAGGTTTTAACAATATCTATGTGCATGGATTAAATAAAAGTAAAATTAGGCCACGTGATGGGACGAAAATCATTGGAAAACTGTAATTGATTTCTTTTCCAAGCCGACGGACGTCTTTTGTTATTATTTACCTATTACATTACACATTGTCCAAACTACAATGACCGTCGGCCACAAGAATAAAATTGCCAACATGCATTTCTCATCAATTCCGTTGTATAAGTTCGTCCATAAAGCTGTGTAAATTGACTTTCAAATTTGCTAAGAAAAACGTGTTAAAAAAAAAATAGTTACATTATATTATAAAAATATAATATAATATATTTATATAGTGACCATGAATTTTGCGTATTCGCGCAATACACCCTTGACTTATTAGAACTTGTTTGTTGCGTCGCGTTGTTATTAAATCTCAAACCTTGTTTGTAACAACGACAGCTCAACATCATAAAAATACGTGCGCATTCCGCCCCATGATCCTCCAAACTGCAAACGCTATAAATCATCGGTTTCAACTCGTTCGCGGATTACACATTTTTTCCTAAATATTTTGCATACCTAGTTTTTTTTTTTTTTTGCTTACCCTCAATATTATATCATAATCTTTTTTACCATGCCATTCCAGGAATATCATATCAATCTATCAACATGCATTCCTACATCAAAAAGTTGGGTTTCCTGTACAAAACATACGTTCTCACGATCCTCACATTGGGTTACTTGACATCTGAAATGGGACATTTCTTAATCGGAGTAACCAGCAAGGCGACGGCTCGAGACGTACATTACGGCGACATCAAATGTCAGCTTCTGGAACACCTGGCTGATTCGACCGTGTTCAACTACACATTACACGAACGCTGTGATACATCACCCGACCAGAGATCGTGAGTATAAAATAGTATGACGACGATATCGGTAGAGAGCGACGGCATAAGCCGTGAAAAAACGTAGAATTATAATAATAATAATAACGAGACGTATGCTGGTGCAAGAGGTATTATTTTATATTCGGCGATGTTCTTCGGATTTCAATTATTGCACACGCGATCCGTACGGTTTACGATCATTGTCATACGCGCATTAATACGGTATATAAAGTGGTATACCATACCCATTATATATCATTATTTTATGTTAAACAACCGACCTCTGAAAACTGGCTTTTGCGTTATTGGTCGTGGTCGCTCAGCGACGCGATGAGAAATAAAATACATTAAGCAGCGCGAACGTTTCAATAACGAACGCATTCGACCATCTCTCTTCGTCTTAGACGACAGTGTTTTATTGTTGAATCGTTTTTTTTTTCCCCATATAATATATTCAATTACCTACACTACCGTCGTAATATTATAGTAATAATATTTTATTCAATTGCCCATAAAACGACAGGCACCGCACACGTGCTGCGCGTTCTCCTACTTCGCGTACCCGTGCACACCTCGGTCCGAGTTTGTTGACAAACGACGACGATAATATTGATAATCTTACGTTTTTGCTAAACGATAAAATGACATTATATCCATAAATCGATTACTACGCCGTATAACATCATATCTACCGACGTAATTAGTCCGGGTCAAGTTTATTCGATTATAATGACACGAACAATAATTTCGAGCCATTATCTCGGCGCGAATTCGTATTGTAGCAACCTTGTGTGTAATGTGCAAACTACAATATTCAAACGGTTATGACGGCCGTTTTTTTCTCGTCTGATGGTCTCAAAACGGTTTGTTGCTGCGCATCTAAATTTCCAGATAGATAGCGCATCACTTACACACACACACACACCCATAGATACACTCACACTACGGCCGTTTTCACTTACGCGACAGATCGTCCAAAATATAAATACATATCGCATAATAACATGTGGAACACGTCCGTGGCGCCACTGGACCGCAGTCGTCTTGTGTTTTATTTGTTTACGTTTTACTAATATGAAATATTCCTGACAGGTGCGAGTTGTTAGTCCTGGAAGACGGCTCACCGTTCTGCGAATGGAACTACAACGGACTCGGTTTCCAGTATCAACTATTGGCGGGACCGGCGTTCATCGCCGTCTACTCAATAGTAGGCATATTTTTCGGCATGGCTGCAGACAAATTCAACAGGTAATAAAATCGTGATCATTATCGGGGCAAAGAAAATAAAAAAAACAATCTCGGAACGGAAATCGATTATAATCGAATTCGAGTAAACAGCCGTACAGTGTATGATATGGCGTATCTAGGCTCTTGAATCTTGATAAATGTAAACGCAACGAATAAGGCAGTAACTCAGATAAAACCGAACAAAATTAAATATAATATATCGTAGACCCACGTTCGAGTTCTATATAAATAAGGAGTTGTCCTAATTTAATAGAATTGAGAAAATATAAGAATAAAAATCATAATTTAGATTTTATGATTTTCAGTAACTAATGAAAACTCGTGAACCTTTAATTGCCTCTACTGCGTTATTCGCTGCGCGTGTTGAATGTCCATTATAATATATCGTTCACGTTAAATCCGTATAACGTTGTGAATATTGCAACCATTATCTAATTATGTATTTGAACTGTTTAGAGTACGACTTCTGTCTCTGTGCACATTGATCAGTGCCACGGCTATCGGTCTCATTGGAATGGCTACCAGCTACTGGCATCTGATACTTCTCAGAATCATGCTTGCTATTGGGTGGGTAACAATATTCTTGAAACAATAAAATAACGGCAACAACAAAAACACGACCTCGGTGATTAATAATTATACTTTCGTTATATTTTACAGCGAGGCCGGTACCAATCCCTTGTCTACGGGAATACTGTCCGATTTGTTTTCAGAGGTAAGCACGCACAGAATCACGACTTCGTTTCGTGTACAATACCGATTGTTACTATTGCAAATTTGCTATATTTATTTATTTATTTTTTTTTTTTTTTTTAACAAATCTACACTAACTACAGTTAGTTTAAAAATATTATTTATCATTTTTTTCGTAATAGTTCAAGAACATTATTTTTGTCTTAATAAGATAGTTAACGTATAAAAAAAAAACAAATTATAATAAGTATTTTACTTGTTATTTACAGTAATAAATTGACGTTCAAAGTGGATGTATAATAACTTATAAGTAATAACTATTTAATTATAATTTAGGAAAAACGAGGTTTAGTCATGGCAATCTTTAACTGGGGAATTTACGCTGGTATTGGTTTGGCTTTTCCGGTCGGCCGGTACGTTACTGAAATGAACGTTGGTGGTTTGGTGAGTAAAATATTAATTATTTAAATCTATTATAGTACATAAACTTTTTGAATTTTCATAAATAATATTACAATATATCCCTTATTTTAAACATCTCAAGTATCTAAGTTTTGATTTAATCTTTCACTTCCTATTTTCAACTTTCGTCCAAACTTCCCATACTAATAAATAATAACTATATACATTAATTTAGGGATGGAGAGTGCCATACTATGTCAGTGGAATGATTGGATTGATCGTAGCAGCTTTAGCTATTATCACAATGACTGAACCTAAGAGAACAGCAATTAGTGAAGAAGCCGATAATGATAACAATGAAATGTCTAAACCTCGTTCCGCGGTACAGAACACTACTACACCAACCGAAAGTTCCGAAAAAACTAGCATCTGGAAGGTCCTCTTCCAACCAAAAATTTTAATTTTGTGCATTGCCGCTTCTATTAGACACACTGGTACGAACTGGTAGAATTGAATATCTAAAACACAAACTAAATCAAGTACAAAAATATTTTTAATGTTTTGCATTAATTATATTATTGTTTACAGGTGGATTCTGTTTCGCCTACAACGCTGACCTGTTTTACCGCGACATCTTCCCTGGTTACGATTTGGGATGGTCTTTGTTCGTCGTTACATTCTTGGTCGGTAGCGTTGGTGTCGTAATTGGTGGAGTTACTTCTGATAGTATCGTGAAGAAATATGGAATAAGATCTAGAGTAGCTGTGTTAGCCATAAGTCAGGTATGTAAATATGGAAATACGAGAAATTCCATTAATACTGATACATTACCCTCAATATTGAGTATTTATACGTTATAAAAATATGATATATTAAAAAATTTGGTAAAACTGGTACTATATTCATACAATAAATTAATTATACAAATTTCATTTTATGAAAACTTTAGAAAGTTGTATGATAGTAATGGTATATCATATGATGTAAACACGAATATAAATTTCAAATACCTAGGGGTAATGTTAATTAAGAATATTCACTGTGGACCGTATAATACCATGTTTGTATTTCATAGTGATCGTTACAAAAATGGAACCTATTATACCTATCGTTTTAGTCACTAATTATAAATATCGATCAAATAGAATACTACTATTTTTAATTAGATTAATTTTTAAGTTAATTTAATACTTGGCAACTACAATAATGACTAATACATTTTACAGTCTTGAAACTCTGGAATGACATAACAAAAACTTTTTTGAAATATAAATAAGTATTCAGTTAATATACTATATTTTCATGATACTGTTAAAAATAGTTGACTTTACTGTTTTTTAATACAAAGAACACTGTTTTAATCATAATATTATAATATTTAAATTAAAAATTAGTCTTAAAAATATTGGTGCTCAAATAAATTACAAATGAAGCGATTAAATATATATTTTAAATAAAATTATATTTTTAAATATTATATAGATTTTAGAATAGATAATGATAAAGTACATTGCATAAATTATTACAATATTCTATTGAAAATTCAACATCATAATTCACGAGACACTTTTTCCAATAAATGTAGGTAAATAAATATCAGGGCCTCTTCGTTGTATTCGATTCACTAAAAGGATAATAATCATAATACATTTTTATTTAATATTTAAATATTTTAAAAAAACTAATCTTCAAATATTTTACATGTTTTTGTGTATATTTATTTAAAAATATCTTAAGCCTGTTATATTAAAAATATTTAATTTTAAATGAACATAAAATATTATCATAAACGTAAAAAGTATGTCATTTAGTGTAATAGTAGGTTAAATATTTATATAAAGCCTACTGTCTAGTATTAATTTCATATAAGAAACTTTATAAAAACCTGAAAGAAAGGTAGAAAACAAGACATTTAATAGTATATAATACTTTATACAATTTAGAGTTGTGTTCATTTGCTCTCCATTTACAGTCATATAATTGGAAAGTTTAATCAAATAGTATTTTATTCAGTGCAAATAGAAGTACATTTATCATAATACTAAAATAGCAAACTATTAAACAAAAATATTGTTGAATTTAAAATATTTATCAAAATGATATATCATTTTATTAGAAACTATAACTTAAATAGACTAAGATTAAATAAGTTATAATTATATTGCACGTCTGTAACTTGAAAGTATGAAATATTAAATTAGTCGGTGAATAAGATTTTTGGTTTTAAATAATAATTTTAATAAACGTTAAATTACATTTATTTTCTAAAATATTAAAGACAGTTAACATTTTTATTCGATAAAAAATAATTTAATGATTTTAAACATAATATATAAATTATTTCAATTAAAATCTTACATTGTAAAAGCACAACACAATCTTTACAGTTAGTAAATAAAATATTACTCTGTGTGTAAATCATCATTTTAATTGTTTAAAAGTTATTTAAAGATTTTATAACAAAACGTTAAAAAAATGTCTGTATTTAAATTTTGATATCATAATTTATATGTTACAGTTGATCGCCACACCTTTTGCATACGGAAGCATTTACTTAGGACCAACCGGTGCCATGGTAACACTTGCCATATCTTACTTATTTGGTAAGTCATCTAGGTCTAACACCTTAATACCAACATTTCATATTTTAATTTATTAACTGATATAACATAATACAATAATATTTTTAATAATTTTTTTTTTTATTTTATACTATAGCCGAAATGTGGTTTGGTATCTTGTTTGCCATACTTGTTGAGTCTGTACCAATGTCTGTCCGATCAACAACTGTTGGTGCATTCCTGTTTTGGATGAACAACTTCGGTGGTAATGTTCCAATGTTTGTGGAACCCGTCAGAAAAGCATACGACTACAAAACAGCATTGGCTATTTTCTACGCCGGTTTTTACTTATTGAGTAAGTTCTAAGTTAGCTGCAAACATACATGCATACGTGTTTGAGGAACTGCCCCTTAAAAAAAAAAACTTTCTCCGAACAATTGAAAAAACAATAGCTAATACCTATTATTCTACATAATTATTGAATTAATTTAATTTGGTTTTCAATAATTTTATCTATAGCAAAAAATTATATACTTGAGAATTTTTATTTCAATATTTAATATTATTTATACATTTAATTGCATTAATTGGATGATAATTCCGATAATATTATTAGTAATGCCAGAACAAAAGCTGAAACAAAGTAAAAAATACAAAACACTATATTTATTAAGATTAAACAAATTATGTACTTCTGAAATAATTACAGCACATACACAATGTATATTTGTACATGTATATTTTATTATAAGTTTCACACATATTTAAATAATTTAACTATTAACTATATATATTATTTTCTACCTTATTAAGTATAAATTAAAATGTATTACCAAATCGGTTAAAGATAATTTTAATCTATGGATGTTAAGTTTATGGTTTCTTTAAAATAAATTTGTTAATTTAATCACTATGATATTTTAGGTTCACTGATGTTTGGTACGACTGTGTTATTTATGAAAAAGAAAAAATCAAAGAACACTAATGTTCACACATTAGCTGGTATCGAAAATGGCGGTTTCAAGAACACTGAATTGGAAAATGGTCTCAGAGGTTTTCCAAGTCTAGAAAACCATCTATAAAAAGGTATATTAGTTTATTTTTATAATAATTAAATTTAGATTAACTAAAAACATTCTATACAAAACAAGAGCCAACAAAGGCAAAAATGTATTATTTTACCTGGATACACTTAAATTATGATAGCAATTTAAAAAGTTCCTCGTTAAAACCAAAACTTAATAAATACAAAAAATAATGTATTATAGATTCTAATTACAAGATTTATTGGTTAACATTTTATTTCTAAAAATATTTTGGTTGCCATTACAGATTTTGACGTTACACAAAGAGATACAATACAAAAATATATATTTTACATTAAACTTTTTTAAGTAATACTTTTTCAGAAATATGCTTTGTTATTGAACTTAATTTGAAATACGAATAATATGTTAAAAATAAAATAACACTTATATTCAATTATTTTGATAACATTCTTATAAAAGTATTTATATGAAATAAATATCATAGTTTGCCGCAATGATTTAAAAAACAATAACCATTTTTGATTTCTGTCTATATAATATAATAATAAAATAATGATATAAGTACTACAAACTATATATCATTGAAAAAAGATTTTATTGATTCAGAAAAATAGTAAATAATTAATTTCTAGTTCTATTTTAATCAGTGTCATATTCAAAAATGTTGAAAATACTGTTTAAATATTATTTATAAAAGTTATATTTGATCATTAATTATTGTGTCTGTACACAGTGTACACAAGCCGAAAAAAATATCAGTTGTACAATATATCGTAATATATTATTCTAGTTTTCTCGAATATTATGAAACATTAGTAATTTGTATTTAATAAAATATAAAATCATCATTACAGTTCAAACTCTAATTACTTATTACTTCTCTTAACTTATTTATTTTATTGTTTATACCTAACTTTTCATTGTTTATTTTAATAACTTACTGTGTTATATTACATTTTAAATTTATTAACTACAAAAACATATTGATATTTTAAAAAATTGTAAAAAAAAAATCTATTTAACTTTAATTTCTAAAAATTAGATTAAAAAATTAACTATTTTAAATTTTCTAATAGTAAAATCTTAATGATTTTAATTTATATATTAAAAAATAAAAATAACAAAATGTACTGTACTCATTACGTAAACGTCAGTAAATTTTATTTAATCAAAAATTAAAAGTTATTAATTAGAAAAAGTTATTATATTTGTCAAATCTTTCTATTACACGTAGCAATAATACACTGGTATTCATATATATACATGTATGTGTGTGTGTATAAACTTTATACAAACAAAATTATATATATTAGTATAAGCCCATTCTATGAATAGCCCACATGTTTTTCATTTTGACATATTTCTCGTGTGTGTGACATCAACTTGACGTCATAAAAAAAAAAATTAAATTACGAATAAAATTTTAACTTTGCGGAGCGTCTCAAAGGATATGGATATTAAGAACGACAACTTGTGGTACTCAATTTCCGGAATAGGAGGGGTGAGGGAACGAAAAAACAGATTTTACTGAGTGACTCTCAGAGTAAGCTATAGTTTAACACATCTTGTCATGGTCGGCAGGGGATCCGGACGCGTATTTTTAGCACTGAGAAAACAATAGCCTGTCATAGACAAAACATACATCTTCGTCACCACGCAAAAGTAACCGCAAATTATACCAAAAATAAACGACCCTGTGATCGAGGGTAACCTAATCGATTTCCTTTGGATATCCATTCAAGGTCAACGTATCCTTATGTGCCCGCAATATTGGCCATTGACCCTTTTTTACGTTTATTTTGTGTATATTTATTTGACGACACAAGACCGGAAACTACCGTTCCCACCCCTACCACGTGCACCCCACGTTGAAGCCAATGACCGCACATACAAGAACTTGTTCTGATGGATGACAATTGGGATAATATAGCTATATTAATAGTGCAGAGACCGCCAAGTTATAAATTATTATTTATTATACGTTCATATATTACAAAGCATAATATATTGAATGTACAATACAATCAAGTCGCGATAACACGAATTCTTTTCTAGCCCCCTCACGTGCATATAAGTTATAATTGACGTATTCAACTCGTAAAACAAACAGTTCGAATTTATTTTTATCTCCCTTTTTATTGAGGGATATCGACTTTATAATGACGGCGTCTGAACGACAGACTGGTCTATACATGTCTGATAAAAAAAAAAAAAACCAGATTGATTGTGCATAAGCCGATTTCGATTATATTTAAATATATTTAATGCATAATATAATATTAATAATATTTATGCAGGTGCTTTCCTCGTCTACTCTACAAACGAAAACGTGCACACATTATTGCAGACACGTGTCATTCGGAAAATATTATTATAACGTATTTAAACGTCGGTCGTGCACATTAAAAAACGGACGGAGCGACGCTTACGCGTCGGGCCGAACGGCGGACAGACAATCGGTCGGTCGGTCGGTCAGTGCCTGACGGTCGCCGTTGTGCAGGTCTATGCCCTCTCGAAAAACCGATAAAATATCTCAGCGGCGCGTGCTTAAAAGTTGCCGACCGGTAAGCCGCGACGAAATTCCAGAATGGAATGCCGGCAGTCCGAGCATGACCACTATACCTAATATAAGAACCGTCCGAAATAATATTATTTTTACTATTTTTAACGTTTGACGTTACGCAATCGTATATCGTTAAATTGTGTTTATATGTTATATTCGCTACTGTCCATTATAATTTATTATTAATGTGTTGCAGAAGAACGCAGTCGGTAGAGTTGCAGCTGCAGAGGCCACCTTGAAAAAACCCGACGACGGACACCCACTCGGGGTCATCGTCTCAAAAGTGGCGACACACGCGGCGCTGCAGCAGCGGACGAGGACGGAAACGAATATTGTCCATCGACAATTGACGTATTATAACATTAAATATATTATGTGTGTATATATATATACAACTATATACGAGAATTCAGAGTGTATAGGAGATGTGATAATTAACGTTTAAGATGATTTTATTATTATTATTATTATTATTAATATTATTCTGTTGTAAATATTTTGTTGTACATTTTTTGATTGACCGCCGTCGTCGTCCCCTCAGATGGTCGTGACTCCGGTTTCGAAAACAATTCGCGTGAATACGCGCTCTATGATCTTTGCCATCCCTCGTTCGTTTTGTACATTAAATCCACTATTTGTTGTTCGGTGGTAAACATAAAAAGTCGGTATCGTCATTAATATAATATATATATATATATAGATATAATATAATATAATATATGGCGTAACCGTTCTGCATGGTTACCTCTAGATATATTATTTATTTAAATTATACCATTTTTATTTATATACATACGTTTAGATCGTGTGAGCGATCAAAATGCGTTTATTAAAATTATGTTGTATTATTTTATTATAATATTAATTATTATTATTATTATTTTTTTTTTTTTTGTATCGCATAATGTATTATAATGATTCTATAATTTATAATATGCACGCACACAACCATATAAATATACCCTCGTACGCTTGTCAAACTTATTGCGACATCCGTATAAATAGTATATTATAATATTGTGAATAGATAATAAGAGTTTGCACGAGCCGCGGAGTAGCATTATTTTATTTTATTTTATTTTATTTATATTATTGTTATATTTATAAATGTAAATTCTGTTCACTCCGCCGAAGTATTTAATTAACTCGGTCCAATTTTTTTTTATTACATTTTTGTAAACAAAAAATAAAAATTGCTTATTTTTTTTTATACTACAATGTGTCTATATGCTATGTTTGTTGGACAAGTTAATGTGTATCTACGTGTATGTGTGGGTCTGTGTGTATGTCATGTTTGTATTTTCATAAGTGTATATTATATATTAAATGAATACAGAATATATAATATGACTGCATAGAAAAAAAAAAACGTTTTTTATTTTTTCATCTTACTAATAAATTTATTACTCATTACTCTAATTCACAGGTTCCCCAAACTGTGGGTCGTGACACAAAAATGCGTCGCATTGTATTTTTAAATAATACATTTTTTTTAATAAGTGTTTATATAATGCCGTGTTTCCATTAATTTCCGTGATGTTTAAATTCAGTTCTATCACAAATCGTTTTCTGCAAGTGTGATGATTACGAGTTAACCATGATTGTCTCAACATGGCACAACTAGATTAATAATTATTGAAAAGGTAACGATTTATTTGAAACAAATAAAATTAATATCTGCATGACTTTAAAACTATTGATTATATATAGTAACAAAATATTTAAATATTCAATACATCGAATACAATAAACGCACGCAGTGTTTCAATATTACTTTTCCTCAAATAACTAATAAATACATTTTTTTTTATATAATTTTACACAATTACTGTGGACAAATGGACAAATAGTTAAATGAAAAGTCAATGACTCAACATTTTTTGGAAATTGAAGAAACAGAAATACTATCTACATCAAAGGTAAAAAAAAAAAAATGAATTTAAGATGAGCCTTTAACAAGTTCTTTGCAGTCAAAACAAAACAAAAATTTACTAAGAAAATATAATTTTGAATATTTGCAAATTATATTTTCGTGAAATAGATATAAAGAATATTTACCACAAAAATATATTATTTTTAGACGTATTTATATACATCTTGAAAATGAGAGTATGCGGTCGAACAAATTACATCAACGTATAGATATGAATCATTCAGAAATAAAAAATAAACCAAACAAGTTTGATGAAAGAAAACTAGAATCTTTAAAAATATCAAAAAATAATATTCTTCATTTTACCACAATTAATCAAAAAGGTTAGTGCACCTCATAAAAGATAAAAGTTAACAAATTGCTCAAATTGGTAAGTTTCGCACAATTGGTGAATATTTAATTTTGCCTGAAATAAAAAACGCAATTGGCATTATATTTGATGAAAAATATTTAAAATAATTGAACAGTTATCGTTTCAAATAACGCAATGTCACGTAGAATCGACGAAATTTTTCAATGGGTTTTTTAATCGAAAGAGCTAATTTGAGTACATGATTCTCATCACAACTAGACGAGTAACGGATATCCAAGACTTAATTATCTCAGTTGATTATTTTCGTTCGTCACATATAGATGAATGAATCTTGTGAAGATCTTCTACACTGTAAACCGATTATTCGAAGTACAAGTTATGACATTTTTAACACCCTTAACAATTATATAACAAAAAAAAAAAAAAAAAATGAATGAATGAAATGTATCGTGTTATGTACTGAGCAATATAGTGCCCGAACAATATGTGAAAAGAACAGTAATGTTATTACTAAATTTCGTAAAAATAATCCTAATGTGTCACAGATGCACTGCAATATTCATAGGGAGGTTTTAATATCGAAGTTTTTATCAGATTATTTTAGAAATAGAAAAATTCATTTTTATTTATAACAAAACAAATTTTGATTAATCAACATATGTTGTAAATTGGTCATCATTTCATTGAGAAGTAGTTTTCGAGTTTATAATTACGAACCATAATAAGATAAGTAAACTTAAGCTTTTGTTTTAAAATTCTTAAATGGCTAGAATATAATCATGGATACTATATAAATAGTCAATATATTTTTGGTAATATTCAAAATAAACCAGGACTTGTTAATAGATACCAGTTGAAAAGAAAGATTAAGTCACCCTTTTAAAAGCAAATGATAATTGCATCCAGTCAGGAACGAAAATTATCAATGATTGTCGAAAGATAGAGTTATAAATACCTTGATATTATCATAATTGTCTGAATAAATAATAATTTAGTCACTGCAAACATGATTTTTCCGATTAGCCCAGTCTTTAACTGCACCAAAAATGCATTTTTTTACTGTATGACAATGTGTTAACTTGATTTCTTGGTTTTATTAGAGTTATCAATATTTGGAAGATGAAAGATTTGTAAATTTTACGATGTGTTATTCTGTTCAATTCAAAAACCCAAAAACAGGAACACATACGAATAATATTGAGGGAATGTGACGTCAAACCAAAGCTTCTCTTTATCGATATTGCCGAAAAAACAGTAGTGGATATTTAGTTAAGTTTATGTTTCAAAAAAGGTGTTGTGTATTCTAAATATTGACGGAATTTTTCAAACTTGCTGGTAAGTTATATGATCTAAAAGTGATATAGGAATATATTAATCAGCAAAAAAGACTCATCTGACAATACAGAAACTAATGGCAATGAGGACGACGATAAAAATGATACATAAATTATTAACATAATAAAAAATTTAATTTTTGATCGAAATTTTAAAAACAAATACAATAGTCAAAATCGAATTACATATTTCTATCTATCATAAAAAAAAAAATTTAAAAAATAAGTTTTTTTGATATTTTTATCTATACCATAATAAAATTTTTGAAAAAAAGATTATTTTATATATATTTTTGTTTTTATAACCTTTTGAATAAAAAAATGTGAGAATTTTCCAAACAATTTTAAATTCAGAGCTTTAAAATACTAATTTTGAAAAAAAAATCAAAATTGAGCAAAAAAACTAAATCGCATTTATTCCATTTCCATATAGTCTAACTTTGTTTGTTGTGACCTATAAGGTGTATATAAAACAGTGTATTATCATATCTTCGAATATTGATGGATTTTTATGACAAGTACATGTAGTAGTTTGAACGATATAAATTATGTAATGTTTTTTTATTTGTCTTGTCTTGCCTTGTCGTTTGCGTATATTATAAACATATATATATCGCTTTTATTGCATTGTGAAATTGCAAATCGGCCATGGAGATTTTATCGAATGCATACAGAGCAACAAAGGTAAAACTGTAGTTTTTATATTAAAACGTGTCATAATTAAAAAGAATAAATTAGTTAATTATTCTACAAACATAATATCTATACTGCAGCTATATAGATAATATGTACTAATAATTACAACTTATACACAATTAAAATTTAAAACCTATGAAATCGATTTAGTAATCAAACAATAAAAACAAAATTACTTAATGTACTGAAAATATAATAGTTTAATAGACAATAATAAAATATATTATGTATGTACATTGTTTTAACAACAATTTATTTATTTATAGCATACAAATAGAAATAGAAACAAAAATTGATCTTTATGTGGGAATTTACTGCAGGGAAATGTTTTACAATTAATTAATAAAACAGTCTAGACTATAATATATGTAATCTATTTTAACAGGAATTTATTACATAAAGAAGCTAACGAGTATGAAGTACTTTTAGTTTACAACATCGTTTTAGTATTGTTTGTGATTTCAAAAAAAAATTATGTAAAAAATTTATTTTATGATCTTTAACAGTTATATAACATAAAATAATTAAATTCCTGTTAAATATTATCTACTCAATAATTAATATTAAAATAAAATAATGTGTATTATTCAAACATTTTATTAATTAAATAATTAAATATACCTTTAATCGTTGTACCTATTGTAATTATCTAGAATGTAAAAATAAACAAAACTTAAAGTAACATCAACATACATTAAACATATTTATTTATTTTTTTGGATAATTATTTTCAGAGTGTAAATACAATGCTATTAAAAATACATTAGAATGACAAAATGTGTTGTCTACATCTTACAACACAACTAAGAAAATTTGCGTTCAGAAGAACCAGTTTTTATTTTTAACTTAAATATATTATAGTGTTAATTAATCTCTAATCAAACTTAAATGAAATAATATATTATCGAAGTCGTATATAGGCTTATATGAATATTTTAATTTTAAAACGAATTAAAACTACATAAAATATTACAGTTTTAAAATTTTAATCTGACATAAGTTGTTTGAAAACCTAAATATTTACCAATATAAACAAATACTAAATGCTCCAGAATCTAAATAATATTCTAACCTTTAAATCGTACAGTTATTTTAATTTTATTTATTCAAATATTAAAGTTTTAAGTTGATAACACTTAATTGGTTATAGTGTTATACCTACCGAATATACATTTGTTAAGTTATACATTTCTCAGACCGACACAGCTTATAAGTTTGACTTCCATTTAACATATTTTTAATTTATTTTTACCTTTTATACAAAAAAATAATGATTAAACTCAGTTGTCAAATTTACAAAAATTGATTTGCATGAACACTAGATAAAAACAAAATTAGGATTAATACCTATAATCTAACAAAATGTATACAATAATTATAATAAAATACTCAAGACACAATTTACATTTTACGTACATATTCTATTAATAAACATTAGCTGAAGTATGAAAATCTGCTGTTATGTGAATTTTATCTTCTTAAATCAAAACTATTTTATGTTATTAAAACTTAAAACGTTCTTATCAATTATAATTTTGATGTAAATCATAATTCAAAATAAAAATATTTTCGAGAATCTCGACTAAAATTCCATATGTACCTTAATAGTATTCATATTTGAATATCTATTGTTTCGTTTTAATTTCTACATTCACATAAATCACGTAAAATTAAAATTAAAAATGTCTAAAGTTTGTGTAGAGAATTATTTTAAAGATTTTCATGTATTTTTTTTTAAATAGTCCATACTTTTATTAGTAATATATCTGTAGTTTTATTCAAAATATTTTTTTAAGAATCAATAAAATCAATTTTTATGTTTACATTTTAAACATCTTATAAATAATAAATTTTATTTTAATGTATAGAATTATTCTCTTCAATACTAAACGAAAATGATCAACACACATTTCAAAAACTCAAATCTAAATTCTGTTTAGTCTGAATTTTTTAGTCTTTAAAAATATTACGATTGGTAAAAAGGAAAACAATTTTTTATCTTATTGTATATTCAAACCATGACTAGAATAGCCATTTTGTGTTTTATTGACTGATAGATTTAAATGAATCATAGACATAGAACAAATAAGTTACTGTCACTAATAAGTCATGGGAAATAACATAAAATGACGATGTAAAAAATAATAAGTGACACATAGTATAAATATTAAACCTTATGAAACAAATAAATTATTATTTCATAAATAATAATAAATTAATAATTATGAAAAAACTAATTGATGGTTTTGATTTTAAAGTATATTTTTTTAAATAAACAAGTCACCTCATATTTCACTCCAACAGTGTTTTGTGAAAAATCTATACAAAGAGATGATTTTCATATTAAATTTATTGGTAAAGAGAAATAAATTATTGCATTAACTAAATATTCTTTTATAATGTATTATTCATAAATAATACATAACATATGTTTTATTTAAATTTTTAGAAAAAATTGTAGAAACCATTATTTTTTCTTTTTTTTTTTTTTTATTACATAATCTATCATATACCTGTGTACATAATGTATATAAATATATATACAATCAGAAAGAATGTTATTATATTTAATGAAGAAAATAAATATGTGTTCTCTAGATTGAAGAATCTGCCCACTGAGGAAACTTTGACATGAATTTAACAATAATTGTTACCTGATGAAAAAGCAGTAAAATAAGAAAATAAGATCAATTTTATTATAAGAATAGCTTTATATAGAATCACATAATCATATATTATGACAATGGTTATTATTATAAAGGCACAAATATTGTTGCATTTGAAACTTTTGTTCTACTATTACAATTTATTACTAAGTGTAGGTATCTACCTAAATTTTAAATGCATTTCATGAACGTACAAATTTAAATTTTAAATTTCGTTTGCGTAATTTTAATTTTCTAATACTTCTATAAAATTAAATTATCAGATTTTAATTAAATCTAAATTTTAAAGTGCATATACATCATATATGTTAGTTAAATGTAATTAATGTTATAGACGTTATAGTATTCATTGGTATATCTATAAGAATATTAGATATAATAATATCGCAGGCTATGTCCGCTTACATCAATCGACGTGAAATAAAGTTTTTTGAAGTAAATCAATGAATATATGAATTTTAAAATTTAAACAAATACTTATAATGCAATAATATTTAAGATAAAAATTTAGATTTTTTTAGAATTTAAATTTAAATACTATTTAAGAAAAAAAAATGATCAAAGTATGTATGAAATTATTATTTATTAAATATTTATTCAAAATAAAGTATGAATTATAAAGTAAAAAAAAAAAAAAAAAAAAAACTTATTTATTTATTTTATGGTGAAATTTTTAATTTCTAAGTGTAATTTTTAGTATTTTATTAATGCAATACGGCAATCAGTCTTCCACAATCAGTTTTTTATTACTAAAACAAAATTGTGTCCTAGCTATAATTGAGAAACATATTTTTAGCCTTTTTTTAAATTAAGAAGTATTTGACGAAAAAAGGCGATTTTAATTAACAAGCTTATATGATTTTTAATATTTTGTTTTATTATATTGTTATACGCTTTAATGACATTATAGTCCAAATATATATCATACAAATGGAATATTAGAATGATTTGATACATATATATATTATACTAGTCAAATTATCCGGCCTCGATCGGGAGGTATTTGACTATTTTATAAAAAAAAATTGAGGAAAAAACTAATATTTTCTTTATTATTTGTCTTTAATTTATAAATTACCCTTAAAAAAAAAAAAAAAAAACGAATGAAATTAAACGTAATGACACAGACAAAATAATATTCCACTGCACTGTTAAAACCTCTGTTGTAAATGTGAATAAAAATTATTAGAAAAATAAATAAATATGTCTATTGATATGACAACGGAATTACGGCATGTTTATTTTTTTATTCATTTTTTTTTTTTTTGTGTATAAGTATTTATTTTATTTAATAACTAATTTTCCACGCAACTTTCTTAATTTTTTTTTTCTTCTATAGGTAAGAACCTTCTTCCGACAATAAATAGGTGCAACAAAAAAAGAATCAGCGAAATTTGTCAAATCGTTCACACGTGATACCGTGCCGTAACCACGCAAAATAGGGATTCATGTATATATATTATATAAGTATTAAAAAAGAGATATTTTATTCTTGCTTTGATTACACTTTGAAGAGTTTTTGAATATAATTGGTGTTTGTAATTTTCGCAGAATCTTTTATTTTTATATATTATTAGTCCAAATTAATTTGATGCAAAGTTTATAATATCATATACTACTTTAGTTACTATTTTCTTCTTAAATTAGCTGACCAATAGTTCGAGTAAAGAAACATGTTTTTAGTATAGATGTGAAATCCTGGTACAAAACATGCCAGTTGCCACGTTACAGTGGTATGCTCAGTTTTTTCCTGTCGGCGAAGAGAGGGAAAAGATAACTGATGAACAGTATTTTGTTTTGTTGATGGTAATAAACAAAAATATACATAATCTAAATGACTAAATATATTATTATTTATTAAGATACACATAAATATATTTTAGAAGTAGACAATTAGGCATAGGTAGCCCTTGGAACCGAAATTAAAAATACCAATAGTTGATCCAAAATTTATTGAAAATATAGGAACCAAGAGTTTTCCGAAACCTTTTTTCGATTTTTTTTAGGGACCTAAAACAAAACCGGTATCAATATTTGTTAGTAAAAAATTTTTTGGCCTTATTTTATACATTAAAGCAATAATAATTAATCCATTAAATTTGGATGTTATAAATATATACATATATTTATAATTTTCTATTTTTATAATCTATAACAATTCCAAAAAACAATGAAGAGCTGTTACCAAAATAAAATATAAATAATAAATATTTTTTATCTACCCGTTAATTAAGACTCATTTTAATAATAATTACTTTATAATATAGTTTTGGATAAGGGCGTAAAATGACAAATAAAATCATATAATAATCGTTAGGTTATATACGCATTTGTATAAATTGTTATTAAATTGTAACATGAGCTAATGATTAATATTCTTACTATATATTATACTTTTAATTTATAAACCTCCCGGCTACGATTTAATCACATCCGAAATTGTAGTTTATCTCCCAAAAAAGGCTTTGCTGTACCTCACTTTTATATACAATTCTATGATAAGGTTGTCTACTTTCCTTTACTTTGGAAATGTTCAATAACAATATGATCTATAAGCCAGGCAAACCCACAGAAACACCTCAATCGCCAGCTGCGACATCTACTGACCTTTAAACATATTCAACTGAACAACACGCTTCTTATAAACGAAATGCTACTTAAATCGATGCAGGTCTATGGTAATAGCTCCAGGGATCAGCAAAACCTACTAACATCAATAGAATACAAACTTAATTATTCAAAACTCTTAGACAAATCACTAGAGCACCATATTACGTTTCCATTTATACACTCCATCACAACCCTCCCTCCATACTCTTTCTTGCAGACGTAGCTATAAAACACTACAAAAGATTCTATAAACGCCTTTTAAACCACAGAAACCCACCCATGCACGATATCTCTTCCATGACTATCTCTGGAAATCTTCCCAAACGGCTTAAACGCAAATGCTGTAGAAACCTCTTGACAGATAAATATTCAATTTTAATATTCATGTTTTTTTTTTTATCGTAATACCTCCACAGGGAAGCTTCTACATTCTGTTTAATTTTCATCTATCTATCTATTTGTTAATTTGTTTTCATCAATAGTTCTTACTGTTTATATTTTCGTAACAGATTAAATAAAACATTAAAAAAAAATATATATAAACCCATGTCAATTTTAAAGATCAAAATAACTTATAATAGAAATGTAATTTTATTATTTTAATTTATTTAAAAAAAATAAACTTCAGGAAACTATCAAGTTAAGTACCATTTAACTCAAAATATGATTTGTTGTAGAAAAGCTTTTAATATATTATTATACAATATTTAGCATAATTAAAGCGTTTTTATGGTATTTAATATAGTTATAATAACTTAATATATCTACTAAATATATGCAAATGTAAATACACTGTAAAAAAATTAATACAAACTTAGTACTTATAAAATTTTCCCATATTGGATTTCCTATTCAACTCTCTTAATTAAAATTTTTAAATTATAATATACATTATTTCATACACATTTCATTTTCATTAATTAAAAAAAAAATCATTACAATTTTTATTCATCAATGAATAACCATGGAATATATTTTATAAAGAGCAGATGTTGTTGAGTAGGTTAAGTACAGAGCAAAGCCCTTCGCTATTATATAATAATATATTTTTTTAAATTTTATTTATAAATAAATTTATCATTTTTCAATCTAAATAGTTTTTTTTTTATAAAACACTAGCTATTTTTAGTGCAAAAGTTTATATATATATGTTCACTTTTTTACTGCGCAAATATCTTGTGTCATAACACCAATTTAATGCAACTTATACTGTATATTACCTAGATATATAATAAGTTCAATTGATCAATCTTATATGACTATACTATCGGTTATGTATTAGGTATGTTTTAAGTCATAGGTTTCGTTTAAATCGATTTTCTTAAGATAATTTTTTAATGTGTTGTACATTTTACATTTATATGAATTGATAATGTAATATATTGTATACGTACGTCATTAATCATATTACATCAACAAAAAAACATTGACTATGAAAAAATAATAAATTCAAAAATATACAATTATTATAATGATAACTAATGGTATATTTTTGTGTTATTAACTAAATATTATCAATTAATTAATTCGTCTAAAACTGCGATCGAATTTTATTTAATAAACCTACATTTTTAAGTTTTATCTAAATTGATTTTATTTTGCTTAATGTTTGCATACTCGTAGGTTTTTATAATATTGTAGTTTATTTAAGATCTTTAAGAGGGACCCACATTTAATTTTCTTTCGCCAAAAATTTCGAAAGATTTACGTGTAATCAAAATAATAGCCATTGGTGCTAATTTTAATATAGCTTAATAATAATAATTTGATTAGTTATTATAAATTTATTACATCCCAATACTGAAATTATATTAACTATCCAAATATTTATATATATTATCATCATCGTGATATGATTTAATAACTAATAATTTATAATTTAAATCGTTTTTCATATTTGTCGTTAATATTTAAAAAAAAACATTGAAACTCTTTTATATTTCGTACATTTTTATTTAATGTAAAATTTGAATTTTATAATCTCGTTTTTATTTGAATTATCAATTATAATTTAGTTATTACATAATTTACTTGTATGCCGTAACACATATTATTAAATTTGTCCACGACATCGTTTCGTCGCGATATGTTTTGCCAAGTTTATAATAAGTACTAAAGTCCATTAAAAAAAATTATTAATTTACAAACATAACGAAAAAAAATAATATTTAAGCTGTCAGTTCTGAGCCGATTATTCACACTTTTTTCTATGAAACTTCAGATCCACCACGTGTTAAAAATGTTTTCATATTAAATATTTTATTTATAATCACGTCTCCCTGGAACTACTAATTAAAATTAAATTTCAGTTTGTGATAGTTTTAAACAAAATATATAATCTCATATGTATTTATCAATAATTATAATGTATTATGCGCAAGAGCACGTCTGCATCGAAATAACATGCTCAAAAATTATACAATTTAATGGTTACAACATTATCACACGCCGTGTGATTTCGTAGAATCGTTCAGCTGCACCGTTTCCGAAGGAATTAGTTGCCAGTTTTTCTATGTATACAGCCTTTACGCGGGGTTATTAGTATACTTAAATTAACCAATTCTAATTATAATCAACAGATATACAAATTGCATCGGTAAAGAAAATAAGAGGCAATCGAATAATGAACTATTTCGTTTTCATTTTACATACTGCTACTATAATCTGGTGCTGCGTAAAAAATAAAAGCCATTTAGCAGGCCTGCAGTGGTTTGGGGACATAATAATATTATATAAACACATGTGCGCACACACACACACACACACACACACGCTGACATAAGCGCCTATACAAACATTTAATGCAGTTAAAACACTAATAAGTTGGAAGGTATTTAGATTTTTGCTTTGTGTACATCGACAATTCCTTTTTTTTTTTTTTCAACCATACGGTCAGTTCCATTTGCGAACAGCACTTAAATAGCGCGTACACCTACGCGTTAGTTACACGTGCGTTATAGCACATACCTACGATTAGTTTATTTATTCGCCACTAAAGCACATAATGTATATGTCTAGTTAAAAAACAGTAACGCCAATATTATGAAACCGCGCGTGGTTTAGGTATATACCAGCTGTAATGAATATTTTACATGGTCCACCATTAAAGTATATATAAATAATATGGCGTTAATTACGTTTGTACGGTAGTCATATTTACGCCGTACAATATTGAAACGTAAAACTATTAATAAGTAAATATGTAATTTTGCGTGTGTCAAAATGTGTTGCAAATGTTATGTCATGTTCGATAAAATTCAAAACAAGAGGAAATAGTTATTAATGCAATCGTTTTTCTTGAATAACAACGGTAATAGATTATCATATAAAATAAGCATGGATACGAAGAGAAGTGATCAGCTATCACGTGTACACGTACACGTGAGTGCAGAATCCCAATAGGTAAATAACATTAAAAACTTAAGTTATTACTTATTAGTTATTACCTATTAGGATTCTGATAGGCAATAACTATGTAATATATTAATATATTATAATATTATGAACCACGCGATAGCGGTAGCCTACACTCGCGGTTCTACCCTTTATCGTCAATTACCCGTGGCCTTAAAATGTTATTGTTTTAGAATATAATTATAATAATATTTATAGTAAGCCTACTAAAGTACAGCATACATTAGTATTTTATTTCATTTATAGTTGAACTGGTTTCTTTATTGTGCATATTCTCAGAACACACGTGGGAATAATAATGTAAAAAAAAAAAAATACTGGTTTAGATAAAATTAAATATCATTGTATATCTACGATAATAATATATTTCTTTGATAAAAAAAACCTGCAGATATTCGTTAAAAAAAAAATGTTTCACAATAAATTCAACACGTATATTAGGTAAATAATTTATATTGTATAATATAATGTATGTATTAGATAATTATGAACTTTTTTAAATGGGTAATAAGATTACAAATCTAGTTAATTTATAAACAGAGTATGTGTTAAGTAATTTATCGACACAATATTACTAATATTCCATTATTCAATTATATTTTTTAACAAGTAACTGATTTTGCAAAGTACTTGCGTTATTTGTTTGTTTTTACCTAAATTATTGTGCTATCGTTAAGTGTTATTTATTTCGCTTAATCATTATTTGTTATTGAATAGTTGCTACATAAAATAATACTAAGGCTTTTAGTAACCATAATTTTATTTTAAAATTATAATATTCATAAAACATAAATTTATTCAAATTATATACTATTAAAATACGTTAATACTAATATTATTATTTAAAATTAACAGTTATTACAAGTAAGTAGGTATATTGCATATAATAAATGTTGATCTTTTTGCGTGGCTATAGTGTTCAAACAAAAAGTATACATATATGGTATGCAGTCAAAACCTACGAAGAACTAGAAATTAAATTATTACAAATCTAGTTTCAGTCAGAATAATAAATTAATTAAAAATAATTTAACAACAAAATATAGTCAAAGAAATTAATAACATTGTATTATGTAACGTTTAAAATATTTAAGCATAATATATTGAGTGTTCCTTTTTAATAAATGATTCATTTAGTCAAAAGACTTGTTACTTATACAAACTTAAATTTTCGGGATGATTTCTTTTATTTCAACCTAACCTTTAAATTATGATATTATCACTATTAAATACGAACTAGTAGTATTTAATAGCAATTACCAAATTAACATAGTTTAATAACCATTGTCCACTTTTCCTATTAAGTTTTATCTATGAAATAGTAATTACATTTTTCAACAGTTATTTTTATTCTTACAATAAATGTAAACATTTAACAGAAACTCAATCAAAATATTACGAATATTTTTATGAGAAAACATTCATAATTTAAGTATGTAGTACGTGGAAATAAGTTGTCAGGTAGCCGGTAGGTACTTAATTATTACGTATAAAAAATACAATTTACATTAGATAATTTACTTCTTAAAATTTCTTTTGAATTTAACTCGAACAATAATAATAATTCGATATTATTCTTTAAACGAAAAAAAACTTATGATAACACGGTATGACCTCTAAATTTTTCAATTACATTTTATTCACTCATTGTAACTATGCGTATTTATCATGCAAATTTATATAATAAATAATAATATATAAATACATAACCATAAATTATTATTTACAGTAGCTGATTTCTAATTACGACAAGGGATGGATGAAATATATTTATCTTAATCTATATTGTAGTAGTACAGTCACTTTTCGCTATGTTCAATGTCTATATTACATTATGTACAATATTAATTATAAAGAATGTAGGTAATAAAATTCTTCACATCTAGTCATACAACTCCTTATGGTAATTTTAGGTTGTTTAACCGTTCTTTGACATTTTTATGGATATTTATTTTAATTAAAATGATCAAAACATTTTGAAATTGAAATTTAAATTTATTGTAGGCATTATAGTTATTGTTTAAATCTTAGTAATTGATTTGAAGCTATAATTATATTATGTAATAATTTATGCGTTCAGCTAATATAATAATTATTGTGATAAGCTGTCACAGCTTGTATTATTTAAAGTGAACCAATTTTCTGAGAATATTACATCTATAAAGAAAATGTTGTATTATTGTTATTGACTATTCAATGACTATTGTATCAATATTAAAGAATATAATTATTATCCTTGCAATACAAATCATAATGCTTGTCTTTTGTGGAATAATTCCCAGTAATTAGTTGACATGGAGTATTTTAAATATTTTAAGATCCTGGGATTATCTCTCTATCTTTACTATGCTTTTCAATTTTATTATTATTTTCAAAATATCTAAAAACTCTACTTGAGTATGTAGGTATTAATTTGGTATTATATTCAAAGTTGATTCAAGCCGTTCACAATGAAGGCATCATTAATAATACAATATCATTTCGTATACACTATACGAGCATATGTTTAAATATTATTTTTTTAGTATATAAACACCATTAAAATACATAAAAAATTAGGCAATAGTAATTTATATATACTTAAAAAAAAAATTTAAAAAATAAATTTATAATTCATAAAACTCTATAAAGATAGTAGGTATATATCGTTTTTGTTACTATTATTTGTTGACTTATAAAATCAATAGCAAAGTATTTACTCAATCAATTTACGACTCAATTGAGTCGTTTTATTCGTTGTGTTAAATTTGAATTTAATGATATATCATTGTATATAAAAAATGAAACCACTCAAAAAGTTTAAAATCGAAATATTAAGCATTTTTACGACTACATATCGTATATTCATACACAAAATAAACATGTCATTTTAAAGCCAATATATTCATCATTCCGCTTTGAATCTAAAAAATATAATATTAATCCTACATAGTTAATGATTAAGCTTATTCGAAGATAGACAAACATATATATTATTAACGTTTTCATTCATTATTTGAACATTTTTATTAAACATGTGTTGAATATAAATAATACAACAATTAATTATTAGCTACTATAAACATTATAATATTACTTATTAAATATTTTTATAAGTATAATATATAATGTATTTTATATTTTTATTTAGTTTCTTATTTTTTTTAATTTGTATTCTATATTTACTTTAAGTCTTTCTCATGATACTTAATTTATTATTAAGTATAATAATTTATTGCATTATGTTTGTTATTTTCCACATGCAATAAGACTTGCGTTCGTGTATTTTTATTTATTCTAATTATTTAGATATAAACCAATTATTGGTTTTTAATATTCATAAATATTCAATTAGTGAATAATTAAACATTTCATTTTAATACTGAATATAATGACTAATAATGAACAACATATTGAAAATAAGTAGGTATCAACTTAATTTTATCACATTACTCCATCATTTCTGTTATTTATTTATTGAATAAATCATTTTTCGCAGAATTTATACTATACAGATTAAAATATTTTCTTTCTCTCATGGATCGTGCCTCGTGTAAGATATTTCCTAAAATTGAGATTAAACCTAAAAAGAATTTACAGTTATAACGCTATAAAAATATAGTAGTATTATTTTCGATGAACGAATCTTGTCATAACTAAACATAAAATATTTTTGAACGATATTAATGAATACAATATATATAATTAAATACGTATTGTATATAAAATACGCGTGTATTCAAAGTTCACGTGGATCAAATACATGTTTTTTTTACTTTTGTATAGGTACAATAATTTTAGTCGGCACGTGACGATTCCAGAAATGATAATTTTAGGGTAAAGTTAATAAATATACATGATTAACCTTCAAATTATTACTCTCTGATGAGAAAGTGTAAATTCATAATAAAATTTATTTATTTCAGATTCCTTATTTTTACTTAAAACACATACTTAATGTTCTCAAATTTATTTAATGAAAATCAATTATTCCGTCATTTCAGAATAATTGCGCTATGAAATAATTATTTATTTATTATGTATACCTACATTTTTTTAAATTTTTTATAAAAAATTAAAAATATCTTAAAATAATAAGTAAATTATGTTTAAAGGTAACGCATACCGAATCTCTCAATCAAGTGACAGTAGATTGCATACTGAATCATACCTGTACATTTTAACATATTATTAAATAGGTACCCGAGAAATAAAATTATTTATTAAAATGATCTTTTTATTTTAAGTTCCTTCTTCCTCAATCATATTCAGAACTCAGAAGTCTCAGAACTGAGATGAAATAGTAGCAAAAATAAATAAAAAATAATAAATGGTAGATAATATGATCCGTCAAAATTCTATTTTGGCAAAATTTAACACTTATATAATTAAATACAATTTTTATGGACATTAGATAGCTGAGTCATTGAACTTATGACTAATATTTAAAATAACCTTCATCAATCATTACACATTTCGAGTTCCATTTTCGTAATGCTTCTTTATGTTTTGGCATGTGTGGGTATTCAACTTGAACACCACATCGTCTGCAGCCAGTACTCAGATCTATCACCCACTGCATGTTAGAAAATCCAACATATAACGGATCGGTGTGTAGAATAAAAGAAAGATCAAAGTAGCTCTATAATTGTCTAAATGACTAAATGGTTAAATACATGAATGTTCTACAATATATTATATATAATAACTATTTTATATTTATGATTATAGTCTTGTCGTATATGGTCTTATAAGCAAGTCTGTGGGTTTTTACAACGGTGTAGAAAAAAATAATAACACTGAAACTAAACAGTGTAAACTGGCATCAAACACAAGCTCGAGTGTAGAATGGATTAAATCGTTTATTTATTTTTCCAATCTTTCTTCCTACGGGCCAAGACAACATCGGGAACAAAGGTATTTCACAATATTTTCAGCTGTTTATTTGTTTTCTGTCGTAACAAAGATGTGAATTCTGTGGTATGCTATATAATTATGTAAAATATAGTTTTATCAACTTTTTATGCTATAATACATTATGTATATAATATATACGTGACCGGGTAATAATATATAATATTGGCTAAATTAATTTCAGTCATCGAGTAAATAACAGATTGTGAAATGTTTAAAAGACAATTAATAATAAAAGAAGTACTTTATATGAACACTATAAAACGTGATACAATTATTATTCCTTATGTTATGCAACTAAACCTACGATATTAAAGAAAAAACTTTATCACAGTCCAAGATTATAATACTAATGTAATATGTTATATTAGTATAGTTGATACATTAATGATAAATATTAACTATAGGTAATTCCTATGAATCTCGTAAGAAATAATTAACACATTAAAATATAATTATACTTTTTATTGTGTTCTTCTAACAATGATTTAATCAAATAGCTTTAATTCATAACATTTGCAATGCATCTGTAGGCTGTCTTAAATTCAAAAATAATTATGATAATTCATACTAAAAATTGTATTCAAGTTTTAACTTTTAAATTGGCTTTATAATTATTTAAATTATGAAATGAGAACAAAGTACATATTTTAATATTTTAGGTAAATAAATTATTTTGAAATAAGTATTTGAAAGTATTATATAGAACATAGATCATAGATATTCTAAAGAACTCTAAAGAATCCAATATATCCATAACAATTATTATTATAACGCTATTAATAAATAATTAATTAATAATTATTCTTATGTATGTAATGATGCTATTTAAATTTTTAATCAGATCGGTACTTTAAAATGAATAACTATAGGAACAAAAAACTTTCACTGAATTTTTCATATCAGCATTAACTAAAAATAAAAACATTTTGAAATATTTGGTTCTTTTTACACTGCTTAATGATTGTAGCTTTTTACATTTTTAGCTATTAAATGTTTTTCAATTTATGTGTAACATTATTGTTTTGGAGAAGAATTTCGAAAATATAATGTAACGTTCCTCATAAATTGTTCATATATCAATTAAAAAATATCGTAAATACATAGTCACAATATTTTTTTCTAAACATTTATATTTTAAACCTAAAAATTTCATCGAAATCACAAAGGTTTGCATATTATTTTTAGTAAAAAAATCATAAAATTTCTAATATTCATACTGCAGATTTAAAAATATTTTATAAAATTGAAGGTTTCCTATAAGTATTTAAAAATACTTAAGATTTTTGATAAAATATGCCTAAAATACGAAAATTTATTAATTATTTAATAGTTAAAAATTAACAAAATGTTTATATTTTTAATTAATTAAAATTTAAAATGTATATAAAAAATAAGTATTTACAAGACTTAAAATATATATACATACTCATAATTAATTGATATATCATTGCATTAAATAGGCAAACATAGAGAGTATTCAAATTATTAAATATATTATCTTCATTAATATTTGCATGACTGTAAATAGATTATAAATAGATAGTATCACTCGATTTAAATAAAAAAGAGGAACAAAGTAATATAATTTTGATTTTAATTAGTTTACGAAAAAAAGTAGAAAAATATTTTATCAGTGTAGTATATAAATAAGAATAATATATACTTTTGTAAATATGTTTAATATTACCTAAGCAACTTTAATAGACCTCGTTGTATAAAATAATTGCTTTAAAAATGTATAAATATATTATACATACTTTATACATGTGCAATGTACCTACTACCTATGTATAAACCATGATTGCATAAACTATTAATTAATACACAATACTAGTACATTTATATATTTTATACATAAAGGTAAATTTAATGATAATTTTTTTTTTTTTTGTTTACAAATTACAGATAATTATTACAATGTACTACTATTGTACATTAAATGTTAAGTCCAAACATCGATGACACGCTATAGATAACAATGATAAAAAGAATACATCAACAATTTTTTTTTTTTTTTTAATAAAAATTATCATCATGACACATTGATAAAATACTGTAGACATGAAAATATCAATCGTGAATATAATCAAATATACAGCTGAGTTAAGGACAACAACACACATTGTATAAACATGTATTCTTTAAATATATTAAAATAGTAAAGACCTATATAAATAAGGACACCTACTGAGTTCTAATTGGATAATTTTTTTTATTATTTAACTTTAGATCAAGATAAATATATATTTATTTATAATACAATTTAATAACAAGTTAGACCGTTAAATTTTCAATAGTTCGAAAAAATGTATTTAAAAAAAAATTAAATAAAAATAAAATTTATCAAATACTAGCATAGTTAAAGTTTTCTTTTTAAAATGTATTATGTAAAAAGTAAAATAGGCAGAGAATCAAATTTATTATCATGCCAAATTATATATTTAAGAATTAATGAACAATTATTTTTATTATTAGACAATTTTTCTTCTGTAGGTGAGTCAAAGATCATTAGTTTAATATAATAATATAATATACCTACTAAACACGCAATACTAACTATCTCCGTACACTTTGTTGCCTGTAAAAAATGACATCTTATATGATTCAAACTTTGATTAACTTTTTATTTAATACCCACGTTGTAATAATGTTCAGAAAAAAAACTTTTTAAATTTAAAAAAAATATATAAATAAGTTATACTCAAATAATGAAACGCGTCTTCTTTAGAAATTACTTTATAACTAAAATAATAGAAGAAAAACAGACATTTACTAGTCTATGATAGCGATTAATTTATTGTTGAACACTATCAACCAAAACGTTCATAAAATAACATATTAAATATTGAAACAATCAAACTGTAATTTAATGAAACAAAAAAATGTAATTATAGTTGTACAAGTATGTGTTGAGACTTGAGTTTGACGTTAAATAAGTGGTTTTTATCAATAATAAAATATAAAATGTTAAAATAAAAATTTTTTTTTCTAAAATATATCCAATTATAACCAATTACTATTTTCTTTTCTATAACAAATAGCAACCCTGTACGTACCTAACCCTGTATGAATAAAACAATAATTGTTTTTCGTGAGTCCCTATCTAATCTGAAATGAAGGTACTATCAAAATTCCAAATCTATTATAGTTTATACTCTGTGTTGATTCTTCGTTAGTCAAAACAAATTCTTAAATATAAAACTTATATAAGTATAAGATTATATTATTAATATTATGCTACTTTATAATATTATAATCCATTTATATAAATTAAATATACGTTTATATGGAGCTTATAGACTTAGAAATTACTGACCTAATTGGTACCAAATTTTCTTCCCTTATTCCTTAAGACTCAACCAGTATTTTTAGCTACGATCTTTAACCCCTATGAATTACTATAGAAAGTCTCACACATAAATTACGTTTTGACTTACGAAAATTCAATGACCTTTCACTTGCTACTGTCGGGTCAAAAAGACCCGTGATATTTTGTTTTCCACTTTTTTTTCTTAAAATACATTGTGTTTTATTGCATTCTTTCGAATATCTTTTATCGTTGATAATCAATCATAGTAACACGTTTTTCTTATCATAAAAGCTATTTATAGCTGTTTTGGATCATGATTGACCCAAGAATACCAGTTACCTGAGTTCTCTTTTATCTTTTATCATCTCGAAAATATTTGTAATATGGAGACAGATATTTTTAGACCTTATCATGAGTAAGGTTTTTAAGCTTGGAAGGGGAGTACCGATAATTTTGTCGAATAATAAGATATCTTTTATTCGTGTTATTCTGGTTAGTCATATTAACTGAGAGTTGAGAACGACAAGAACAAATCACGTTTACGATATAGATACACGTTGTTTTTTTTTCTAAAACGAATGATCAACATCGGTTATTGCTAATTGGTTAGATGCAGCAGTTGATCAAATCAGTAATGCGGAGAATATTTTATTAGACGATGGAAGTAAATCAGAACAAGAAATATCTGACGTTTCCGGAGATAAAATCAATAACTTAGAATAAATGGCTCTAATGAAAGCATTGAACAAAATATACGTTCTTCAAATTTTATTTATGGAAACAACAGGTACAAACAGACTACAGCCTTTTCCACGAAGATGTACTAGATCTGATGATATAGTATCGCATCTCCGTTTTGCTAATAAATATGATAGAGATACTAGAAAAGAATCTGGTGACCGTTTAGCTCCCATATCAGAGTTATTTCAAATGTGTTTGATAAATAGTCAATCAAATTATTCAATATCTGAATATGATACAGTTGATGAAATTGTGGTTCCTATTAGGAGGCAGTGATCTTTTCGCATGTACATTGTACACAAGAAGCAAATCAAACAAATACGAACTCAAAGTAATTATGTGTTTATATGACGTAAAAAATCACTATTTTTATAATGACATAATGCATTAATTTACTGAGAAAAAATTGATGTTCCAAATCCTAAAAAGTTACCAATGCCTGCTGTAAATGTGTTAGAAATGTTATACCTATTTTTAATTCAAGTAGGAATATCACTGGAGATAAATTGTTTTCTTCTATAGAATAATTAAATTAAATTGGAATAAATTTAACGTACATTATTAAATTACGTGAAAATAAAATAGATACTATCAGAAATTGTACTTTACAAACTGAAATAAATATTTAAAAAAAAGAGATACTTAGATACGTATTACTTTTATCTTCTATGCTATGTACAAATTCAATAAATCCCGAAAATTTGATATCAGAAATTATTGAATTTTATTATAGAACGAAAGTTGGAGTTGATACTTTAAACTAAAAGTGTGCAGAGTACCTATACTCTTTGTAAAATTTGTGATAGATACACAAAGATGGTAACTAGCTATATTTTACACCATGTTAGGTATTGCATCAGCTGTCAATTAACATGTTTTATATAGTTGTAAAAATTTAAACTTATTAATGCCCTGTAGAAATTTCAGAATGATAATAGGAAAAAAGCTTATTACTTCTCATATAAAACGCCGAGTTTTCAAGAAAGACTACCAAAATAAATAGGTACTACAAATAATTAAAAAAATATTAGGAGATAACTTTTACGAAGCAACTCAAGCTTCTCAAGCAATATCTCATACTTCAAACTCAAACAAACGACGAAGTTGTTATTCATGTTTAAGTAACAATGATACAAAGTATTCAAACATCTGTTCTGTATGCAAAAAAACTATTTTTGAAATACATGGGGCTCAAGTACTTAAGCTTGTAAATTGTTTGGATTTAAAATAATTACATTTTTTTTTCATTTTACTTTTTTTTTTTAATATGCAAAAACACACCAAAAATATTGGATTTTTAATTTAAATTTAATGTATCAATTGTTTCATAAGTGCGAATAACATTTAAAATAATTAAATTAAATGTTAAATAATAACCTAGAACCTAAGCTTTAATATTTTTTAATATTTTGGTGTATAAAAAAACGTTTTGAGAGGTACAATATGTGCTTGTAGCTTTTTAAAAATAAATGTTTTGTGTTTTTAATTTAATTTAATTTTGTTGATATAATAGCTAAAATAAAATAAAATCCTTCGAATGGTTTAAATCTGAATGATTAAATTTATAAAAAAAAGAATTAATTACAAAACTTAGAAATATTCATATAATATTGCATTGATAAAAAAATACTGTGTAAAATACTACAATTTAATGAAAGAAAATTATGTAATTAAGTAGAATACTATGTCCATTTAAATGTATAAAGTAGGTATTATAATCTATAAAAACTATTTTTTTTAAATTATAAGCTATTAAAATGTCGGGTTATATAACTTGACATACCAGTTAGATAAATACAATTAAGGATACCAGTGAAGAAATATATATGTATAAAAATATGCCATATTATGTTACAGAAATACAGAATAGAAAAAATAAATAAATAGACTAGTCTACTCGTCATAAGTTGCTTTAGGAATTTTTTTTAATAAAAAAAATATTATATAACTAATTGTTTGTAATTCAATTGTATACAAAAGAAAATGTCCGTATTTTTAGAACTTGTATACTAAAAAATTACTCAACCAATTTTAACGGACGTTTCCGAAATTGTTTTTAGAAGTATCAGAGAAGTTTGAACCATGTAAAATTTCATATCCAATCGACCCCATAGATGGATTATCTATCTCTATCGAATTAGTTCACAGAATAAAATATACCAATTCCAATTTGCCAATGAACTGAGATACAGTTATTGCACCATATTTTATATTTGTTCAATTTTTTCTAGATAAAGTCAAGTTATCCAACTATACAGCTAGTATAATGTCTATAATATAGGATGATTATTTAATCGAAGTATTCTTATTATTTCAAAATATTATAACATTTTTTGAAAATACCTTATTTACATAAGTCGTTCTAACAAAACCGCGAGATAAAAAATTTCTTTTATTACCGTTATTATTTTTAATTACCAAAATCACTTTGTCAATTTAATATTTTTTGGCTAAATATGTTTCTGTTTTATTTTTATTTATAAAAATATATCCAATAAATGGATACTAATTCTTCTGTACCTATATTGAGCGTGGAATAGGTTACTTTTATCAGTATATTAAATTTAAATTTTATGATATATCATCATATACGAATCAGTTTTTTAACCTATAAAGCTAAGTTTATTTCGTGATATATTTTTTGATATAATTATTTAAATACCTAATTTATTTTACTTGTAATATTACGGTAAGTTGATATAATTTTTCGCAAAAACATTGTATTTATTGTATTGTTAATTTCAATTATTATAATAACAATATTTATTTACACTACATTATATCAACTTTATAACTCAAATTGTAATAACATCTTTCTGTAAATAATATAAAACAGTAAAAATAGATTCATAGCATATATAGATAATAATATATTAAATTAAATCAAAAATGGCATTGTGTATAAAAAAATTAATAATAATATTATATACATAAAAGTTTCAAGTTTCACGAATAATGTTTTTAAATTATAACAAGACAAACATTATTATTCATCGTAATTTCGAAAAAAAAATTAATTCTCAAACTTAGATTTCAGGTAATTTATTAATGTTATTACCCTATTACTTAAATATATATTTATAGAGTAATGTCAGTGAATATTTTTTCTATGCATGTCTTCCACTTGTTATTTTTTTTATCGTTCAAACAAATTTACTTAAAATTTTATTTAATATAGATTTTAAATAATAAAAGAAAAAATATAAATAAGTAATTTCATCAGAATTTGAACTTAAAATGTCTATAAAAACTAATTTCTTTTACACACTTATTAGATTTTATGGTTTCAGTATCAACTATTTACAGAGAGTCTGTATTAAATTAATAAAACTTAAATATAAAATTAAAAACTTTAGCGATTCTTTTTACTTCAGATGCATATAAAAAAAATTATATATATATATAAATATTTATTCAAAAAATATTTTTTTACAGATATAAAAACAACTTACATGTAAATATACTTATTTTAAACATTTTGACTCAGTAAGTAATTTTTAATTAAAAATCATAGAAAAACAGCTAAAAATAAAAATAAAAAAACTCAAAAAGAATTAAAATATTTTGAATATAATAAACATTTGATTAAAATGTCAAGTATCTGTGATTATTTATTTTTAAATTATATTAAAAAAGTAAAATTATTTTGTGAAAAATTGGATTTACATAAAAATCCTCATTATCACTTAATATTTATATTTGTTTTTCCTGATTATAAGATTTTTTTTTAAGAATATTTTACTTTTGCTCTTTGACTTTCAACAAGATACACTTTTTTATCAGAAACCCCTTTCCCATTTTTTAAAATTAAAGTGTTTTTACTAATTCAAAAAGTGTTCATAGACACAAAAAAAATAACAGCGACAACATTAAATAATCAAAACATTCATCGCTCTGCTCAGAATCTAAAATTTAGAATAATTTTATGTTATGAAATATCAAGTCGTGCCACCTAAAACTATTTATCTAAACTTAAAATACTAGTAATTAACAAGTATTAATTAATTAACAACTCATTTGAAATTTAATTATTATTTTTAAGTATCGAAATATTAAGAACAATATTTTGCTTCGGGCTAAATTAAAAATACAGTATTAAGTTATCATTCAAAAAAGGAAAAATGTTTAAGGTTTAAATAATTACCAGTATGTATCATATTATATTTTCAATACAACATAAGTTATACGATATATATACATTATACTCGTATGCTAATATCACCTTTACGGCTTTACTGCCCTTATACATTTTAGTCATTCATAATGTTTGATATTATATTGTGTGGTTATCACTAGACAAAATAAAATATGAATATTGCACAACAATTAAATATAATTTTTTATATAATTTGATGAATCATCTACAAGCCATAAAATTTACAATCCGTTTTTACAAACGTTATCTTACACCTTATCAAAAATTATTCATTTAAAATTTAAATAACAGTAAAGTTCAATGCACAGTTACATAAAAAAAATAAATACATTGTTACACACAATCACAAATAAAACATGAAGATAAGAGCGTATTGCAAAATATTTGATTTAACTTATACAACCTTTTAAATGATAAATGCTTATTCATAGCAAATAAATTCATAATTATATATTATATAACATATAACCATCCATGTTTCCAGTTTTATGGTTATTGTTAAAAAATTAAGTTGAGCTTTATCGTACCAAAAAATAGTTATACTTCAACACTTACAACAATACAGAATATTAATATTAGACATTTATTTAAACACCCGATAAGAGTAATTTATTTTTTATAATATACAAATTTATTTTTCTATAATTAAGTTATTATACTTCAAAACGTATTTATGTACTTACCGACTTAATAAATATTTTATATTAATAAAAAATAATATATTCTAATGCTGTAGGTATCTGATTACAAATAATTTTTTCTATTTATACATGTACTGAGATGGTACTTAGAAATTAAAATATTGAGCTTTTCATAAATATAAATTCTACCTGGTGCCTATGATGGTATCGTGTGAACTCACATTATTCTTATTATTATCAGTCACTTATCAGTTTATAATTTGAACTTGTCCACCTATAGACTTAACCACCGCTAGTTAAAAATGTATGATAAATTCCGTTATAATTTCATGGTGTACAAAAATGTTTTAAAAATATGAATAATTTATTTACACATAAAGATTTATACAGAAATATACAACAAGATTCTCACACGTCAACCAAATCGTTTATAAATATTTATCTTTAATATCCCATCATAAAAAGGTAAAAACGTTTAAACGAATTGTACACCTTTATAAATATATATATAATATAAAAAATAATATAATTATAGATTAATAAAATATAATTTTTCAAAATGATATAATATATAAAATATAAGTAAAATTGTTTTTTTTTATTATTGAACTTAATCCCGATGACTAGAGCCATTAGCTATTATTGGGGTTATGAACTGTGGTAGGGGTAAGGCTGTTACAGTAAGTTGTTTTTACTATTGTTACGGTTGTTCGGTTGATAGCAAACACGTGTATGTGTGGCAAAGTTTTTAACCACTATGAACCCGGGTGGTCACTCATCCAGAAGCTAGTAGATGTGGTCGTTACTTACTCCCAATCACATTCCGCGACTGGTAGCAGCCAACGCGTCATGCCAAGCCACATAAGCAAAAATATTTTACACTTTTTTCGATAAATCTTATCATACTAAGTATACTTTAAATTACGTTTTACCCGATATATATTTAAATATAACCGACATAAATTATTTACAGATAATATTCTATAAATACAGAATATTATAATTTATAATACAACTTAACCATAGTGAATTGAGAAACTAATAATAATTACAGAAGTAATACATTTTAATTAATTACTTTAGATAAATAGATAATTTTCTACGTCTTTTAAGTTGTCTTTGAACAAACTATTAGTTTCTTGTATGTGTTATATTTTTACATCAAAATAGATTTTTTCTAATTTTATTTCTAATAGATTTTTGAAATGTCTTTTAACAGTTTAAATCTTCAAAATAAATATAAAATAATATTCAGTTTGGTTGCTTATTCTAAAAACTATAAAAGAAACTTTTTATTTTTGTAATTAAACTTTTAATTGATGTATTTATATTATTAATTACTATAGACAAATTTGTAAGATTCAATAACTGTAAATTTATTTACAAAGTTTTCAATAATATGCAGTTTTCGTAAGCTTAATTTTTATATTCAACGAAATTATAAGTATAATCCAATAATGTTCATTTTTCATTATAATATTTCAACTATATTATAGTGCGGTAATTGTTTAACACCCATGAATTAAATTATATCGCCTATAGTACTTATTAAACAAATTAATAAAAATATATTTTATGTTTATATATTACATGAATATTATGGAATTTTAAAATTGCACAAAATACATTATATATATATATATATATATATATATATATATATATATAATTTTTACACTCTATAATATGTATTAGGTAGGTACTTAAAATAACTTATAAATTTAACATGTTTAAATATTTTTTAATCATGATTTTAAAGTTTATCGATAAAACACTTTTAAAACTACAGTGTAGCATTAAAATATTCAATAAAAACTAAAAATATTATTATAATGGGATATCGGAATTCTGTAGACTGAGAAAAATATGTGTAAATATCTAATATATATTTGAAATATAGTTAAATCATATAATTGTTCATACCCTACAACTAACAAGTGAGCAAATTATAACCAGTCAACCAATATTAATTTAATATTAATTTTTTTTAATGAGTAAATATTTCAAACTATCAAATGTTCAAAGTGAATACTTTGTATACTTGTAAACTTGTACACATATAATACTACGATTCGCATTTTAATTTTTTTTTACTTTATCAGTTTATATAACTAACTCGAGTAACTATCTCAAATACCTCTATGTTTACAACATTTTTTTTTAATATTTATTATTTATAACAAATTATTTGTTGTTCCTATTACCTATAAATATATATTAAATCAATACTGTTAAATGTATATTATTAATTTACATACCTTTTTAAGAGGTAAAATCATTTTATTTTTTTTTACATTTTGGCAGTTTTAGATTAAAAAAGTTATGTATACCTACTTAATATTACAATGTATTTAATGATAATGGAAATAATTTTAAAGATGGTCTAATTTGTTCCAATAGGCACATATTCTTAATAAGATGACTAATATTTTATTAGTTATAATAATAATAATTAATTAAATGAATAGTGAGGAACGAAAAAATAGTTTATATTTATCATTTATTGCTTGCATATCATATTTATTCGAAATTTGAATGTATTTAATTTATTGATATAAAACTCAAAAATCTAAATCCTTAACGTTTTATCTTAGTTAGTTTGAAGAAATATTGTTTATTATCAATATGTGGAAAGATATTTTAAACAAATTTTCAAAGTTAACTGCTACTGTACTTCTCATTCCGCTTACAATAATAAAAATAATAATATTATGCTATAAGATTTATCAATGAAAAAAAAAATTAATTTTTAACAACTCATAAATTTATATATAATATTTATCTACATGAGTAATATTTATAAAAATAAAATTACATGAAAAAAAATTTTTTCAAGAATTTGATTAAGCTAAATTGAATTAGAATATTTGATAAATTACGAGTATACTCGTATCTAAATAAGTGAGACAGTATAAAAATATAAAAACGTAATGTTTAAAATATTTATTAGTATTTCCGGTTTAACAGACACCTATAGGCATTATTATTCTTCTCAAGGTTTTCATTGACATGATAATGTAATTTAAGAATTATTATAGGTATATTTTCACTGTTGATAATAAAATATAGACTGCAGATAATAAGAGCCACTAAATAACAAAAGCCGAATACATTATACTTGTAATAGGCAATAGCCATGATATATACAAAACATGTGTGTGCATATTGTATTTATTTATGGTATTACAATTCATAATTATGTTATTTTTTATAATTTAATAAAAATGTATTAGATATACACTAATAATTGTGCTTATTATAAAATCAATTTCTTGTTACTCGATACTTTTGCAAAAAAAAAAAAATCCTTTTAAACTATCATAACAGTTAGTTTTTTTCGTTGTTTCAAAACTATTGATAGGTAGTTCAAATTTTTTTCATTTTCCTTGAACCGATAGTCAATAGGTTGCTGCAATATACCATTTAAAACTACGATAAATAATGCAACGATGTGAACATATTTCAATAAAATGAATATACACTGTTAGATATTTGTAATAACTATAATAGTTTTATTGCATGTCATGTACGGTTTGAACTTTTTTTTTATAAGTTAAAACATAACAAAACGAGTGGGTACCTACATGAATAAAAAATTGTGTTCTTTTTACGTTTGATATAATTATCATAAATAAAAGGTAATAACTGCATAGAACCATTAAAGAAAATCTATTAGAACTTTTTAAGAAGGAAATAGATTCACGACACCAACAGTAACAATGCTCTATTGTAAAGTATTATTAGATGCAAATTGCATGTATCGGTGTGGGCAGAAATAATATACAGTTGCAGTATATTATTATTTGGCTACTAATATGTTTGGTATTATATTTTCAGATGGTTTCAGACTATTATATGTACTAACGTACTAGAGTTTTGTTTTATAACTGTGACAAGTTTAAAATCGAAAACATATTTTATTATTATTTATACTGTATATTTATATTTAATATCTTATATTAAAAGTGAACAATAGCGTAAGCACTATCACTCTAAACTTAGAAATATTGTAATTATATATGTATATGTATACTATGTTTATTTTTAGGTTATTTCTTACTTATAGAAGTGAAATATAAAAAATGTAGATGTTAAATAATAACTAAAACTAAGTAATATTGATTAAATTGTAATTTTATAGCCTGTAAGTAAACTCTTTTCCTTGCCTCATTAAAATTGATATTTTATGAAAAGAAATTAATTAACCATTAAATATAGTCACAGATTTTGTTTCCAATAATTTTGAATTTTGACTAAACATATTTTAAAATGCATTAACTATATTTTACTAGAGCCTGATATATTAGACTTTTACAAATATTTAAAGGAAAATAAGAAAAATATTTCATTTATAGATTTTTTTGTTTAAAAAGTGTCAATATTTATTATTATTGTTTAAATTTATTCAAGCAATTACTATATTGCGGTAAAAAAAAAAAGATAAAAGAGTCACATATTTTAAATGTATAAACGTACACATATCTTAGTAGTTTTGATGATATAAACTCCCTGATTCTAATGTAATTACGTGGCATAGATTAATTTTATTATACATAATTTTATTATACATTATGTATATTTAATCAATGCATATGTGTTAATATTATATAGCATTTGTACCACATTAACCATACTAAGGATTAAAATAAACTGAATATTGTTCATTTAATGTTATATTATATTTAATACTAATATACAATTTACAGGCAAAACTACAGTATATATTTATGTATATGTAAGAGATAAAAATGATCACATTCGATTCACATCCAGGTATTTTAATTATTTTTAACGAAATACAATTGGACGATGATAATAGCTAAAGGTAAAATATTTTAAATGTATATACTATTAGTTAATTGTTTATATTATATTATACGAATATGAAGAATGAACACCATCACATTTATTTTCCATGATATTATGTTTGAGAAAATTTATTATAATTCTGACCTAATTTATATTGGTCATGAATACTATACGTATATATAAATTAAGACTATCCGTTGTGCGATGATGACCCAGGCTTGTCCTCCTATAATATGTATAGATATGTACAGAATACTACACACCTATGTATCCATATATATATTATATAATACTATTATAATGCATGTGTTATGTTTTCAACCCATCAACACTCGTTATCATCTCGGTCGTTTTTGAGATTTTTAAAAAAACTTAAATACTTAAGTAGTGGTATAGAGCAGGGGTCTCCAAACTTTTTTATCCGAGGGCCACATAAAATAAAAAAAAGCTTTTAACGGCCCAAAATGTAGAAACACATTTAATTTTCATATATAATTTATAAATTACCAATACAGCTGATAATTGCTTGTGCACGCGAAACAATAACTATAGAAACTATACATATTTTTAGAATATTTGCCGTTATTTGGCGGGCCGGTGAAAACTTTTTCGGGAGCCCCATCTGGCCCGCGGGCCGTAGTTTAAAGACTCCTGGTATAGAGTATATGGCATTGCACTATACATTAAACCAACTATATTAATTAACTATTTAAAAGAATTTAAAATTTAGTTTTGAGGAGTAATAATAGCAAGTAAATCCTGTTAAATTATGGTGCACTATACTAACTAGTAACTATATATTAATATTTAATATAGAAGTGCTACTTAGTGCCTACTCCATCCATGCATGAACTTTAAATTAAATTATTATAAATAATTAATAATGAATGCATGATTGGGATTATTTGATGGACTTCACATTACATTTTAAAATTTAAAATTTCAACAAAAAAAAAACTATTAAAAAAAAAAAATTTTTAATCAAAAAACACTATGAAATAGTATAATATTTAAAAAAAGAATATATGGTTTGCTAGATCACAATCGATATTATACAAAAAACAACTAATTATAAGTGCGTAATGTAAATCAAAATAAATAAAAAAGAAAAAGAACTATGGTGAAACATTAACAAATATTTAGTATATAGGATCACAATTCACGTGATAATATTATATTCAAAATGGTTAAGATAATACAAAGAGTTTCAACCCAAAGGATTTTTCCCATATTCCAAGGTGTTTCAAAGAGCATTATTGTCTAGCTTATGTATGCGTTTTAATACTTTTTGCATTCTACTGATACTTTTGTATAACACAATGCCGTACAGTGTACACCTCTGTCCTCTATACATCGTATACGAAGTTGTTGACTAATGACAAAAGATAAATAAAAAACCTACCGAACAGACGTAAAAATTAAAAAGTTTATACTTTATTCACCAGTTTAAATACAATTTTCACTATTATTATAATAACACGAGAGTTACACAAATAATGACATTTTTTTTTACCAATTAAAATATATTATATTTTTCTGTTGAGAGAACAACATGTTAAATTTTTTTTTTTAATTCAAAATATATATTATTATAAATTATAATAAATTAATATTAGCTATGTATCATCTTTTTAATATATTTATTCTAATATGTGTTGTGTCTAGTATATATACTATGACATATTAATATTCATGTATAATTTGATAAAACAAATCTATCATCATTCATCTTAACAATATACAATATATTAAAAAATTAACTAAAATAATTCCGCAGTTCATATATTTTGTAATCGATTTCAGATACTTGTATAATTATTACTATAATATTACGATCTAAGGAAAAATATCTACAAATAATCGCGTTAAATTATATTTTAATTAATTAAATAAAATACTCTGTGTAATTTATAAATAAAAATAATTACAGGTATATACGGGCATTGACCAGTTGCGCCTAAAACAATATTTGTACTTTAGGTTAGTATACCAATTGCGCCGCTTAAATTTTAGGTCAGTACACCAATTACGCTACTTTTATTTTAGGTTCCTTATTTCTACATGGACATATGTAAATTCCTACACGGCGGAAAAAGTTACATATGTATATAAACAATTAAATATAGCTATTAGCTAACTAATATACATTCAAATATACTTAATTTAAAGCAAAACGTATACGAAATTACGGGAAAATACGACAAGCTACAACCTGATAATAGTACCTATCCCAACTCGACGTAGGGCGAAGTATAAAATATATTATTTATTATTATTATTAACGAACATATTATAAAGTATGAATTTGAGTGATAGACTATAACGATGACGACTATGACGTTATTGACGTATATCTATGTGTATGATTTTTTTATAGATTTATATTGTACAAATATTATTAATATTGACGTTAATTTTATAATTTTTATATTGACTAAAAAAATTTATTTATAACACATATTTTTATAAAAATATTTTTATGTACTAGGTGTAATGTAGAATAATATTATAAACCCTGAAAACAACTAAGCGCAATTATAGTCTATCTATCCAAAACAGACGGAGTGCAATTGGTATATCGACCCAAAAAAGACAGAGCATAATTGGTATATTAAAAGGGTAATTTTAAGCGCAATTGGTATACTCCCATAGGTATATACTACGTTACTACAGTTCTATACGATTTTGGTAATAAGCCCATTATTTATTCATACAAAAGACAATACTTTTATAAATTATTAGTTATTACAAAACCTAAGGTTAAACAAATTAAACACGAAAACAAATCATCGATTAATTTAAATTTTATAAAATAACCAATTTGATAAATATAAATAAATACTAGATGGTGTCGATGGCGATAATATTAAAATAAGTAATCATCAATTATATACATCTAATCACATGTAATTAAAATTATTAACTTTGCAATTTTTAATAATACACTATTATTACTGTTTTAAATAAAGTCGCGTTAACCACGGGTGTAAAACACTGTAAAAATCGTAAACTATATTAAGTCAGAAGCAAAGTTTAAACTTATAAAGAATTTTGTTTGGTTTAGCATACAATCATACAATTGATTATACAATACACATTACACAAAATAATAATAATATACGAATTTAAAATTTTCATAGTAAATGCACAATATTATTAAAAATATCACAAAGCCGTGTCATTTTTTGTTAATAGTCGAGTTGTATTTATTTTTGTGACATCGCATTACACATTCCAGTAGAATATTTTTTCAAATAAAAACAAAAAATTTAATGTGTCAAAATAGAAAATGTCGATTATATTAAAACAAAACATCACCGTGCTTATTTAATTAAAATCACATCAGTCGTTAAAAATGTTAACAGCGTGTTTGGCGCAGAAATCTTACAGTCTAAAACAACTTTAGTTTAAGCGGCAGTTGACAAAATATCAATTTTAATTTTTAGTTCTATGTCTGTTATACACTTTACACTTTTATCTAAAAAAATAATTTGAAAAATATAGAAGTGAATCATACTTTAATTACATAGATATAATATATATCTATATAATAACTATCTCCACAGTTCAATTTTAAAAGCTGTACATAAAAATAATATTCAAAAACAAATATTTGTTTCTTCCTCTTGAAAAAAAATAGGGGCAATAAATTACACAAAAAAATTTAAACTTCTTCTAATTTATTTAACCAACATTTTCAAACTTTCAGAAAAGATAAGCAACTTAATAACATCATTTGATGTTAACAAATATCTATCATATTGAAAAAAGCATCATTCAAACTACAACCGTATACCAACATTGACAAAGGTCTGAAATAATATAGTAAAATATTGGACATAATGTACCTGAGCAATTCTTTGCTGTAGATACAGTGACACTATATATATGAGTAACGGAGTATGAGTAGAAAAATAAAATTTATTATGATTTATTGTATTATGGTGAAGTTACATTTATATTTATATTTTATAAATCTATTATGATTTCCTTATAATAAGATAGATCATTTTATAGTATATAATCGACAAAAAATATTTTTTTTTAAATATAGAGCTATCTGCTGTTAATTTTTACTTTACGATCAAGATTTTACTACTATTTACTAACGTAAATAATAAATACGTATTCAACATTTCTATAGTTGGTTAATCTAAACAATAACTCCCTAAATCCTTTTTATTTTATTTTTTATATCGGGATATTCTACCTCTCCCAACAATATACAATAATTACTGAATATTTCGACAATATAGCTGTTTTCTCCGTCCTTGAAAATCTATCTACAGTTTTCAACTACCATCCTTTAATCAAACTTCCAGAATCGTGATGCCAAAATTAGAAAATAAAATGTGCCAAATCACTTTCACACTCAAACATGACTTCTGCACACGAATATCGCCAGATAGCAATAAACAATATTCATTTCAGACACAAAATAAATATTTTGGAATTTCATTTATATTTTTGCCAGTATACCAAATCTGTATGAAGTGTGCTAGTGAAAGAAAGGAAATATATTTTTATTTTTATTTTTTAGATTAATATTAATTTCATGTCTTATGTACTTTATATCAACACATTTTCTTATTGTTTATTTAGCATTTATACATAGTGCAAACAGCATAATATGATAATAAAAAATTATCCGTTAAACGATGTAAATAATTGACATTGAACACGCATAATTTTTACCTACTAACGATGAATTTTCACGTATATTAATAGCTAATAGGGCCAGGATGCAATAGTAAAGTTACTAATTATAAGTATGAGCTCTATTGTACATACGACATATAAACATTCAGTAAAACTACTTGTTGTATTTCTCTCATCGTAACTACGTGATTGAAATATTATGACACCTATTCCAATTTCTAAATATAAGATATCATGACTAATAGTAAAAAGTATCAAAAACAAGAGTATCAGTGTTTTTAGTCAAAAATATATTTTTAACTTATCAAGTTTTAGGGGAGTTTTAAAAGCTAAAAAAAAAAAAATAACAATTGAAAAAGTACATAAATATTTATATACATATATATATATCCCACATAGCATTTAAGATTAACGCACATACTTACCATGTAATGTCTTATGTTATTATATGTATCTATACTATATGCACATACAAGATTATGATTAATACGGAGTACCTACATAAAAAAGTTTAACTTTGAGATTTCAATTGATTATACCTTATCATATCCACATTCCTACATACGTAGTATTATATTGGTGGTTCCACCACAACGAATAATAACTACTATTACGTTATTACGTGTATATAATTATTAAATCAATTTTTTATAAAAGTACATAATGTAGTACAATATACTATACATTAGAACAGATTACGTGTACGCGTGTTTATCAATATACGTACCAACTCGAGAGCTCTACAATCTACGTACAGTATGAAAATATAATTAGTAATTACATTAAACGTTGCGTTGCACGGGTAGGTTTTAATTTTTAAGGCAATCATTTAGTGTTATATCCAATAATTATTAATAACATTAATAAACAATAAATATAGTGTATAAAGTTTAGCGGATACAAACATCATGATAAACGTTGCTAAAATGTAGTCTACATTATACGCGACTCAGACAAGGCAGTCTCCCTTTTGGCACAAGGTCGCCCGTCAACCATATTATACTATCGCGTATATTATTACTTATCAACTCACTGCGGCATGGACATACGATACTATTATTATTTTATTATTTATTAATATCATTCAACAACGAAGCCTCCGCGATACGCACAATACCGCAGCCAGACCCAGACCAATATCAGTTACCTACTTAACCACGTATCGTTGTATTGCCGCCGTCAGTATTATGCTATACAGTCAACTACCTATCTTTAAATCAAAATGTTAACGAAAATTACTAAAATATACAGTTCGGTCGGACACTCGGACGGTTGTGAATAGGTATTTACATTATACTTTGATAAGACCCAGAAGACCGTTCGTCGACCGCCGAACATCGATTTTCATCGTCATATTTACCTACTTTGTACAGTCGTGTTACACAGTACAATACAGTATAATAATCCTAACAATATTATAATCCAACACCTTCATTAAGCCCTGTGAATTTATAATGTAGCTTGGTATACGACGATCGTGTGTTACTCAACGGCTACCACATTAAAACTTTAATTCACGTGAAACATATTTTATATTATTTTTTGCTTTTATAATCTTGAGTGCGTTTAGCACCGCGTTACAGGTAAAAATACAGTATGCAGTGGAGCTGAAATATTACGACGATAAAAATCTGATTAGTGGACTTTGACGATGCTCACGTAAAAATTACTCAGACAAGACGTGTAGGTATTCCCTTATGTACCTGTGAGAGAAAAAACATAAAATATAATATAATAATAACGTTATGTTTGGTTCAATCAGTGTATCACGGCCGACACTCGTATAAGTGCGCGGGATTGTTATACACATAATATTTAATATATATATATATATTTAAATAAATGTGAGCGCGAGCGATACTATGTAGGATATTGCAACACATCGCATCAGCTACCTGAGGACGCCTGGTCGGTCGCTCCCACAATAATATGTAATAATATATCATCGTACCACCGACAGCCATGGACCAAGTCATTACCATATAATAATATTATTATTTTATTGTACGCTTTTGCAGTTTGAAGTCTAACTGTCATCTTTCAACACATAATTATTAACGCCATTAAAAACTTGTACGATGTATAACATAATATATATTGTATATAATGTGTGGGAATGTAAGATACTAGTGTACAGACTTTATAACAGGCATTCGTTAGCCATTGAAATTTTCACGTCAAAAATAAAGAAAAGTCGAAAGTTTTCCAATTTGGCGGATGTATTATATAACCGTAGGTATATGCGATAACGTTACCCCCGCCGCCGTATATTTGCCTTCGTAATTACGTTATATTTCGTTTAATGGATCCCTTAGCGAATCTTCGATATCCCGTGTACGTGTTTAAAAAAATCAGGTAATCATTTTTAATTGGCGCGTAGTCACACGGACATCGATACTCCTATAGCGTATGTCTATAAGTATAATTATTAACGCAACACATATTATTATTGTATAACAGAAATAATAAGACGTCGTACAGCGGCGACGGAGTTTGTTTTTATTAATATTATGCACACAACATCATTTTAATATGTTCACACATTCGTGTACGCTTTTAGCTCGCAGTGTGATAGTGTGTATACAGATATATACTGTTAAAATACACGGCCGTATATGGCCGCCACCGCAAGGTCGTCAACTCGTGTTTTGAAAGTGAAATACGGATAACAAAATTGAAAAAAAAAATAGTATAATAATCAGTGTACGAATTGCAGTATTATTAAAACGCAGTTGTGTACATACGAGTAAGTACATAAGTGACGATGGGTAGACGAAAGACAAAAACGCGTTGTGATTAATATATGCCGATTACGGATTAATTATTTATAAAATGATATCATGATATTTGTATACAAAATATTTAAATTCTATTAGGTGTAAATCTATGACATTATTAATAATAAATTGATGAATAATTATTTAAAGTATACCTACAGGCTACAACTGCTTTGTAGTTATGTACCTATATGAGTAACGAGCGTTAGGTGAAAGATATTATTATTACTTATTTATTGTTGTCATTGGTTGACGGGTCGACGACATCGTATCTGCTACTGGTTTTATAATAAATATTATTTGTTTTTCTTTGCTAAAAATAAGGTATTTCGGGTGTTTGATAAATATGTAGGATCTATATAAAGTTAGTGTAATTATCAATTTGTTCACTATAGGAGATGCGGTTCGTACGCGTGTCATTCAACGACGAAAAGTCACGCAATGACCGCATTGTATTTACATAATATTATTATATCATTCGTAAGAAGAAAAAACCAAAACAAACCGGGTCATTTTTATGCGCAGAATTTAACGGAATGCGCAAAAATCGTGTACACAGTACATTACACATTTTATATTTTTTGTTGATGTCCAAACATCTTATAAAGAAGACACCTATATTTATTGTTATGTTTATCTAACAAATGTATACTACAATTTTATAGCAAAGTTAAGTTTAGCATAATCCAGAATGCAACAACATTCATCCGGGTTGTCGAGGAAATAAGCAAATATTCCGGATATTGCCTCACGGGCTATTTTAAGGCCTCTGGTATGTTATTTATTAATCTGAAAACGATTGATTTATAATGATTTATGCGGTCTAAGTAAACATAATAATTTGTGCGTGAGCCAATAATTTCGTTTTTACTAAATGACTGTAATAAAACAAGTTAATCCAAAATATAACTAGTTTGACACTTGTAATATTATATTTTTTATTTTACCGGTTTGATACTAGTTATTTGATAAGTATAAAGTATGTATTATAAGTTTTTTTTAACTATAAAGTACCTATGTTCTAGAAATTACTTGATAAACTCTTGTAGTAAGGATCAACTTTTAAACATAATTTTATTTGCGACATGAAAATGTTGACAAAATTTAGAAAAAAAATACCTACGTATTTAAAATGTTTTTAAACTAAAAGGAAGAAAACTTAAATTGGTTAAAAAGATATTATGTTTTATACTGTTTTTAATAGGTTAAATTTATTAAACACTTTTTAAATTGTAATTGTTATAAATATTCTAAGGCTATCAAATATGTAATTCACCTCACTCTACATAAGTTAAGAATTATATTAATTTTAAAAAGTTTAAAACACATATTTTTTTAACTAATATATAAAATGAGCTGTGAAAGAGTAAGAAGCCTTTTGGTAATAATTGGTAATTAAATTAATTTATTTTATACTTGCAGTAATTTAGCAAAATTAGATACAATGATGTTAGACGGATAGTTCTAAAGCAAAATAATTATATTTGTTATACGCTGTACGTCTATCCAGACAGACTAGTATCGGAGATATATGTGTCTAGTACCTACCTTTTATCACGATACTCTTCTGAAAAGTATTGTGTATCAAATATCACAACCATTTTTAACTTATATATCGAACAAGTATTTTAATAAAAGATGATAACTTGGTACAGTAAAAAGATAAGTTGGAAGTCTAGACTGGACTTAAATTTAAATTTGTTTTACTATTTTCCATTAAATATCTCCTAATATATTGTAATAATATTGTTATAATATTTAAATCTACCATTTTACCTATTTCATACGCAGTTATATGTACTAATTATATTCATTAAAACATAAGAATCCTAATACTTTTTTATATATGTACATGTAAAAATAATTTGAAAAAAAAATGCCTATATACTTGTTATAAATTATTGCCAACACTTTTTTGTATTTATTTTCATCAAATCATTATTGTTTAAATGATTTTAATATTTTTTTTATTCAAGAGTTACTGGCTTCTGCTATAAACCATCAACATTAACATTGAAAAGAAGTAAGAACTGTATTGTAATAATTAAATAATGATAAAACTATGAACTGATTTTCATTGTATTCTGAATGTTTAAATAAAACGCCTTTATGCCACTTGTATACTAAAAAAATACATTTTAATAATAATTATCATCGAAATTATTGAGTATTTAAATGTGTCTAGTATTTAGCAAATACGATTTTAAGTAAAAGCAAACGGATATATAATATTGCGATACGCAATAAATAAGTATCTATAGGATCTTGTACTTGTATCACAATACACCATATAATAAATTTATTGTATTTTCAATAAACATAAACAATTATTCTATGATTATAATATTATTATTATTATTATAGCGTAGAGGTGAATATGAGCATTACGGCTCTAAGGGGCATGCATCGCAAGTGATGTCAAGGGATCTACGACATAGAAAAAAAAATATAATTATATGATATACATGTATACATAATTATAATGATGGCGATTAAAATAATATAATTTTATTCTAAATGGAAAACATTTGATTTCGGTTTTCCGCGTATAATTAATTATTAATAGGTACGTACATCTGTTTTTCAGTATAATTTGTGTATTTATTATAATATATATTATAATTAAACATTAAAATATTATATATCTACTTATATGCTCTTAATCATTTAGGAGCCACAAGCATTTTTTATAGATTGAAGAAGCCGTAGTAAAAAAATATTATATTATCTACGTATGTTATAGCTTAAAAATTACAGCTGTAGTAATGGAATACCGCATTAGAGTAAGGTTAACGATTATGTTACCAATACGCTGGACAAGACAACACGGTACCTCGGTCATCTAAAGCGTCCATACTACATCAGAATGTTTAGTATTATGTATAATGTAAAATACATTTACGAATTACCTCTACAATACCCAAGTATCTCACTATTGCTAGTTTTTCATTTTCCATATCCACCGTTGGCTGTTTCTTTTGTCGCGATTGCAACACTACTACGTCCATATTTGTGGGCTGCGATGTACTATATAATATTATTGGTTATAAAATTAAATCATTGATAATGGATATGTTTTTTTTTTTTAAATAAATGTTTCTTTTTATGTATTCGTTTTCCTCTACAAATTTAAAAACGAATGTACCGTTTTCAATAAAATTTATATCAATACATTTCTTGAAATCTCGGCAAGGGTTTGTAGTTTCGTTTTTCATTCCATATAAGTCGATGTAGGGTGCAGGTTAACACGTAAATTTCGTTTCCGCTCACGAAAATCTAATATATTTTTAGTTCATATATAGGGTTGCCATAGATTACACATAATAAAATAATATTATTTTTTTGTACCTATTGTATTACATTTTACCATTTAATCTTAGAAAGCTATTCTATATTTGAATTTAAAACTGAATAACAGTTATTATATTACATAAAGGGTAAAGTTCAAAGTTGAGATTTCTGTGTTAAAAAATACTTAACTAATTTTGACGATTCAAGGGAAGTTTAGATGATAGATTGAACCAGTTTTTTGGGGGGTAGATAACTTGCTATTACTAATATTAAAATTATAACCGCATATTCATTTTTTTGTTTACAATTAGTTAGACCTATGAAAAAAAATTACTTATTACTACCCACCGCAGGTGGAATGACTATCTCGGTTGTATTTATCCCCAGGTAATACAACTAGTACCTATATAATACAATAAATATATATTATCATACATACCATCGCCGAGACATTATTACTGACGACCTACATAACATCATTACTCATTGTATATAGGTACGCATTACTGTGGGAGCTGCGATAGTACGATTAGGTACTATATACCTACCTAAATAGAAGTGATCATGAATTGTAAGGCAAATAGTAACATACTATACTGTGAGTAATGGCATACAAACTATACTCCGTACATAATATTATTATTATTATTACGTATGTACTCAGTACTGCGATAATAATATACATAATATGTTATATATGTGTGAATGTGTATGTTAGGAATTAATTGACGTGTAAGATTACGAATGCGAGGAGAAAAAATCAAAACACTTTGCGTAATCAAAAAATAGGAAATTAAATATATTAGCGATGCATTATGGACTAAACATAAGTTTCAAAAGCAATTCATTTTTGCATACTTTACAATTAATATATAGTTTAAATTTTTTTAAAACAATTCAATGGGTCGTATAAATTTTTGGTAGAAGGAAACATTTAACATTAGAAAAAATGAATACAAATACAAGTTAAAATATTATTCGAGAATGCCGTATTTTAAGTTATCTATAAAAATATATGCGTTCCGCGTGAAAAGCGATCGGATATTTAATACCTGGTGGGAAAATTGATACATCGGTAAAATAATAAATATAAAAGCAATCCACAAATGATTAGCCAAATACTACATACGTTCAATAATACATACATATATATATGTATATATACATATTATATTTAATAAAATTACAAATTAATAACATAAAAAAAATAACATATAATATTACAATACACGAGTGTGGGTATATTTTTCATTTTTTTTTTTTTTTTAGAAACAAAGTACACATAAATTTATATATACATGTATAATATAATAAAATACGTAAATAAAAACCGATTTTGTTTTAAGTACACAATAATAGGAAAACAAGTTTTGAGAACCGTTTATGATAAAATCACGCGCGTATATTCTTGTAATATACAAAACGCGCGTGACAACTATAAGCTGCACGTACAAACAATTATACACTCGTCCGACAAATCGCGGCTGTTGGCAAACCACCGGTTGAATGATGAATGGAGGGTGGTAGGTTTGGGATAGGACGTATAGACATGTTCATACTCGTGGGGATGAGGCGACGACGAAGATGACGGTGGTGGGTGAGTGGCTCGTGTACAAATATACATCTATATATATATATACATATACATAAAATACAGCGTAGACGAGCACCCGTGAGGGGGATGAGGGTAGATATTTTTTTGGGAACGGGGTGACTAGAAAAGAAGTTTCGGAGCAGACGGGTCAACGCCGCCTCGACGTGTAGGCGGCGAACCGTCGTGGTCAATCCACCGTGATCACGGACGACGTCTGCGTGGTGGCGCTACCGTTGCTGGAGAACGAGCTGCGAGTCATCTCCGTGTCGGTAGGCAGGTGCGCGGCGGCGGGCACGACCACAGACGACGGCGCGACGTAGGGTTTAGCGGCCGACTTGTCGAACCCGATGCCGCCGCCCTGTCCGCCGCCGAACCACCGGCCGAAGACGTGTTGCGGGCCCGCGGCTTTTAGGCCGCCGCCGCCGCCGATGGTGGCCGCCGACTTGATGGGCCCCGAGGCCACGGACGACGCGACGGTCGCGTTCCGGACGTTGTCGTAGAAACTGCTGCACCGCTTCCGCCGGCAGAATATGCGGCAGAGTTCGCGGTGCACGCGCCGGTTGCGGTGCGCGAACAGTATGGGCGTGATGACGGCGTGCGCGGACAGCGACAGGAGCGCGGCCAGCGGGCCCGGCGACGGGATCCCGCTGCCGAACAGTGGCGGCCACTCGGACAGCTTGAGCACCGCGTACGGCGTCCAGCACGCGGCCGCCGTGACAATGACTAGCGCGGAGATTTTGGCCGCCCGCGTTTCCTCCCGGTAACGGAACATGCTTGCGTTCGATATCCTGTATCTGTAAATAGACAAGCGAAACGGACAAGTTCCAGATTAATGAGGTTAAAATAATATATCAATGCGTGTGCGTATTGTGTACGGAAATCAATACCTAATGATGTTAGACTTGGGTAAGAGAATTTTTAATAATAAGTTTATTATTATGTGCGTGTGCATTGGCGAAAATCCAAGTTTGCTAATAGGATGCTTAGATTTCTGAATTTTTTTTATGGTAACACATCGAGAGAGAAACGTGTATTATAATCCTATTAATTATGAAAATGTTTTAATGAATATGCAGAAAACAAGACGTGTACGACTAATTTGATTTTTTTAAATACACTATACCTATATTTTCTCTATATCGTTTTTTTTTCGTTTAACATTTGTTTATTGGATACCGAGATGCGAGTCTTAACACTATTCGGTGATATACTGACGCGTATCTACGAATAAGGTTAAAATAAATAGAGCATAGTATGCTACCGATTTTATATAAAAATTTTGGATTCGGCTTATTTTCAGTATTGACAACGATCTGAATGTAGAGATACTGTTTGACACTTAATTAACCCTTTTTTATCCTTTTATTTTAACAACTAGGTCTTGTTACTGCGTCTTTTGTTCACATAATGAGTATATAATAAATACACACGTCCTTTAAAATATATATACGATTTATGATGAAATTTATACGATATTCACTACTCGTCCAACGCATTAGCCTTGATGTATTTAGGACATGAGTCTTTTATTTTTTTTCAGTTTAAGCATAGAGTTTAAAATAGATGGATGCAAAATAAAAATGAAACTATACACAGTATTACCACGGCTTACAAACGCGACGTATAATATTCGTAACGCGGGTATAAAGTCACTTTGTAATTTCCTTTGAATATTTTACTAACGGCGGATAATAATTATAAAACTTAATAGTTCGTAATTATGAAATACAAAACAATATTATAATATTGACTAGTGATACACTGCAGTTATTTAAAATATGTTTTTATATAGAAGTATTGATTTATTTTCGTCAAATGTGTTTTAGTCTTCGTTTTTCTCGCGGTTTTACCGATTACGTATACATTTTAATATGATGCGGTTAGAATGTCAACAAGACAATAAAGTATTTAGGTTTTTTTTCTAATGTGCCTACTTAAAATGCAGTTTGTCAATTTTAAAACGCGCTAACAAACTAAACATTGACTCAGACGTTGTTGAACAGAGATTATAGTCTAAAATGCGATTTTCTCATATCTCTGGCGAGAAAGTTCAACTCACCATTTTGATGAACATTATAATATATCATGTTACATACAATGATAAGATGATTTATCAACGTAAACTTAAACAGTAAAGTTGTGTGTAAAATCAAATATAGTTATATAATATATTTAGTGTACCTATGCCTAATCGATAAGTCATCGAATTCGAAATGAAAGAGAAATATCAACTAAACGTATATTGTATATTTTAGGTACAATGAAACATATTGTATATTTTATATTGAATAAACACGATTTGCAATCGAAATAAAAACGATAACGATACAACAAATAAACTTTCACAAATTAATTATGAATAAAAAAAAAAGGTTTATAAGTTATTACTATAGGAGATTGTATGAGAGAAACAAAATTTCTGATTTCAAAATTGTATATTATATACTTATACTAAACGAAATTAAATCTTTACGACGCTCAGCCGTGAAAACGTATACTATGATGAGATTTCGCGATTTAAAACTATAAACACCAACGCCCTTCGTTCTCCGTGTACAGTATACGTAATACGTATTAATGTGTAATATATCAAAAACGCATAGTATCATAAAATAATAATCGTTATTTTACAAACAATTTAAAACTAATTACATGCGGATTTTGCTTATTATTATGCATTGTCGTATGAAACTATTCTAGATTACGTTGGTAGCTCGCGCGGACCGCAACCGACTGGCGAGCTGCGAATGCGATTAGGTACGGCGATTACCTAAAAGTTAATAATATGTAGGTATAAAACATATTGAATATTAATTTTTCCTTTTCGTGGGTTGCAAAGATAATCGATTTTCATATTTTTTTTAAATATTCAGATTAAGTATTTTTATCTTGTTCGATTGGTATAAAAAAAGCGGTCACGCAGGTTTATAATAATAAAAAAAAAAAAAAAAACTAGACAATAAATGAGATTGCGGAGCGTTATCATAGACATGACATCATGATGTACCTAAATAATATTATTTAGTCGAAATGTCTTCGAGATGACTCTTTCATCAAACCTACATATTAGTATTATGATTTTATGAATCATAAAATGATTCACTCTTCAGCATATTGTACCATATTTATTATGATTATAATACTTAATCATATTATACATTAAACACATTGGTGGGTGGAATAAATAAAGCGTACAAACATGTGTTAACATTGTAAAACAATTGTATGATACTTTTTACTGTAGATTTGTGTCATCAATGTAAAATGAGATGACAGCGAGTCTTTCTTCAAACCATTCGCAGTCATTTCTACTTTGGTCAAATTAACTTAATAGTACCTATTCATATTTCATCGTATAGATTTTAAATACTCAATAAACGCTCTTTTATAAATATAAATATATATATATATAATTACTAGAGTTGACAGTACTCACGCTTTATAATAAGTAATTATTAATACTCAGATTATAATAATATAAAATGAAAACTGCTGTAGAAACTAATTTATATCTTATATACTCGTATTAAACGTATTATAATATATTCGAATATCGAAACGTCGACTAACACTTTCGTTGAGATTTCTGACAATAATAATCGTCTCTGACGGATTTTCTACTTACAGTACATAATATTAATTATTGTATTATTTTATTATGTTTTATTTATTAATTATTTTTCGAATACCTGCAGATAATATAATACATGCTATCACATACATATGAATCGTACAACCACAGATGCGTAGATGGAATAAAATAAAGCCAGTCACTGATATGGCAATACTTAATGACGACTTTCCCTACAACTACATGATCATCACTGACGTATATATAGTGATTAATCAATTTTTTAGCCGTTTTTCTGCTGTTACTTATTATAAGTATAAATATATATTATATATAATTGATAATAATAATAAAATAATAATATATACCGTGTAAATAATATTATATTTATATACTATAGCCGACCATTGCTCTCTATACGGAGTAGTAAAAATTATCCGCACCCATTCATTTCCCTCTTCCCCATCGGTTTCACAGTCTTTTAAATATCTGCTCTCTCTCTTTGCACGAACTCAAAGGAATGATTTTTAAAAAAAAAAATTTGTTTTAATAAGAATTTCGAATCGACGGAATACGATATAATTTAACGGTTTTTAAATATTTTTTTTTTATACCAATAGTAGTACCTAACAAATTACAATGTATCATATTATTATAAATCGTTCGATGATCCCCGCCGCAGTGGTACCGTATAATATTATGATGTTGATAATATTTTAATTCATTATCATTGTCATAATTGCTACAATAAATCTATAACGTTGCAACATGAGTAATAATTATTTGTATTGCACTCGAACTTCTGTGTTATATAGGCGACGTGCATCAGTTGAATATTTTGCAGAGAATACGTTTAAATAATACTATGTATTAGATACGGTAGTACGCGTAAGGCGTAAGACGTGTAAAATAATAATATTTCACTCAACAAATGACCCTGATCATCGTGTGTTTAATATTATATTAATATAAATTATTGTTGCACGTCTTTGACAGCAGCCCGTGAAATTCACGCAAAAAAATAATAAATCGTACACCCGGAAGAATTATTATACACATGAATACACGATTATTTCTGCAACTGGATATAATGTATTATAAAATACCCACACGTTCATATGTGTATATGTATATACTGAGTGATCTATTTAACGTAAGACTCTCATTATTTCGGGAAACACTAAAGTTTTAAAAATATTTCTTTAACATAATTTTAAGTCATTATACAAAACAATATTTCTGGAAAAAATTATATTTTTTAAGTTTTTCTCCAATAAGATACATGTACATAATTTCATATTTATTTCGATCGATAAAAATCAAATTTTGAACAAGTAGTCTATTAATTTATAACTATTTAAGGTATTGATGAGCGGAATAGCAAGTGGACCAACATTTCACAGAATTTACCCCTATGCACCACTCTACACCGTTCATTAAAACTTTAAACACTTATAAACAAAAAAATATTAATAACTTTTGAAAGAATTAATGTCTTATGTTAAATGAATCACTCCGTACATATACATACTAAATTATACACACAGTAGACGCGGACCACCGCCGGCAACACCGATGAAATGTAATATAATGAAGCAGTTTGCAATCGATCGCATAATTATAATTATTATTATAAAATATAATTGCGTATATATTATTATCCCTTGCAAGTTGTAATAATATATTATTAATTTAATAACAGTACAAAACGTGAGACAACAATATACTTTAAAGTATTGTGCGATTTGTGTAGGTATAACAGCACATCATATCATTTGAATTGTATTACCTGCGCCTGTATTTAATACTTTATAGTATATATAGCCATATAAGTACTACAGTACAATAATAACTTATGTTAGCGTATACGGTACGGTGTGATGTAAATACGTGCGAGGAGTTTGGTTTAACATTTCGTCTTATTATTTGCTTTATTTGACGCGATTAAAATATGTTCTACAGTCCCAATCCTTGTTTTATATGATGTCTTTTAAAGTTATAGCAATAAATTTACATGATTTACTACAATACGATTAGTGAGCATGAAGAAATTTATTGCGACTGTACGAAATCAGTACGATAACATTGTATGAATAGGTAAATAATATACCTCGTATACTTATATGCGTATTTAATTCTTGAGCAATAATTATACTATCTAAATAGTTGTCCATTTGATTTGTCGAAAAGTATATTTCAAAAACAACGTTAGCTTGGAAAAATATATTGTCAGATAGTGTTTTGTGTGAAAATATAACATCTTAAGAATAGTATTTTGTTTGAACCATATTTATTTGAAACCGTTTTTTAAATTAAAAAAAGCGTTTTTGAAAAAATAAGTTTCCAACGACCTAAGGTTTTTAAAATTAATGAAATTCGTATAAAATATAATTACAATTAAATATTATACATTCGATAAATACGATGCACGACTTATATTTTTCAACACCATTTTTACCTCGTTTTTATAAGTTATATACGAGCGTATATTATAAATATTAATTTCAAATTTACATAAATACACGTGGTTAAAGACAATTTAATCATTTATCGTTAACTAAGTCAATTTAAAATGCGAGCACGATCGTTTTAAAACTCACACTTAAAGCTTTTAGAATAGATTTTTACCAGCGCACGTGATGAACGCATTTCGTCGTGGTCTATTTACAGCGGTTCATCACTCTCGGGCGACGACGCGGGGAGGAGAGAACGCGATAAAAGCTTAAGTAGCCTGATTAAAATTTAAAAAAAAATAAAAGCTTAACGTAATAACGACTACGCGGACTGCGAACAAAATATTATTTTACTTTAAGACAGTATCTAGACTGCGCATCCGGTCACAAATGCAACATCGACATGCAGTTCGCATGGCGATTTGTCATCAGAAATAGTTGCTTAATGCATTATATTTAAGAGACGTATATGAAAATATTATAACGTAAGTACGAGTGCTCACCTCAAATGGTTTACAATGGAACTGGACGTGCTCTTCAGACTAGCTCGGGTGGACTGAGGTGGTTTGGACGATGCTTCCGGTTCGTAGGACACAGCCGCCTGCAGGGAAGCGGACTCCAACGCCTCGTCGTCCTCTTCTTGAATGGTAGGAACTATGTTATACTCGTTGTTATTGATGTTGTTGTTGATGTTAGCGTTATTGTTGTTATTGTTGTTGTACTGCAGCTGTTGTTGTAACGGTTGTTGTTGCTGCTGCTGCGGCTGCTGCTGCTGCTGCTGCTGAAGTGGTTGTTGTTGCTGCAAGTGGTCGGGCACGGACCCGTTACGTCGAGCCCGTTCGCTGTTCCTGTGCGCGGCGGTGCATATCTTCACGTACACCACGCACACGGTAACGAACGGGACGACGTAGAGGAGCACGGCGTACGTCACAGGAAACACGAGCCGGTACACTTCCGGCGCGACGGACAGCTCGCATAGAGCCGACAGGGCGCCGGCCACGGCGGACAGGCACCACGTAACCGCCACGGCTACCGCGCAACTGGCCGCGTTCACCGTCACGTGATACCGCAGCGGGTCGGTGACCGCGTAGTACTGGTCCACGGCCACCGTCATCACGGACAGCACGGACTGCGCGTACACAGCACCGGTCAGCCCGTGCCACACGGCCGGCGGTAGCGGCGACGTCCAACTGCTGAACGGGCCGCTTTCCCATAACGTTAACGGCACCAGTATCCAACTGCTCGCCAAATTCGTCACCAACAAATTCATGACGAATCTGTAACAAAAACGCGTCCACGTCAATACGACAATGTCACTGTACACGCACCACGTGCACGTGTATTGCATTCGATGCCGTAGACTATCGGATGTGATATAAAATTTTAAAAAAACTACTGAAATTCGTTTTCTATATTTCCACACGTCTGAGAAAAAAAAATGTAACTATTGTCTTTTCCCCGCGGTTATACATCTATAACAACACTAGCTTCGAGAATTAAGCCGATGCACGACTTAGGCCTTAACTTTTGAATGGATTTTTTTGATTTTTAACCATAACGATAACCGACTGGACCATAATGATTATACTCGTACTCTACAATACTTTTGAATCAGTTTTTAACTAATACATACTGGTAATACTATGTATAAAAGCTTTCTTGATATTCGGCTAAAGTTAAACCGTCCGACCGTACTATAATCTATTTGGTTTGAAACACAAAAAAATATACTCATATGTGTGTGTGTGTGTGTGCTTGTTTGTACTTGTATTGTAGACGGCTAATGCCACCTCCTCAATAATTCGGTCTACGCACCGCACTAGCGTTGTACACGCAAGTCGCAACGGATGTAATCAACTCCCATTTACTTGGACTATTAATGCAAAAATTTTAATTTTATACGTTTGGACAAGAGTTAGCTACCAGTTATTTGATCAATCCATGAATTACATCCACCATTACTATATAGACGAGTGTTATCGCAATTGGCATTTTCAATCGTATCAACATTCAATATAAACATAGGTGTCATACTCAAAAATAAACAGTAACCCAACAATAATAATATCGAATATGATAGACGAAGGGCTTATACATCGCCTATTACAATATATAACTATTAACTATATACTTATAAATAGATATGTATCAATGTAAAACTTTTTATTATGCGTATCCATATGTCTCGTTGTAAAAATGAAATATCTCATTGTAAAAATGAATAAATTTATTGAAATACCTGCATATCACATTGTAAGGTATATAGTAAGTACTGAATTTACACACGCGATTCAAAACTGCGCAATTCCAAGTACTTCGACCAGATTAAATAAACAACGTTTCCATTGAGTGTGTGACTTCAAACAATTGGATGTTTTACGAGCAACGAATTTTAATTAATTAAACACCACGACAGAATTACAGAAAAGAAGAGAAAACGTGAAATCGGAGCACATAATTTTTGAGCTGCATAATAAACTATTACGGAAGGCGTAAAATAACGTAGGTATTCTGGTAAAAATTATATCACACTGTTCGTAGATATTTAAAAACGAAAGTACACATACAGTCTTATACAGTTATACCATAATAAACGCTATCCAGCGTCATTTTCGAGAGAAAATCTAACAAATTATAGAACTGTTAATGAATGATTGTGTTAATGCCAGTCTTTAAGTCATAACAAATAAAACATTGCGGAAAAACAAACAGCTACTTTTTACATAAACATAATACGTTAAAATTTACGTTGACTATGAACGTCACTTGAAACTTAATTATATTCTCGTTTTTTAAATTTACTATTCGTTTACGTCAAATTTGTTTTTAGATAATCGATTAGAGGAATTACACACTGCAGCACGTACCTATAATTTATCATAATATCAATACGCCTAAACACCATCACATAGATTTTTTGATTTATCACTATTGTGTAAATTATAGTGCGAAATAAGAATCAGAACGGGTTTAACCGGACACGATAAAAACTGATGAGTATTTAATCTAAAAATATCGTGAACTGTAATAAAAAAAAAAAATCGCATTGGAATCATTTTATAGATGCCAAATGGATTAGATCCAACTTATGTAATAATGTATAATCGTCTGAAATTATTCCATAAAGTAAGTATTACACGTGACGTTGTCACAATTTTGACAAAACTTCTTTATACTTAAAGAAATTTGATACCTAATGAAAAAATAAATAGATCTCTAGAGAAAAATAACACTACTAAAACAAACGAATATTGTATTTTATATAAAGATAAAGAATATGATATGAATCTGCTTACAGAAGACTAATTATTTTTTTCTTTTAAGACATTTAAACTCTTGATATTTTACCAGAATCAATGTAAATCCTGGTTGCTGTAGTAAAAACCATTTATTAGCTATCAAACTGCACGAAAATAATAAAAAGTGGAATCTTATTAATTGGTAACAATGTAAACTATAATGCACCATGCAAAAACTATATGCATAGTACTAATCGTATTATAATAAAAGTAAATATGTACAAAGGTATGTCAGCGAAATATAATATATAATATGGAAATTAAAACATATGATAAATAAAAGGATTAATGCTTTTCCAGACTTGTAAAATATGTCACAATACAAATAGGTATACGCAAATTATTGTTTTCATATAGCAGAACTAAAATTAAAGATCAGTGTACACATTATCAGGTATATCATAATAGTATAGATAATAGATAGGCCCCTAATACGGTAGTTCCCATAATAAAACGTGTTCATTATATAAAAAATACTAGTTGATAAATAAAAAACGCTTTAAATATATATATATATATATATATACATATATATATGATATATAGTATCACAATGCCTAATATAATAAACTTTAATTATCAAACAGAAATAAGTAGGTACTCATCTAATGTTCGTTGCCACTTGCAACAACGTCCTCGTGGTTGATCGGTTTTGACCCTGTCCGCGACATATTTGTTCTGCGCAATATTTTTTATTTTATACTACAAAATGAATGTATACCTAATATATATATATATATATATAAAGTTATTTATCGCCCTTGTGCAGCAGTAAACCACTTTAGAAATTTGATAACCAAATATCTTACATTACCTTGGAACGTTAACATTGAAAATATATTAATTGTATCATAACAAAAAGCTTAGGGATTCGAGTAGGTAAACATTCACGGGAATAAACATATTTTGTATCATGTGATTTCGGTTTAAACTATATATTTACCCTATTTTATAAACAAGTAATAATAACGAAGCTACTTTAAGTGTGTAGGTTCAACATAAAAATATGACATACATTTAAGAGTACATTTTTCAATAACCTAAATATTTATTCATCGATTGATATAGACACTATATTATGTCTAGTGCAGTAAATATCTGGTACGTATATTACGCATATATTATACACTCGAACAAAAATTATTTTGGCACAATACTCGGTTTTTTTTCAACATTTTTAATATACCAACTAGATATTAACTGAGTTTTTGGCATAATAACAATTTTGATGATTTTATTTATTATATAGTATTTATATACAATTATATGCATGCGTTTCATCATATATAAATTATAAAGATTAATTTAGTGGAACCCCAGAAAAAAAGCAAAGTTTTATATTAAAATATATCAATCACAAATTTAATGAATACCTGCTCGTTAATCTTAATTAGATTTTAAATTTAATTCAAAATTAATTTAGTTATAAAATCGATGAGTACCTACAAGATTGATTCGTACAAAAAAACAAAAATAAACAATATAAGTATAAATATTCATCGTGAAATGATTCCAATTCTCATATCATATTTAAATACCAAATAAATATATATACTTATAAGAAGGTACTCTAACCTCATTAAAATCGAAGAGGTATAACGTATTCATTAGATGCAGATATTAGTTTTTTATTTTTTTATCACAGAATATTTGAATTAATTTCCTAGAAAATATATTTAAGACAATGGGAATTTTTCTGATAACATAACAATAAATTTGAATTTGAATATTACATACATACCTAATGGAACATAATGTATTTTTGTTTTTTTTAAAAAAAGCATTGTTCTTAAACGATAGGTAGATATAGAAAATATATTACATAGATAGTCTAATCGAAAATAAAATTTTTTATTTTAATTTATTCGCTTGATACTATTTAAAAAAATTTTATAAACAGAATGAATGACTTATAGTTTATCGATAAAGACATACGCACTAAACTTATATCACCAGTTTTTATCATAATAAATATTAAATAACTCACCTGTTTGATAGGGTGCGCAGACCAGGTCGGCGGTAGAACACTAGCAACAGCAACGAATTGCTCGATGTGGACACGATCAAAACGAGTGCCGAGAAGACTTTCAACAAGCCGACTAGCATTAGAGCCATTCGGCTGCTGAGATCCTTCTGTAAAATAATAACAAGAATGGTCTAATGAACATTTTGGCACATGTTGCGGGGATACACTTGCATGGAAGGGGGTTCTAAAATGGCGTCTCAACAGTCACCAATTACAGTTATTACAATAATTTAATATATATATTATATTATTATGATATTATCGTAATACACAATATTAGTTTACATCACATTACACCAATAAACAACAATAATAATCGTACATATTTGATATTATAATAGTATAAGTATATATAATGGTATATTAACATAATATGATGCACATTATTAAATGGTTTACAGGATCGGTGACGATAGGTCGAACTCAATCAATAGACATTGAAACTATACACATACGACACATGTGTGAATATAATATTATGAAAATGTTTAAGAAAATATAAAAATTATTAAGTATAATGTGATACATAATTATGTATGTATCTTCTTGTTATCAGACATTGAGCTTATGAAAGTATATATTATGTTGGCTAATAGATTTGCGATAAATTTCTGATTAAAATTAAATGAATTTACAACCAATTGCTATTTGTTGCAAAGAATGCTTCATACAACATGTTCAAAAATTAGTTTACGACTAAGTTCAGTAATTGCGAATCGTTTCTCCAATGTGAAGATAGAATACCCGTAAAGTGTTAAAATTTATAATATAATTATAAGTTATATAAAAAACAACACACTAAATATACATTCGTGAATGGTATGTTATAATTTATAATAGGAAGTTTAATAGAACCTTCCGTTTTTAATAACACCTATATGTTATTTGTATGTGATGATTTTTTATGAATACAATTATACTAGTTTATATCATGTACAAATATGTGATTAAGTAAAAAGTTTGAATTTGAATTCTTTGAATTTTTATGCGTAGTCTCTATACTGTAAAAAATCAGTGTTAATTTTTCTATTAAATTTTATTTTGTTCATTTTCAAAATCTGATACAAAGAACGAACCTATTCACAATCATAATTAAAGTTAAAGTAATTTCAAAAAATAATAAGAACAATTGCTTATCAGATACATGATTATATTATAATTTTTTAATTCTTGAACCTTGACCCATCGACTATATTAATAATATTGTATTATAGTTTCTATATCTACACTTACACTTCATAATATTAGTTAAAAATATATGTTCTATATACATAGTATTAGAAGTTTAAATTATAGAGTAAAACAGTTATAGGCACTAAAATTTAATATTAAACTATATAAATGGAAAATAATATTATGTTATTTATTTAAAACTAATAGGTGCAATATATTAAACCAATAAAACAGAATTTATTTTGATAATTGGTTTATTTGTTTTTAATTTATATAGGTATGCCTATAGATTATGTAAATATAAGATGCACCAACTTGTTTTTTGAATATATATTTTTTAAATTATTTGATAAGCGCATTATGCAACATGGTCAATGAAATCTAATCTATTAAGAACTTCCTACAATAAATAACAATATTCTACTACGTCAAATAAGAATGGAATATAATAATTGTTAACCGGAAATATAATGTTCGGTATGTTTACTTATTATGTCAAACTTATTAAAACTGATGAATGTGTTAACATAAATTTACGTTGATATGTATCCAACACTTCTATTCTACATGAATATTTAATGGTTATTTTAATTTTAACTGTCACTCATCATCGCGTTGATTTTCAAAAAAAAAAATCGTTTACATTAATAACATTTTAAATTGCACTTTCATACATTTTAATATTTTACGAATATAAAAAAAACAATATTTATTAAATAAAATGTAACTATCATACAATAAAAAGTTTAAAAATACAAAAACAAAATGAATACTTATAACAACTGCCATGATATTATGACAATCAATCTTATTCAATCGATCTAAATTTGTCCAATTTTTATCACATTTAATTAATAAAGCAATGCGTTTTCAATTTGTATACTCAATGCATTTATACAAACAATATTGTAATTTATTCAACTTGATTAAAAAATGAACGTCATACTAACATAAGATAATGTTGAGTATTTCTATTTACAAACATTTCTTAGCCACGCCTAATAATACTAATAATAATATATGCAAGAGAAAAGTATCGAAAAAGTGGTAAAACATATTTTTAACAGTGAGTCTGGTTAGACGTTGTGCAGAAATTATTACTATTTTTAGAATCATTCGTTTGTACTGAAAAATCAATGGTTGTGCAGCGACCAGTATAGTTTTTTCAGTATTCAAAAATATATATTTTTTAAAAGCAATAGATGCATAAGAACTACGAAGCCATATAACAGGATTTTCAAGAAGTAGTACAAATGTCGAAAATTAATAATAAAAGTCAACTACTGAATTTAATAACACTTAATTAAATCTATAAATCAAGTCGAAGACGCGTAGGTACTTGGTTTATTTTGATGTTAAATAAAATGTAACTTTTTTTTGCATATATTAAAACAAAAAATGTTTTGTAGGACTATAATATCATTCTATTATGTGTAGTGTATATAACTATGAGTTATAACTTTTGTCTTTTATTACTTAATGCGACTTGCGATCGCTAAAATATTATCTAAAACGTTGATATACTTAAACTAAAAACAAATTAAATAAATAAACAGAGTAATAAATTATCTAGTATTTGGTTAATTCGCTATTTAAACAGTAATAATAATATTATTAGTTATAATTTTGCTACCCAGTCGTATATATAACATCACGTGCATATCGTATGGTTATAATATTAATAATATTATACAGTTCATTGCAAGGCGTCGCGTGTATGCAAACCGAACGCCTTATGCGGTCGGCGGGTTCGGTGTGGTTACTATACAGAAAGTCGGTAACCTAATGTTATAACTCGTAATATTATAATACTCATATTATATTATTAAATTAAACGTCTTGAGAACGTCGTTTAACATGTCATCATTGCCATCCAATATTACACGGATACTGAGTATCAACGAAAGCCGGTAGGTTATTTAGGTTATCGTCTTGTAATCCGAGTACCCTCATACATAAATACGTAAATACAACATTATATTGCTCGTCGCGTAGACGTACGTTAGTCGTCAAATAATTATTATTTATTACTTATTAGTTATTACTCATTACTGTTATTACTTATTAGTAATGCAAAAACAAAACAAACATAAAAAAAAAATAAAAATAAAAAAATTGAAAGAAATTTATTGTACCTTAATTTAACCGGCTTTTTTGTTATCACAACTTTTTATTTTAACGAACCGAGAAAACGTTCGTGTAGTGAACCGGTTTAGAGTTACACGGGAAAGACGTTATATAATATAATAATATAAACGTGATTTAATGGTTTAGTACACATTGGGTATAATAACGTAAATGAATGATATATACGGATACACGTGTAAAAACCTACACGCGTCTAATATTCTGCAGACGTGTGGGCCATATCATCGATTTACGAGTAATATGTATAATATCATGTTCTGTTCTGTACCTCTAAATGCGAGCGCGTGTATGCAAACTAACTATAGTCACTCTAATTGAGATCGGGAAATGGTCGTAATACGATGGGCGAACGACATTGACGTGTTTAAGGCAATAAGACACGTGCGACGACTTTGAATGTCAAAACATCAATTCTCTGTAGATTAAATAAGTAATAATGTAATAAAAGCCGTCTTAGAAACGAAATAATAAACCTATAACGAACGTTATATTCGTATGGTCACGAGCAGCTCGTATAGAAATAATTAATACATTTGCATGTGAATTAAAAGCAATTCAATATCATTTCACACGTGTTATACGCGTACGGTTCATATTTTTTATTCGATGAACATTATTCTGCAATTCCATAGTATTCTACTTTCCGTTGAACCTATTTGGAAATTTATGTAAATATGTTATTATGTTAATATTATGTATAATGTGCATCCCGTTGTATAACAAATCGGTGATAGCCTAATTGTTTAGAAAACAAATGGTTACAAGTTATAACATTAAATTAAAACTTGGAATCTTGACTCGAATTGATAGCATTTATCGTCTAAATAAAAGCAATGTTAAATTCTTGATTTGAAATTCATTTGAAAGTTATCTTTACATTATTTGTACCTTTACCCAAAATAAATGTATAAACATCCGTTTATAATAATATAGAACTGTGATCCCGATTTTTACTATCTATCATAATTTAAAAACGTGATAAAATGTATTGAAACCCACCGAGATAAAAGTACAATCCAAACTCTGACCTGTAATATAAAACAAGATCATCGTTTATAGTTTAGCTTATATTTATTATTCATAATTGATTAGTAGATGAGAAGAGATTACTTGATCAAAAAAATAGTATATTAAAATATTAATACCTAACGATTTTTTAAAGTTTCGAATTAAATATTATAAGCAAAAAATTAAAATATTTTGGAATTAAGAAACAATTTTAAATCATTTGTAGACTTATAGTATTTTATTTCAAAGACTAATTGGTAGGTAATTTTATTATACCTACTCATAAATTAATACAATGAATTTTGTTCAAAACTTTCATTCAACATGTATATTATACTTAGTACTTTTTATGCTTATATTACTTAGTATACATTTATAATATTTTTTATGAACATTCATTTTCAAAAATAAAAATACATCCAATCAAAAACAAATTATAAATATATTATAAGGCATTATAATGTGACGAATAATGATAAAATGTCGTAGTGTTAACAGCAATCGCGTTACATAAGTATATTATAATAACTATTACGGTTATACAAGACAACTTTATAAACAAAATAAGTGTAAAAAAACTATAATAATAATAATAATAATAATAACGTTTAAGATAATAAATTGAAATTTTGAACTTACGGGAAAGTTGTACAACGAAAAAACAACTAATCGTAACTAGATTAATCCAATGATATACAGACAAGTATGCCTACAGTAGGCTATGTATATATTATATTGTGCCCGTTGTTTAAGGAGGTGTAACGAAATATCGAAAAAATAAAAAAGCGCGCACAAACCACACTAATATTGTGATAACGAATCAAAAAGCGGAATTGTACACAGAAATTATTCTTCACGAAACCTTACGCACTTTATTATTTCTCTTAGTCCAAAACAATCGAACGGTCGGGTAACGTAAAAAGCCGGTACGAATGCTCGCCATGACCGCAGAATTGTACTTCTTAAATCGTTTACGATCGCATTCGCGACGGCGTTATTCTCCGATACGATTCACTCCAATCAAAAATAATAAAATATTTCTCGAGTACGCGCGCGACAGCTACTAGTTGCACCCACTACCGAGACCGACACTAAAATATCATTATTATTATTGTTATCGTGTTTAAACTATCTACGATCATAGGTAACAGGCGTGAACAAGGTTCGGCGGCTATGGCGATGACGATCCCAAAAACACATACGACGACGCGATAATATGATATTGTGACATGAGAAAAGACAAACGAAGTATTTTCTTTCTACATTTTTTTTCCCTCTACCCAGCCGCTCGTCTTTCTCCTTCCAAAACCTTATCGGACAACAAACAAAACGCATGAATGGTATAAAGATAACAGCTTATACCATAAACGTGGCTTGTACAAACACGGCTACTTTATCCGTGCATACAGATACCTAATTATGTCATTAAATTATATTGTAATCGAGTTTAATTGTTTTACGTGCGTGCGTATGTCGCATACGCCCGTGTGAGTGAAAACGAGTGGTTTTATTTCTTTCTCCGACTCTTTTTATTTTATGCGTATCACATCATATTATTTTTTTGACTTTTCGGCCAATGTAAGACCACACACGAACGTTTTTAACTAAGTTAAAACTTTTAATAACGAGTATTATCGTATACAAACATGCACAGCACTGCGTAACAATAATTAATATGTTTATAAGTCGTACCTAACCTGCCAGCGGTCGTCGTCGTATGAAGTCTGAGAAAAGGTGCAATTATATTAACCTTTGGGCTAATAATATCGACAAATGCTATGCACATAAGAATATTACATTACTGTATGATGAAAAAAGGAAAAAAATTGATTGCGGTATGTTCGACGTCATTATGTGTATATTTTATATAAAAATTATGAGTTAAATGAAAAAAAAAATGTCTGTTAAGTTTTCAAAAATGATATTACTCGCATAATATACTTTTTATTATGTGCTTTATCCATAACCCGCTTATATCGATTGAATGCATAATTTCCGTATTCGACTTAGACGTTTATTAAGTAAATATATAAACGTACAAATTACCGCACCACCACATTAATAACAATTTACAATCATAATAAATAATTATTGTATATTATTGTATTTATATTATGTATATTGATACATCATTATGTTACATGACAGATAATATAATACAATTATAATTGCAATTAATAACAATAATGTTAAAAACTCTATGTCGGTTAAAATAAACATTTTTTTTTTCCAACATTTATTTTATCCGAAGACACGGCATGCATAATGAATTATTATACGTTTTTGTAATGTTTGTTTGCAAATTAAGACGTTTAATATATCAAATGTTATGACGAATGACTGCGACGGTGCATTGTTAATATTATTATGCGTAGGTGCTATCATTCGTAGGTATTATCATCATTAACCCGCAGACAACGGGATTACAGGTTCGGATATCAAAAGGTGTATACATTACGATAAAATATACAATATAGATATTACATAATATTAACGTTTAATTGTAATTTGAACTGTTTCATTGATTCGCAAATCGGTAGATCGGTATAATTATGTTGTATAAAAAACCCATTTAATACGATAGAATTTTATTATGTATTTATGTAAGTATGCTTTCGGAGCAATATCTACACATAATATGGCATATCCGCTATTGACAAAAAATGCAAGACATCAGTCGATATATTTTTTTTTTTTTTTACTAAGAAATGCGGGGAAATTTTAGCAATAATAAATATACATACCTAACAAATATAAATATAATATTTAGTACACGCGCCGCTTGTGTTGTTTTTATCGAACATCAATTATTTAAAAACTGAAAAAAACATTTTATTTCGATGTTAATAATAATAAAGAATAGTTTAATAGTGATTTTTCTTTACGGGGGCATTGCACTCTGGAGGTTTGTGGAACACCTGACGACCGTTGAAAATCATTTATACAATTATACCCACTTGCCACTACTATATATAGCACCGATGGATGATAATTATACGTTTGATGAATGTTAGAAAATATTTTCAATCCACCCTGCATCCCTAACTACAGCAATGTATTAATTAACTGTTAAAAAGCAACGTAATTATTATCAGACGCAAAATTTCCATGCCAACAAATCAACATATTTCAGGTCGTGAAATAATAGAAATCGTCAATAAATACCATGACATTTTCAAACGAGATTTATATATAAATCAAAGTACGGTTATATATTGTATTTAATTATTATTATCATTATTTTCATCACAAGCCCTTGATAAAAAAAAACATAAATTAAAATCAAGGATGGTTAAAAAATGTAATTTTTTTCACCATGAATCTCGTAAAATTCTTTATGCACTCTATAGTCATGGTCAAATAAACTGACTCTGACATAATAAAATAATGAACATTTGGCATATGATATAAAAAGCTGATTAGAGTTAAAGATTAATAATAATAACAAAAATATATGTGAGAAATGTCAAGATTTTTTATCCAAGTTAAAATTATTACTTTACGACTGTTTTATACGAAATATTAAATTAATTACATTATTTATAATATTATATATAATACAAATATTGCTAACTTGATAATAATAGTAATACTTAAATTTAAAAGCCATGTATTGCTTAATTCTAAAAATATATTTTATTTAAAATATTATAATGATAAAATGTTATGAAATTATTAAGAAATATGTTTGTAATAACACCGATCACGATTTACGTTAAACATATATTCAAAGGCAACGAACAAATTCATAATGCATATCTGACAATACCTACTATAATTTTACTATATCAAGAACTTTGCAATTGTCAACACAACTGTGGATTTAACATTTTGTTCTCATATACCTACACTATTATTTATTTTTAGAATTTTTTAATTCTTATTCAAATAATTAGACAATTTTTGAGTTTTCGGTGATCGAGTTAAGTGCTTTATGTAGTTTTATTTTCTTTACCAAACTGCAGTATACCTTGTACGTATTTTTATTCTATACCTAATGACTATTTACTTTCTACTGTTTCTATAGACTCACATATAGCTTTGACCAATTTCGTCGTATATCATTCTTATAAAGAATTTTGTTAGTAAGTATATTTATAAAATCTGAAACAACAGTATTTAAAAATATAAATAAATACATAGTATATATACAGGGATATATACTCTATTTTTAAATAAAATCATAAAAACTTTAAAAAAATCCATTGTTTTAATATATTGTCATAGACTAAAAAATATCCTGTTAAGTATTTTTGACTGTTATTACAAAGCTGTTTACTCTGAAAACAATTAAAGAACAATAGCTGATACATGTTTATTATATGAGCTCATACATTAAGAATGTTTTCTCTGGTAACATAATATGTCATTAGATAAACATTAGATTGCAACTTAAAAATTGTGTGATTATACTCGTATCTACAATCTTAACTTTTATATGAGAGTAAAGATTAAACAATTTTTTTTTTTTTTAAATATGCAAATTATCTAAATTTTAGTTTATAAGTGCAATACACCAAAGTTAATAATAAAGTTCGTTACGTTCAAGGTATAATTTAATAGTGTACAATATGTATGTATTTAAAATTACAATTAAAACTATTATAGATTATTAATTTTTTTTAAGTTTTAAATTTGTATGAAGAATTTCCGTGTCTAGACAAATTTATAAATTAATTAATTATACTAATAGGTATTTATAGCATAGTTGAGTCTTAATCGTTCGTTAACTTAAATCAATTAGCTACAAAACGCATGTGAATACCGAATATCCTACACTATCGTTTCCGGTACTCTCGACAATTTAAATGGTCGGCAGCTAAAAGTAGCGACTCTAGCTCGTCCAAAGATCATTATTAAAACACGGCACGAACATTTGGCGTGATTTACACACGTTTATAATTAACAGCATTAAAAATATGCATGTATACTTAATTAATGTATGTTTATTAATAATTAAATATAAAATAATACAATTTAGAAAAATGTTTACAATATAAATCAAAACAAAATACACAAATTGATGATACCAACAATGATTGCTGATCATCAATGCCGTGCATAGATCACCTTGATTGCGTGCTGTGTGCACGCGTAAAAAATGCGATTACCGATTGTAAGTATGTATATAAATAGTTAATTGATATATTAAAATACATTAAAACAGTAATGCTGTCTGTGCGTGTGTGTTTTGATACAAGTGAAGTTCAAGGATGACTGGCGGCAAAGGTGCCCATTTGCATCCCACTATTGAATCCCACACATGGGTTTAGCGATACGATTTACACAAATGATATTTAAAAATAAAAAAATTGAATGTTCATATTTACGATGTGGTAAACGATATCTTCCCTTGCATAATAAGTGGTATTAGTGCCAGTTTTAGCCTACATCATGTGTTAAAGTATAACCATACAGATTAATGATTATACACCTGGTTATACCTAATACTGTATACCTACTGAATGACTATCCCAGCAGTTGGCATACAAATCGTTCACTCCATTAGTCACTTATTTTTATTTACATATAACAATATTCAGTGGACCTTTTTGAGGATTAACATAAATTTCCAATGAAACTGAACAACCCCAATTACGTTTGCGTAATAAGATATAATATATTTAGATAATGGTATGCACCGAGAAATGCAATCGGAAAATTTCTTCTAATATTCCTTCACCCGATCTTAATTCTTTTTGTGCATCTGTATCTCAAATGCTTGTTACGAAGGGTTTGATGGGTTGAATAGATTTCACGCGGACGTATTACTTATCCTTGAGATGAATATTAGACATTCAGTCAAGCATTAAGAGTAGACCAAGGACAGTTTGTAATCCAGGAACTTTTGAGATAAACGACGGAGAAATAAATAACAATCTTTATCGTTTTTGTAGATCGTTTATGATTCTTTTTTTGACGTTATTTTAATATTATTTAAATATCTCATTGTTTACACTAAATAATTTATTTTTATTTTTTTTATATTAACCACAACCTTGACTTATTTAAAAATTTCACGTTGACAATATTGCTAAATCTCGTGTTTAGCTAAGACATGAATTACATAAATATGCGTTGTTAAGAAACAGAAAAACATAAAACTCTTGTAGTTGATCATAGAGCTCAGAACTTTCACGACGTCAACGGATAATAGTAGCCATCTCGCTATTTCTCTCAACTAATGATGCGATAACCGATAGCAAATCTTAAACTAAAACCGGTTAAGTGTCCGTGTACATTGGAAACTCAAATCAAGTGATAGGTAAATAACAAAACAACTTGTGGTCATAAATTCTAGACTTATCGATGAATATTTCGTATACGATTTCAACCGTCATCTTTAACACCAAATAAATCGGTACAATTAACCTATCATAATATATAATATGTAACATAGCTTAAAACAAATTATGCATGCATAGTATCTACATATAATAGATTTTATAAAATTTTATGAACATTGCCAATTTGTCGCATATACACCATCCATGTATATTACAATGCACCAGTTTTTTTTGTTTTAGTAATTGTGTAGGAGATTAATATGAAATGGTTATATAATACAGTGTTTTTTAACAATATCGCATGTTTCTTTAAGGAAAAACCGTGCAAAAACCGCGAATTATAATTACTTTGGGACAACAAAACCACATAGTGCGTACATTTACCAGCTACCTTTATTATATTTATATTTTATACATCAGAGTATCAGACCTAATATAATATATACGCACATATAGTTTACGCAACATTTCAGTCCCACACTCCCATAACATAGAAATACCCATTCCGCAAAATCGATTATTGAAATGGTGTACTTATGTGCAAATTTATCTAATTTGTCATTCATGGCGTACCTAATTGGCCGGATTTCACTTTACATGGCACTCGCTGTGATGCGAACCAGAGGATACAGCCATCAAGAAACTATAAAAATCAGATTAAAATATGCAGCATTTTCAGTCGTGCATCAAATATCTATATAATAAACACATAGCACACGATAAAACATTTAAAAAAATGTTTGTTGCCTCCGAATTTTCAAGGATTTAGTCAAACAAAACTTCTATCTCGGAGAGTAAAAATTGGTGTATGGAAGAAAATCTCTGACGGTTATTTATAATGATAATAGATGACAATAATGATTTCCGTCGATGAGGTGATTTTTCGTCGTCGATCATTGCTGCAAAAACGATTTTAATCCGATACAACGTACGAAGGCAGTACTTGTATTCTATTATTGTGTCGGCGGCGGTTCTTGGCTATTGGTCATTGTTCCCGTTTTGCGCGAAAAGAGAGGAATGAAAAAAAAACGTGCTCGGTTAACATAAACAATACAAAACTGCGACGGCAACGACGGAGACAGGTTTTTAAAAAAAAAATAATAATAATAATAATAATAAACACAATGTTCACCTTCCAGTAAAATGTAATAATAATAATAATAATAATAATAATAATAATAATCAGAAAAATACATACGTTTGAATGTGAGCCACTGCCGTCATACATTAACACACGATTACGCGATTATTAATATTAAACACATAGGTACACGCCTATACACTACATACCTATAGAGGATTTTGTACACTGGCGGTTAAATTGTCAAGAACGTTGATTCGGTTTCGGTGCCAAGGAGACTGGTGGCCACTATCTATATAATACTATACTATCGTCAGCGACTACGAGATACCAAATCACTGTGAATGCCCATGATGAATGAAAAAATTAATAAAAATCCTACAACGTTCACACATAAATATGGTTAAATTTTTAAAACTGTTGGAAGGTAGCTGCAAATACGCCAATTTTGTTACCATTACGCGAATGACTAAATTTTTCCTTTCACACCACCGAGTTGAGTGAAGCAATAAAATTGCATGACGTCAAAATGAAAAAAACGAACAAATCAACACCAATTATATTACACCAATAAATGAAAACGCCATTGCGATCATTGCCACAATTCTAATCGTATTCGGCACTTTTCGCACTCTTTTACGTCATTGACAAGCAGTAAGTTGGCCGATAAAATTTTATTACGATCGATATCGAAGTAATATTATTAATAATATCAATTGTTAATGTAATAAGGTACGCGTCTTGACGGATAAAATTGTATTTTAAATTATTAACGATAGGTGTAATAAAACCACGGTACTTTTTGAGTTGATGTGAATGATCCAGTTTTAACCAAAATAATGAAAATCCAAAGAGACCCTTTCGTGGACACCTATATTATATTATATTACACTTAAATACATAAACTCATAATATTATAAATCATAATATCATACAATTAATGTATAAGTGCAACAAGAATATCAGAGTTAATACTTAAATCGGTTTTAATTTTAATTATTAACACGTTAATGTGTATATAGTTCGAATTAATTATCATTATAATATTATACAGAATACATCATAAATAAAATACGTTACAAATCGTTAAGAAAAAAAAATTATAACTTGTTAAACTGTCATTTATTTACATTTCAGTTACGCGGGTTTTTCCGGTATAGTCGATTTTCACGATTTCGTTTAGGCACCTATTTAATGTTTTTGTCGACATCCGTTCATTGTTCTTCATATATAAATAAACAGGAACGAAGTATGAAACGTGCATCACACCACCATTCGAAATTATTGTTCAAATAAACGACTATCACGAGAATTCATTCAACAGTGACGGCTAAATCTTAAACGATTAAGTCACCGTCGGAAAACCTGAATCCATCACCGTCCAGTTAGCGATTTCATTTGCAATCTGTTAAAGAAATTTAAAAATCATCGGTCGATACCTATTATAAATAACAAATTAAGTGGACGCGAGTAGGCGTAATGTGCAGTTATTAAGCGCGTTCGCGGTAATAATTGCGTAGGTCAGTATAATAATAAATCTATGTATATGTGTTTTATAATCACTGTAATAATAGTCACGCCGCCACCGCGTCTGGCGGGAAATTGGCTTACCTAAGTGTTTTCGCGTTTAAAAATCGAACACTTTTTCCGGCCAACGACTTTAGTGTCGAACCCACGATTACAACACCGTACAATTAATTGATCGCAGCATTAGATATAATACCCTACTATAACTAAATATACCTGATACACGCAAACCGTATATTAAATTTGTTTTATTTTTCCAGCCATTTCTTAAACAATAATATTACAAATATTATCGATTGAGATAACGCGTTATACAGTAAAGCGACTTCGGCTCATGGCCGATATTAGCACGTATATATTATCTATGTTGTATCACAATACGATCACATAATAATACATGATATATCGTACACAGCTGCTACCTCTTACCGAACGCGCACGTGGTCTTTTCAAAACTGTAGAATTTAATGAGATGGCGTTTCTTAAAAAGTAGAATTGTAGAATTTAAAAAAATATTATTTTTTAAACATTATGAAATCGCGAAATATACACACACATACAAACAAACACACACACGTCTGCGGGAGTATACGTCGTGACCCAATAACACTTTCACTAGATGCGATTTGATATTGTGACGGTTTAAAAATAAAATTATTTACCATTAAAACAAGAGCAATATTACAAACGAACGGAAATGCATAGCGTGTAAAATCAATATGCGATAATAATACTAATATATTATTTTATTGGTCTGCTCACCAGTCACCAGCGTAAAGATCCGTTGGGTCGGCTCCGGTCCGGTCGTCGTGTGTCGCTTCGACTCGACTATAGCTCATCGCGGACGTACAACCGCGATCGGTTGCGTCAACGACGACGACTGTCGCCAGACATGAGCATTTTCTTCGGAAAACGGGAATGTGAGAAAATGTATTGCGGGGAGCGAAAAAAAAAATGTTAAAAAAAACAATACGTTCCGGGAGACAACACAGCAGCTGTGTCTATAATTCGCACGTGGACTGTTCCCTCGAGGAGGAAAACGCGTGGAAAAAATACAACGAGATGAAGTGCTCCGGACGGGAAGGAAGCGAGTTATAAAACCACCGCCGCGACGACGTTTCGCGCGTTGTATTTTTATCAGTCGTCCCTCCGGTGACGGAAGGAAAAACGAAAATCGAAAATTGTTGCTGTGTGCGGCAAGACACCGACAACGAAAAACTCGGTCCGCGTTAACGCCGTGTGTACTGCTTGCGCTAAAATGCGAGCGGCGCCGGCTCGGTCCAACGCACTGGCATTACTGAACCTCAGCAATTCGTAAAATAACGTAGTCGTAGCGACAGTGAACGCCGCCGCCGCCACCGCCGTAACGGCCGGGTCAGCTGCTCTACCGCCACCGCCGCCCGTGGCGGTCAAACGTGTAATATTGTGTACGCGATTGCCTCCTCCTCCCCCCCCCACGACGTCGGTGTGGTGTGGCGCGCGGTGGAGACGGCAGCATCCGGCGGACCGCCGGGCGGGCGGGACGGTGCGGGCCACATGGTGATCGCTGTTCGCCTCTTCTTGCCGTGTACGGTTCTCGTCGTGTGCGGGTTTTTTCACTCGTTTTTCCGAGGGGAATTTCGAACCCGCAAAAACGGGCCGGATGACTCATCGCCCCGGCCGCCAACGCGCTTCCTCTCGGTACTTCGGCACCGCTACACACGACGACGTCGACGACAACAACAATACAATGCAAGCGTAATATTATTAATTATGAATTACCTAAATCGTGGCGTATATTAATAATTATTATCATAATAATATTAAGTCGTCCGACTCCCGGGAAAACCCCAGACTGTTCTCACGGTCGTAAACGGTTTACGACAACGCCGCTAAACTATTGTGCGCAACGTTCACCCATTCGTGTCCAAACAGCGCCCGACAGCGACTGAAAACACCGTCCCGTTCGTTGTGATATAGCCGCACAGTCATTATTGTATGAATATTATTATTATTATTATTATTATTATTATTATTGCCGTGTATAACAATGGGAATTCCTCAGCTGTCGCCTTCCACGGGTGACGAAACCTGCACGGAGTAGTTTGTTATTGCCGCAATCGAAATGTAATAATGCCGCGTGTTTCCCCGGGCAATCATAACAGCGCGAGTGTTATTTGTTGACGTGCGCCTAAGAGAACGTCAACGCGCCGTTGGTTTTTTCCGGCCCACGCGCAACACGACGAATTTGAGTTGGACACTCGACCGATTTCGCGTTGTCAGCTTTATAACGCGTCATTCGAACGAAATGACCAAACGGGCCGATTATAATCGAGCCCAAATGCAAGAATATTGCCTGGAACGGAACCTTACAGACCTTTTATTGATATTTTATTTTTAAAGCTAGTTGTGAGCTGCATTTCGTAACATTTTACCCTCCGATTCTGCCGAACTCAAATTTGCTGCGTTGCGCGTGGTGGGTCGTAGAGCGACGACATGCGATGACATCCCGTCCGCCGTCTTCATTAGAACGCGCATCAGATTGGTAGTGACGTTTCCAAATACCTTGGATATCGCATAAGTTTTGACAACGAATTTTCAAAAATATGACTATGTCTAGTAAGTAGTAGCTATCCAAATCCCTTCCTCCTGTACTTGTCAACCGTGGTATTGTGTTACAAGACGTATAGTTATGTAGGTATGGGTATGTTTTTACATATAGGTACTTATATACTCATTTATAGTCTGAGCCAATAATTGTGAAAAATTTACCATCGAAATCTTATCACCATACAAGATTTGGATATTTGCGTAAGGAAAAATCACCACTCTTTGTGTATTTTTCATTTTACGGGGAAAGGTGTATCGTGTTGACGTCACGTCAATATTGGTTGAATATTTGAATGCTCACCTTTATTGGCGACGTCACTGCGCGCTTAAGTCTCGTTCATAAACAGCTGAATGTATGTAAACTTAAAATTTAAAAGCAGAGACCTGTGATGACTGTAGTTGTGTCGATACAACGAATATTATTATTTAATTTTGAGATTGGCTCTATTTGTTTGAACTCAAAACAGTCAGTACAACATAATTAAAACCAAAAAAACGATTGCATCCATCGTATATACATCGTATTTATGGTGGATATACCTACTCTGCATATTGTATTGTAAATTGTAATACAGTATATTATGTCAATATAGACCGAGATATGAATATATAGTGCTAAACTTAATAAAAGATGGCCTACTGTGTCTTTCCATTTTCATATCACAAGTAAATAAGAAATAAAAAACACGATAGACCTGGACCATTATATGTATATAATATATGTATGTATAATGTATATATGCGTAGGCGTGAGAACCTGGTATACGATCTTCTAAGTATTTTAGTCGACCCGTTCGAATAATGGTGTTTTGGGAGTTATATTCGTTTTTATAATAAGATATTTATTATTGTCTCTCCCTTTATCTCTGTATTTTTATAATAAACTAAGCCTACACTGCAGTTCCCCGTGTGAGGTCTGAAAATATCGTGAGACGTTTTAAAAACCCGATATACATATTTATGTGCATTACATTTTTGAATGAATAGATATGATGGTTAACGAGAGTCCAATAAGACCCCCTCGTGAGATGGGTTATTTTTTTCGACCATTGTTACGACCTTCGACATGGCTGTAACGCTTATACAATATAATATTATACGATTTATACAAAATACGCTTCATACCAAAATAAAGTTCTCAAACAATATTAACCAAGCAAATATTTAACTGCACCGATTTGTTGATCGGTAACGACTGTAACCTTTACAAAAATTAAAGTAAAAATCTAAAAACTTCTAAGACATAACATATTTGTTCATCGTAACCTTAATAAATAAAATAAATCCTTGTTTCCTAGTAAAATTTAAAAGGTGTAAATGACTTGATACAATTCCTATTTCTTATTGTCTTTTCTTACAGGTATCGGGTAGGATCTTTGTGTAAATGGCTAAATAATCAATTTTCAATGAAGGAGGTTTTTTTTTGCAGCCCCATCTATAAGGATCATTACTTATTATTCCATAAAGAAAATTAGTCAATTGTTACGTAAAAATAAGTAGGTTAAGATTGGTATGTTATTTACTTTTGTAAAAGTGTACCATTTTCCAATTTTTGAAAATATTTATCAATTAGGAAATAAAGAGTAAAAATTTCAGTGTACCTGGGTCTTATACTATATATATTTTTCATTGCCAATCGATTTTTTATTTTTTATTTACGCTCGTGGCGGTAATCCCTATATTTATAATTTATCTGCGAGTATACCAATAACCATATATTTTTAATTATATTTCCGAATAAGTATGGGTACATTGCTTTTTGATGATTAAATGTACACATATTTTATATAGTTATTTATAATTTTATTACAAATGATACTCTACCTCAACGAATCATATTTCTTTTTTTATCATGTCGCAGCAGTCGATTATAATATACTATTTAGAATACGAGTATACATTATACACCGTGGTGAATAAACATGAATTACCATACTCACGTGCTAAAATAAACCATTGATGTTATGCCATTTAGTTTATTACCATTCGATAATAGTACACATATTATTAGGCCTTCTAACATGATAATTGACTTCAATAATGGCACATAAAAATAATAACAAATCCTTGAGTTTTTTACAAATAAAATAGTATCAAAATATTATCCAAAAACTTCACATATTACATTTTATAAGCACAGATTTTTATTATTGTTCTCGTGATTATTATATGAATTATGAAGTTGTAAAAATTAAATTCTTCTGTCAGAAATTATTTTCCAATAACGCATTACCGGATCTATATTATTTATATATATATATCCTAGTAGAAATTATTGTAGGTAATTGGACAAGTAAATAAGTTTTGAATACATAATTATTACAAACAAAAAATTACTAGTACAAAATATGAATGTTCTCACACTTATTAGTTATTTAATATTAACTATTCCATGAAAGCATTAATATTAAGACGAAATATCAAAATAAAATAAAATTATAATTAATATAATAGCATATTGCCAAATTAAATTGTTAATTGTTAAAATAGATAATGTATTATTTGATTATCAAATATAATATACATTTAAGAATTATTTTTCTAGACTATATTTTTTTTATTAACATAACGTTTTTCATTCGTATTTTACACAAATAGTTTGGTATAAAAAGATATATATTTTTATAATTAGTATCTATTAGCAGTAGACGATTAGTAATATTAGGGCTGTAATTTGAATTCTCTATTAAAACCTTGAAAAGTTACATCTAAAATATTAAAAATATAATGATTGGACAAAACTAAATATTTATTTATAAGTACTAGCTAAATTGTGCATATACAAACGGAATTAATAATACATTTTTGTAGTACCCCACTAGTTGCTATACATACATCAATTTAATAATAATTGTGTTTATAAAAGCACAGTGTCCATACAATCAGTAAATCAAATACGCAAGTATAAATATCTAAAATTGTTTGCTTTAAGTATTGCATCATAGCTGGATATAATATTTGAAAAGAGTATATTATGATAACTATGAACTGTGGTTATTATAGAGTTATCATTTATCACCATCCGGACCCGTAAAACGTTCGTTCAAATTTATAATGGCTATAACCATTTTTAGCTCAAAATTGTTTATTTTTTTTGAATTTTTTTTATGTAAATTAACTATGTAAAGTTTTAAATACATTTTTCATAAAAAAAAAGAAAATTATATTTGATATTTTCCCAAAACTAAGAAATCATAGATGGTATAATATAATATATATCATGGTCGGCATATAGGGCAACATTTTTAGAATACTAAAAGTTACTGTCAAGAAGATTGCGTTTGTATTTGTGGGTGTGAAGGCGTATCTGCGTTAATGTATTACTTTCATTGACAGAGGATGCAGATTCGTGAGTTAAATGTGTTAACACATATACGCGTTCAGTATGGAATAAAATTGTACGTAATATAATTATATTGTAATAGTTGTTACTTGTTGGTAAATTAACTTTGAAGAGAAAATAATTTTAAACGTCACCGACAAACTGATCAATCGTCCATCCAAATTTTTTACACTTCACTTTTTTAAATTTAGTACTTTTCACTATCTTTTGTTCTTGATAACAGCAATATTTCATAAACAGAGGCACGGAGAAATATTTAAGAATATATTATCTATGTGTATTTTATATAATATTATTATGCATAGATCGTGACTTTGTAATACCATTCACATAATAGTCGGTCAGTCGTTGTTACAATTATTTTCAGTTTATATAAGCATGTGCAATCATATCTCATATTTCCAATCTTATATTATTAAGATTTTAAAACAGATAAATTAATTTACTTAATTACTTTAATATTTTTTCTAACAATATTAATAATGGCTACACATCTATACACCTTACATCATAAATTATAAATAACTCAAAACATCTGATCTAAGCCAAAACAAGTCGGAATTACTATTCGTATAAAGAGTATTGAATTTTGCTGACTATGTATAACCTTGTAATTATTTATTAGATAACATATTATAATATATTAATTAGACTTTAATTGTATAGTTTTTACTAGTAAAATTTAATATATTGAACTTTTATAATATTTATAAACGATTTAATTTGAGATTTGTTTATATTTAAGAATAAAAATAACTCAAGCAATATTCGTGTTTAATTTATATTTTGGATAGACTATACATTTATATTTTTTCAATGATCAGTTGAGTTCATTACTAGTAAATTGTAATATAGGTTTGTTAAACATATATCCTTCTCCACGCAAATATTTTGCATTAACTTTAGGCTGGCCATGTGTCCCGTTTAAAACGGGATTGTCTCTTTTTTGATCATCATGTCCCGTTCTCCCGACTAATTATTTATCCCGTTTTAAAAAAAATTGTATCGATTTAATCTCGTTATTTCCATATTTTTTGTAAAAAAAAACATCAATGTATTAGAAAAATATAAAACAATTTTAATAAGAGCAACATATTATAATTATTATTAAGGCTAAGATTTTGATACAAAGACATCTTTTTTTTTTTTTGGTGTTTCAAAACGTTGGTTCGTAAGTATAAAATGTGTTTTGGGTGATACTAATTATTTTTAAGTTATTTTTTTTTCATCTTTTTGCATTTTTTGACTAAATCAATCTTAAATGCATTTTTGAGTATTTTTTTGATGATTTTCTTAATTTTTTAGAGCATTTTTTACAATTTGATCATAAAATGAACTAAAATTGTTACGGTTTACAAGAGACTTTCGACAAACTGCAAACGGTACGAATAATAAATTATATAACACAAGATATTTTTTGAAATTTTTTAGGGAATTTAAATCCCAGTCTTAATTATTATTTATTATTTATTATTTTATTATTTTAATAAATTGTAATTTAAATGTAATTGAAAAAAAATAAAAAATTGTTTATCCCTTTTTTATTTCAATAAAAATGGTCACCCCAATCAACTCCTAATTGATGAAGACTTTCTAGAATTAAATTGGCTATTATTTCTTTTTCTATCATATTAGATGTTGGGACAAATTGTAAACATTTTCAGTAAAAGTCAATGTGTTTAGTACAATATATCTAACGCATGATAATTAATAATACTTATTCAATTTCTGAAATCTAGTGAAGGCATATTTGTAGACAAAATTGATGAAACTGAGTCTAATGAATGAAAATTTGAAAAAGATAAATGTAACTATGATGTATCTAGGAAAATTTAAAAAAAGAATGAATTTTAGGTTGTTTTTTTCGACCACATTTACTTGAAGTCTTGAAAAAAATAATAATAATAATGTTAGTATTTAAAATACTATACTTTATGCAAGAACAAAATACAATACATTTTTTGTATAATTATATTTATTTATTATGAATGAAGAAATAAAATCGACACTCATTAATCGAAATTTAAAACTATAATTATAAAACAAAACGTATTAAAACTATTCTCGATTTAAGTGATTTAACTTTGGTCTTTAATCAATATTTAATTGAATCGTTTATTTCGTACCGTAAATATTTTAATTTGAACACAACAATTTCATATTAATAAAGGATATATGCATTTATAAACTAAATATACAAAAAATATTAAATAAAGTTAACATACTAAAATATTTAAAGTACAATTTATATAATTATAACACCTAAATAATAACCAAGAAACTTAATCATGTTTCATTACCATTTAATTAGAAAAGAAATGTACTAGAATATCAATACTCAAGTATTAAAACACTTACAATTTTACTTTTAAGTTTTAATTTATAAGTATTTAGAACACTATTAATAATACAATATGTCGATGTATATATTGTTTAATATATTTATTCACAGTTATATAATGACATCGTGTTGTCTAATTTACCAATAATAAAATATGTACTAGGGAGTAGGGAAGAGTAAATCAAGTGTACTAAGAATTTAAGAATATAAAAAAATTAAATCATAAAATTTACTTACCTTTTAAATTAATATTGCAGGACTACCTGTAAGTACGATCCTACGAAATAATATTATCACGAGTTATGACACTCTGATCAGAGTGAACAAGAGAAAAAGAATAAAATTATAAATTAAAATAATATTTCGATGACGCCTGTATGTCACTACAAAAATAGACACACACGAGTTATAGACCACAACACAAGGACAATTAACTGATAATTATTAAAAATATTTAATGTCTACACAGAAATAGTTTTTATATTAATGAAAAAACGCCTATTTTGAAACTGAATTTATTTTTGTTCTTGGGGGGGGGGGGGGGGATTTATTTCGACTCCCATTTGTACACCACTGTTTTACCACTGTTATTACGACTAGTAATGATTAATATTATTAAAATATTTATGTAACTTAGATTCTGAGTGGAGTGATAAATGTGTTGGTTTTACAAATTACAAATATGTGTATTCAAATTTGAATTAAATTAAACGATATTTAAGCGGTTTTAATTATCTTATTGTAATTTTAAAATATTATTAGTGGATCTTGAAACTTTCGATTTATATTATTATATTTTACATACACAATGACATTTTCAAGTACCATGTTTTCGGCAAAAAATGATAAAATCTGCTGTGTCACTTATTCACTAATATTAAAATAAATTACTTTGATAGCAATTTAAATATATCATAAAATATATAATATAGTAGATACCTGATTATAGGCTGATTGTCTTCACCCTGATTCGTTTTTCGTATACAATAATTTATCATCGAATTGAAATTTAACAGATATATTACACTGGGTTTACTCAATGAGCAGTTAGAACAAAGCGATCTTCCCGATTTTTTTTTAATATTCAGTTAAAGAATTACATTTTTTACAAAATGTTATATGTGTGTAATCCAAAATGCTAAATTGTATGAAAATAATATTTTAGTTGTAAGTTGTAATGTTATATAAATATGATAATATGTAGTATTTTATATCAAAAAATATAACTATAATTATTGGTACATAATATCATAATAATCTATCATTTTAGTTATAATTTTATAAAATTATGTATGTATAAATGTATAATAATGTAATATTATTTCTATAAAATAAGTTTATTACAAATATATAGTATAAAGTATAAAGGTGAATGTACATTGTACACACTATATATAAATTATATTATTACGCCTAGTCGTGACATAAGTTCCGTCCCTTAAAGCAATAGGTATATATTTAATAAATAAAACAAAAATAAAATCTGATATTAATTTATTCTTTATTAATTTATTAACTAAAAAAAAATACTACTATTTAAAATGTACACCATTTATTTTACATTTGCATACTTCTTTAAATGATCTGACAACTCGTCTACTACTGCATGAAGCCCTGTTTTAACGGCATCAGGCAGCTGATTTTACCTAATCAACTTTTAGTGATTTGATATTTCAACGAATTTTAAAGCAGGCCTTCTCTCTGTTTTTTCTATATCTATTATATTCCATAATATGCAGTCTAAAAATATTTTAGTTCTAGACTTCCTGAGGACCAATCTTGAGGAGCTGTGAAAAATTCGATGAATTGATATCCAATTATCACTTTTTCAATACGTTTGTACTCATTTAATACGTTAAAAATAAACATTCTAACCAGAAATAGTAAATACAATACTTAGTTAAAATTATATTTAAAAACAAAGTCATTAGTGTTATCGTAAAATATTTATAGAACACTGATAAATAGAGACAAAATTCATGGCACAACTAGGTATTATAATATCCTTCCTAATTTTAATAATATTATAACACTAATTTCATTCAATTTAAAATTTACTTATCCAATGAGTTTTATTTTGTATACCTACCTATTTAATATATTTATAATTGATATCCATTTCATAATGAAAATGTGAATAAACTAATTTTAAAAGCTAGTAGGTATATACTCATACAAGATAGCGCTTTTTAACTAAATTCAATTCAATAGGTTAATTAGGTTAGTATTTAATATTCAGAGAAGCTATTTCTTTTAGTTTTAAACAACAACACTTATTATGAAGGTCAGTGACACAAGTTAAATAAAAAATATTTTTTGTATTTGTTTTATAAATTTTTTCAAAAACACTGAAATAAAAATATCAATTAAATTTGTTTTTTTTAATAATAAATGAGTATCTTAAAATCTTTAAACAAAAATATAAATTCTATATCATTTTTCACTAAATAAATTTTATCAATAACACTACTTATATGCAGTTACAAATTTATAATTATACTTTTTTTTTTTTTTGTAAATCCCTAACTATTTTGTTTATAAAATCTCACTTAGTTTATAACTTACTAAATGAGTTTCTTAAATTGTGTTAAATTGTATCTGATAAACTATATACTTGTATATTATATAGCTTGTATTTCACGGTAAAAAATCCTTAATTATTGCATTTTGATTACTCTGTAGAACTAAAGTCAACATGCAATTCAAGCACTTACATTTTTCCAAGTCCTACAAAATCAACGATAAACCTGTTATTATTTCTCATTAAATTCATTACGGTTCACCATTTGTGAACTGCAAAAGGTATTATTTTTATTTAATCACTCGATTAATCCGAGTTGAGCTTTATGCCATACCTACATAATATACAGACCATGTGTGATAAACCTGGTATAGGTGTGGTTATATCATTCACAAACAAATAGGTAGTAATATACGTATTATATTCGAATGATGCACTAATTTTTAATTTTTGTTAAATTCGTGTTAACATAGTTGTATCATGGTAAAAAAGTGGAATATTATAAATAGATAATTGAATATCTACTTCATATTGAGTTTAACTTTCAAAATAAACTATACAAATTTGAAATTTTGTACTCCAAAATGTACTCAATAAAGCAACAAATTCACAGTACATAAAATTCTTCCAATTTATATATTTTTTTCACTTCCAATGAATTAAAACAATATAGGTACATATTAACTAAAAAAAAAATAACTATATTTTTATTTTTATTTTTTTTTTTGTGAAATTATTATGATAAAAAATTTAAATTAAATTATTGCTTTTACTAAAATTATAGATATAATTATATATACACACACTTATAAACATAATAAGTTTTTAATAACTAATTAACTGATATAACTGAATAATTTCTATCACTATTAAATGCATGTAAAAACAATAAACGATTATGATTGCTAATGTACTTTTCGTAGATTCAATATACTTGTATAATAGACGTCATAACATTACCTATGTCCTATATATTTCATTTATGAGTGCAGTATAATATTATAATACTATTATTAGCATTTAGTTTCTATTCATTGTTCATTAATATTTAAATGAGAACCTTGTTAAATATTAGAAAAGACTGTCTACATTTTATTTATTTGGCTTTTACATTGAGTTTAAGTTATTAATTTGCTATAACAACTACTCATAAAAATATTACTCAAAGCCAATTCTACTCACAGTAAGTTATAAATATAAATTTATACGGTGCAGATGTATTGTCTATCTTCACTTGAATAACTATCACTGAGATTCTATTATGAAATTATTATATGTTTATACGTACGTTAAATTTTAAAAGCAAATACATCGGTGCTTGGTAAAAACCAAAAAGAAAATTTTATCCTGACAAAATAAGTTTTATCATATTTGATCCATATTATAATATTTAAAAATTAAGTGCTCCACTTCGAATAATAATTGATAAGATTCCTACCGATGTAGAGAGACGAGAAAAATAATGTTTGCCAACAATGGTACAATATTATTGTCTTCAATGTAATATATTTACTTTAACAGTAAAATATTTATTAGATATTAGAACAAACAAGTTGAAAATGAACGCATTTACGAGTATATTATATAGTCTGTTCAATAATATTATGCATTTATACACGTATTGTATTATAATATGATTGATGAATATAGTTTAAAACTTAATACTAATCTATAAGCAATATGCGTGCTATTAAAGTACAATTTCTCAAAAAATCTACTATTTTTATTTTAAAATTATTTTTCATTTCACCAAGCCCTCTTTTATTTTTGTTTGGACTTGTATTTATAATATGTGTATACATTATACATAAAACATATTATAGTAAACGATACTCAATTATCGGAGGTCGTATTATGTCCATGTATTCAAATTTAACGCAATTAGATCATTGGAAGAGTTAGTAAAGGTGATTTAGAGGCCAAGCAATACAAGACTTAGTCACATTATGTGTAATACAAGGGCCGTAGAATTCAACCTGTTTATTATTTTTGTTATTACTTTTAGTAATCGCTCAGTTCATGACTTTTAAAAATAACTTTACAACTATTATATATAATAACATATTAATTCATCATGCATTGGCGTTATTATTATAATTATATAATTAATATACGATTTATCAACCTTTTCTATTCTTTATAGTCATATCATGTTTTACTTTAACTTGTTAAACTTCCAAATCTAGAACAAGACAAACTATAATATTGTTAATTATTACATTTTAGTCCTATTGTAAATGTGTATTCCAATACATTATAATTTTAATTTAAACAAACATTATCATTTAACCTAATTTACTGTTTATTAAAAGTATATTTTTATATTTCATAAAATTAAAAATATTATAAAGATTGTGTTTATGTATTCTGGTTAACTTCGTCTCATTGAACTATTTGAACTTAACTAATAACAATAATTTCTGCTGAAATATATCATTGTCCATCGGGTTATCAAGTTTGTCATACAACATTATTTAAGAAAAAATAATAATAAGTGCTATGCAGCAGTAACTAGGCCTACCTTAGTACCTTATGAAACAAAGATGTAGGTCAAGCCGCGCAGCTGATGCGAGCGAAATCTAACGAATGAAAATTAAGACGTTCTTTAAAATATCGTCGACAAATCTGCTATGTAATGTACTCACTTTTTCTACATACTTATGATGATGTAATGTAATCCAACATCACAAAATATTCATAGATCATTTTTGTGAAAGAACATCATTTAATATTTAAGGGTAAAAAAGAATCCCTTTAATAAAATAATATAAAAAACGATTTACGATAACAATAACAATGTCAATGTTAAATAATACAAGAAGTGAATAAATACATGATGTATAACATTGAAAAAACTGTACTTTGTTTAATAGAGGATACAAAGACGACAACCATAATACGTTATATAAATGATAATTCGAAAAAAAAATAATTCGTTTTTTTATATCGTTTAGATTATATTTTTAAATATTAGTTCAGTTTAATAAATAGTTTTAGTTGTATATATTGACATACTATGAATACCGTAATGTTTATATTAGTGCCAACGGAACATTCTAAACCTTCTTACCTATACGTACCTATAAATCGCGACTACATAATAATATCCAGATGAACCAGACTTCCTTGACGGAACAACACAATTATAATTCATTAAATTAAAAAAAAAAAAATGATCATACTGTATGGTATAATATATTATTTAATAAATAAAAATATAGTTACAAGGTTATTCACTCTTTCTATTTTGTATGCTATTTAATTGTTTATTAAAAATATATAAACATTAAACACCCAAACCATATGAAATGCATTTATGAAGTAACAATTAAAAATGAAATGAAAATGAAATTTAAGCTTAAAATAAAAATAAAATACTTATTATTGGTCAAGGATTACATTTCAAATAATTATCAAATGAGAAAATGAAAGATACTATATAGAATAATTATTTTACTAATCATGTTTTGTTAGGTAAATTTATAACGTAAATTATAACTTAATTTAACAATTTGTTAATTTTATTGAAAGTAATTAATGAAAATTCTAAAAAATATAAAATTTAATTTAATGTGCAAAAAAACTATTAGATAAATAATTTAAAAAATGTTTGATGTATAATATGGTTATAATATTATAACAAATCATATCAAAACATCAATAGGACAATAAGTACTTTAGTTGTTAACAAAATTTAAGTATATTTTCAATTTTTAAATATTTTATAACAAATACGTATAATAACTTCAGAATTATTATACATTTAATTATTATTTATTATACAGTTTACCATTGTTTTTATGAGTATTTGATTATATAAGTATTGTTGTTTATATTACATTTCATCAAAGTTTGGATGTTATGAGTTATGACATACTTTTATATAACACAATTAACTACTTAACATTATAGTAAGTAAAAACTAATAATATTTTATTAGTAAATTGGTAACATTATAAAGACAAGGTTTTACTTTTAATGATAATAAAAGTAAAAATATAACTAGCCAAGCCAACTCATTCCCATATTTTCCTTTAATAATGTATTTATATTTTATAAAAATAATGATTATTGAGTATTTTAATTTTTAAGTATACTTAAAGACATATTTTTAAATACTTACATTTAATGCAATTTAAAGAGTATATTGTATACATTTTTACGAACAATTTTTTTTCAAAATGGTATTATATATATAAATAAAAATCCGAACCATTAATGTTTCTGAATTTTTAAACTTAAATGATAATTTAAAAATGATCGTCTATGATATTAGGTTTAAGATTAGATAATATGGGTTGTGATTATTTAAAAGTTTCTTGTAATTTATTATTTAATAATATTGATCTATAAAAATTTTATTATTTGTAAAAAATTTTAAGTATAATAAATGCTAAACTAAATATATTAATATTTTAATTAATCATGATATCTTCAATACATTAAGTTAATAGCTCAGAAACTATACGTCCAAACATCAATTTACATTCTCCTAAATTTTCAAAAAAATTAACAATATAAAAAGTAGTTCTTGTCTGAAAAAATGCATTGCCATAAAATAGGTATTCTTTAAATAGTATTAACGTCAATATATTTAAAAATTAAGTCCTATATCCATATTAAAAAATAAAAATCCCAAAAATCATAATTTGAATCAATTCATTATTATAAACGATAAATAGTAGATGAACGTTGCCACTGACCGTGCTTGATGAATCTCCCTGTATAGCAGTATTTTTTTATTGAACAGTTTTATTTAAGCTGCACCAAAACCATAAAGTATGTTACTACAGCACCTAGAACCTGAAAAGCAAATAATTTCAATAAATTATAATTTGTACAATATTATTATATTATTTCAATTCACAAAGTAAACAAAATTTGTTAATAAACAAAAAATATAAGCTCGAAAGGTAAATAATAAAGTAAGTAAGTAATAAATTTGTCTTACTGATGCAAATAAATCCAATGAAACATTGAAAAATTTTGCCCCGGACACAATTAAAGGCTTTTGACACTGTTGGCACACTATTTGTACGAATGTTTTAGCTTCTTCAGATCCATCGTACCACTGGCAACCGTAAGCCGCTTCCATTACTGATGAACTCTAAAAATAATTAAAATATATACAAAAACCTAAATGTCATTGAGATGTGTATATATTGTAAATATAAAGTATAATAGCCAATAGACGTATTAATAGATACATGATTATTACACAATTTTGAAAATCTAAATTCTCCCATTCTACTCAATGTATTAAAAATGTAGCTAATAATTAAGAAAAATAGCAATATCATCTTAAACGTATACTAACTTCTTCAATGAGTTCATTTCCATGTATACAAAACATAAATATTTGAGCAAAAGAATACATCAAGTATCCAATGGTAGAAAACGCAAACACATTAACTCCGTTAATCTGTTAAAAATGTTATAAATGAATAATAAATGTGATATCATGTGAAAAAATTATTTTTTATAATCGATTACTAATGTATTACATACAAATATGTCGTCTACTATTGATATTAAGATTTTGTTGATATGTATTAAAATTTTTAAATAATTTCAAGTTGATATCAAAAATGTTATAATGAAACAAACATAATAATGGTAATATAATTACAATAGTCAATGGATAAGCAAAATATTTTTAACCGTTTAAAACATTAACTGAGACTTAAGATAAACCAGTTTAGAAAAATTAATACACTAATATTTTATCGAATAGTATAAACTATATAATTTGAATATCTAGCAAGATAATTTTATGAGAAATTTGGACAAACCTTGGTTGCTTGATATGCGAGAATAGTGAGAATGACAGTGCTCACCAACATGTGAAACAGAAGAGCCGAACCATAGCAATCAGTAATTAAACTCACGTATCTATAAATACAAATTAATACATTTTAAATTGTTTAACGCTTTCAACAAACATCACTAGTTAAATATTCATACTTGACAATATGTTTATGTCGCTCTACCCAGTATTTAATTGCTGATCGAACAAGTACTTCTTGATTACTAGTTAAGTTATTTGGTCCTTTTCTATTTGGTTCAGTTTCTCCTTTTGTTCCATACTCGGTAATCTCATTCGCGTAGGACCCATTGTAATCTATTTTTAATTTTTTAATTTATCTTTAATTTACTTGGTTATTAAAAAAAAAAAACAATATGATTATCGGTTTATTTTTTATATGTTTATTTAACTTGAAATAAAAACACATTTAAATATATTAAAAACTTTTATTTCTCTACAAAATAACTGTTGTAAAACTGTCCTAAAAACAGTACCCAGATATTTTCCAGAGTGACTGTTTTCCCAAAAGATCGTTTTAATAAATCATACAATCAATAAAGAAGTTTAAAAAACAACAGAGATTTTTAATTTTTAATTTATTTTTTTAAATAAAATTCATGAACATTACGTGAATTTTATATTTGCATATATCTGCGAAATATTCAGTATAGTATGCTTGCATATTAACGTAAAAAAGTCAACTTTTAAATACGATGTTTGTTTCTCAGTATAATGAATTTAAATACAATTTTTTTTTGTATATTTTTACATTTGTTAAATTTTGAGATTTATAAGTGAATATTTTAATTACCTATTTAAGTTTAGTTAATTTTTATGTAAGTACTTGTATTTTAACTAAAAGTATCATCTATTACAGCTTTGTTAGGAAAATTATAAATTACATAAATCACTAAAAACCTTTTACGTCTACCGATACTATAGCATAACCGCAGAAGTTTTACATTTTAAAAACTCATAAAGCATTCAATCATTCAATCATAAATAGAAATTTTTAAGATAAATAGTAAAACTTAGTTATTGAAACAAAGTCATAGTAATTTTTTTTTTTTTTTTTTGTCAGAAAGTCTATTGTAAAAAGAAAAACTACCAACTTCAAATTAAACAACATTTAAAATCTAAAAACCAAATTCATACAATTTTTATAACAATAATTTAAAAATAATAGACAATAATACCTATACTAAAAATATATTTTTTTTAATTTTAAAAGCGTATTTGAGTGGAATAAATTCTGAGGCCTGTAATCATAAACATTTTCTATGCATTTAAAAAATTTTACCGACAATTATAATTAATACCCATTACCTAACAAAAAAACATTATTAATTTCATTATGATAATTATAATATAAATAATAAATGAAATAAATTTGTGACTTGTAGTTGCTGTGATTTCTACTTCTAGATTAAATAAAAATAATTATTATTAAAATATTATTTACACATTCTACTTTTTCAGTATAAATAATATATTATTTTTTTATCTTAATGATAAAACTTTTGACTGTTTTAAGAACAATTTTGAAGTGTTTGAAAGTTCTAAACGTTTAAATAATACGATTCAATTACCTATAATAAGAATATTAACATTTAACATTTTAATGTATAATGATGTAAGAAATTAAATTAATTACAGTCAATTTAATATGGGTATGAGCATATTTTATTTTATTTATTTTATTCATACAAATATATACATAAGTATGATTATTCATTTTCACGTTGCTTAAAAGTATAAAAATAAACATTATTAACATTATTCTTTTAAAATATTTTAACCATAGGTAACTATTTACTTTATAAGTATTTTATTAAACTCAAGAACCATTAACAGGTATGAATAATAATGATTAAATTATAGTTATTTATTCCATATACCAACTATAAGTACCTACTTTTATATAAAGTCAATACCATATTAATCCACTTATTAAGACAAATACATATTTTGTCTTTAACGTCGTTCAAATTTTCTTTATGCTTAAAATTATATAGTTTTATGAAATGCCTTTGTGTGATGTACACTCTTAGTTCTAATTATTTTGTCTTTACTAATTATTGGTCGTTTATTTAAATATTGATTCATTAAATATAATCTTTAGTACTTTGTTATTTAAATTATTCTAAATTGTTTTTAAAATACAGTGTTTTAATTTTAAATGTAAATTATTAAATGTTAAACTTGAGTCAATTTATCTATATTCTTCACATGAAACTTTTTGAACTGATCGTACAAATTTGGTTAGTATAAAATTCATTTTTTTTTCAATAATTTTGAAGATAATTAATATTTTTATTTTCAATTACGCAACAAATAATTATATTTTCTTTTTTAAAATTTTTACAACATATTGTATATTAGTATATCACTGTTAATTTTTAATAATTCAAAAATTATTAATCGTAGAAACTTGAATCCTTCTACTTTAACTATAATTTTCTATATGGAATGAAACGTTCAAAATATTTAAATTTCTAATTATCACCTATTTAAAGCAATTTTAAATACGTATTAAAAAAAATGAAATTATGATAAAAAACTAAAATAAAATAAAGCCAAAATTTTTTAAAATGTAATACAAGATCCCACACATATGTTTTTTCTCGTAAAAGTTTATAAACATTAAAATAATTCAAGTACAAATTTATTTAAACTTTGGTTTTCAACAAATTTCGTTAAAATCGTGAAAATTAACAAACAAAGTTAAATTTTTTCATTTTTTAGACAGAGTTTGAAAATTTAATTCAAAATCATTCAAAAGTTATTTCTACAAAAAATACAAATATACAATTTTTTTATAGAAATGTCAAGTTAAACTTTAATTTATCATATTTATATAACTTATAGAAAAATAAATTATTATTATAAAATATAATATATTATAATAAAATATAGTTAGAAATTTAAACTGATAGATTGTCTTTTTTCAGAATCATTATTTGTAAATGATCTATGATTTAATTCAAATTCAACTCATAATATTACAGTGACTGTCGACTGACTCAATAACTAACTACACTCGACACCTATAATACAATGGTTTCACTGATTTTTTAAGTGAATTCTTTATTTTTATAAGGTATTCCAAAATAATCATCAGTATAAACTAATATTGTTATTAATATATTATTCGATTTGATAAGCAATAACTTACCGGCACCATTGATTGATTGATTTTTAGCTGAATTGGCACGAAATATTTCAGCAGGATTAGTAACTGCTGAATCGAGAGTAGCACTTATTTCAATCAATGGATTTAAAATCTCTTTTAAATGTTGAAGTTGTTCACATGCATGCACCAGAAATGATGAGAATAAAAGTTCCAATAAATTTGAGTGACTGAGCGTTATGAATATCCAATAAAACTAAATGGAAATTTCACATTTTTTTTAATTACTTTTAGATATTCATTTTTAAAAATTACTGACAATTTAAGAAAAATGTATAGTTTAAGGTATTTAAAAAATAAAAATATTTTTTTTTAGTAAAAAATTGACAACATTTATCAAATTTAACCTTATTCTAAGGTTATTTAACTAAACTAATACTTTTGGGTTTCATGGTTTAAAATGTATTGCATTTCTCGTTTAGTTCATTGATATCTTATTAATTATTACACATCAATCAAACGTCGGTGAAATACTAAATATTTTAATAAATTTATCCAAATAAAAAATAATAGTTAAATCTTTTAAACAATTTTAAAATTGTTTTTAATTAATATTCATATCCTACCCTTTCAACTAATCACCAAGAATATTCATAAATGTTTTATAAATAATATTTTTCTTGCATTTAATTTAATCACATTGAATATACCTGCAATACAAAAGCCACAATATAACCTAATCCGTGACTCGAATTCCAAGGATACCAAGAATGTAACATCAAACGGGGTACTGGAATATACATTGTTTGATTAAATGTTTCAGGATCAGGAACCTTCCATACGCTTTCCCCAAAGAAAGTAATAGTAGTCCAGCTGATTGTTGTGAAAACTGTAACTATTGACACAATAATCAACAGTTGTCGCATTCGAGATAACGACTTTGCGTGAAATCTGAAATGTAAAATGCCACAAAATAAATATTTTATTAGGTAGGTATATAGAAAATTTTACATGTTACTGTATTATTTATATAAATGTTCTAAATTTTTATATTCATATTTATTGTACTATAAGCGTACTGCAATATTGCATAAATCATTTAATTATTTATTTTACCAAACATTTATAAATATAATTCTCTTTAAATATAGAATATTAAAAATAATATTGAAGTAATCATTATTGTATTAAAATATTATTAAGTCGATACCTATTAAAAATTTATTAATTTTGGGGTCAAGTTAGGTTATAAAATTTATGTTATATTACATTAATAAGATTTTTATGGCATTTAAAGAAGAATTGTCTTTTTTTGATATTTATTTTTTTTAAATAACCTTAATTTTTACTTTAAATGTATTATTAATCAGATGATTTGTTTAAACATTTTAGCACGCTTAAATCAAAATTTAAACAAGTAGTTTTTGAGTTAATTAATTATATGTATTAGGATAATTATTTTAATAGTTATGTTATAATTTTGTATATCTAGAAAAGCTTTTCCTGCTAATTTCTAATAAATAAATAATAATCCTTAATAAGGAATTGTAATTGATGTAGGTACCTACTGATAATACTCAAATATTTTTTTACCTGTTTACGTTTTTACAATGAAAATCAAAATTTTTTAAATTGTCTGAGAAAGTTTTTATTTGAAAAAAAAAGTAGCTATTGAAATTTGATAATTCAATATTTACTTAAGATTGTAAAAATCAAAAGTTGAAAATATGTATGATTCAAGATAAAAATGAAAGTGAGGATTTTTGGTGGAATTACCCAGTATAAAAAATTAGTTTGACATTTAATTTAAATATACCTATATTATCCAACATTATATACACTATTTTAGCTTAATTTTAGTGTTGAAATACTACCTTTAGGTTAGGTTAAAGGATTTAATCGATTTTAATATATTATACTGGATAAATATATGAGTATTTAAAAAAAATGTATAATAATAGTTTTGATGTATTTGAAACTAAAATTTAATTTACTTTGAAAAAAGAACAAATTATTTTATAATATTACGAATATTAAACTTGAACATTTAAGTAAATTGTACATATTATCTATACCAATATTTATTAAATTTTAATAACTGCCGTTTGGATGTAATCGGATATCTCACTTTTTAAATTAATCGAGTAATTTTCATATTTTATAGATAACATTTTATGAGTTACTATATATTATCTATTAATTTATTCTCAATCAAATAACTTATTCCTAATTTAATTTACCTTGAATGAGATTCTGTAAATAAAGGATGAGGAGAGGTGTTGTTCCAAAAACTTAGTGTTCTGTAAAACGACTTGGTACCCGTGCTGAAATACATAAATTTGATCATTGAATGGGTGAAAAACAATGTAGTTACCACGCCAGCAGCTAACTGATCCGAATCGTTGGATTTAGTGACCATAAAAATCACGATAAATAAGAACTGTGAATAAATTATTATTGTGGTAATCCAGCTGTAAATCTTTCTGAACAGCACGGCCAATCCAGAATAATCATCATAGTACTCGGATATGAATAGGCCCGACATTTGTATTAATCGAATATTTGGCCATAGATCTTTTATAAGACCGTCTTTCTTATAACCCATGTCTGAAAAACCCAAAGGAATTGTTAAATAACCAATAAAATAAAATTTCTAACAATACGAAATTGTATTATCTGTGACCCATGTGTTCAAATGTATACTAATGTAAACTAACCGTTGAGTAGAACAAGTACGTAATTTGTTATTTCATTCATAAGTTCAATAAAATCATCACAAAAATTAAAATTAAATCATTTTTCTAAATAGGTTGTTTAATTATAAAAAGCTTTTTTTTATGATATTTAAGCACTTTACATAATCTTTTAATATTAATATATATACAAGCGCTCGAATTACCTATAGACCATAAATGTTTAAAATTATAGAAAGATTATACTAAGCTCAAAGATAAAATAATTTTACTATTACCCATCTATGTTCTATGCTTATTCCTAATCATGAACTAAGAAGATCTTCTTAATTCATGATCCTAATGTAGTAAATGGCTATATAAACGTTTATAATTGCAACTATATAAATGTATTATCTTTATCTATACCTATTAGATAGGTATTTTTAAAATACAATTTTATAAATCTGGCAATGTGTTTTAATTAAATACAAGAAACTTTAGCTTACATTACTATAGTTAATTTTCATAATATATGCATATGCGTAAAAAATATTATTTAATAATTAATAACATAAGTAGTAAAATTTTGTATACAAATAATAAGGGATTACAAATTAGATTAATACAATTAAACTTTCTATCAGTTTTAATCCACAGCATTAATAACTATACAAAATCTATAGATTCCTTAATGTTTAGAATAAAATAGTTATTATATCACAACTAAATATTTTATACAAATTATATGTAATAATATAAATGGTACCTATTTTCAGATATTGTATTGAATTTTGATACTGTGCAATTTATTGTTCAATTAAATAGCTTTAACTTGTGCGTGATAAATATGTTTTTTTTTCAAACACTAAAAATAATTAGTCTTTATTTATGTTTAAGTATGCTTGTTCGTATATGTATATGTAAAACAATTCATTTAAGTATAATCATATCTTGGTAATGCATTTTATAATCACCTGTTTACGTTATGTGTTATATAATATATATTTTATAAATCATCAATGTCATAAATCAATCACTCAATGTACTTTTCAATAGTGTAAGCGAAAGAAAAATAAAATTATCATTTTGCAAGTATCATGTATAAGTTTATATATATTATATTTATATACTGCAATATATACCTTATACCTATCATATATATATATATATATGTATATTATAAAGATATATTACATATATCTTAATAATATAGTTTTAAAATTTACAATATCCATACGTCATTTAGTATTTTAGTGATATAAATTATATGTGTTTAAATTAAAATACGCACAAACAAAATTTTTCGTAAGTGTATAGTTTCATGAATTTAATTTTTGTATCTTAGGTTTTTTAACTTAAGTTATTATAATATATTATAATCATTATTTAAAAGTCATTGAACATAATAAAAATAATACAATATTAAAGTTTCTTTTGAATACACAACACACATGAATCATTTTCAAAACTATACAATACACTTATAACAATTACAAATAAAAAACTATTAATGTTATTTGGAACAGTGACCAGTGTATATAAATTATGTACTTACCTTTCTTTTTATTTCAATATATCAACAACGTATATTTGTGTGTTGAAGTTCTTGAGTTTTGAGTTAAGACTTTCTCCATATACCAACGTAATTAGTTAAGTCTTGATTCCAGATTCTAGAAGAGTCACAATAATACTAAAGTATAAAAGTATAAATGGCATAACATAACTTATATTATGGGGTCATAGAATGGGTGGACTTATTGCCATGACCTACCTAGTAAAAGGATGATACCATTTTAAATATTTAGTAGATTTCTTAGTGACTTTTCCCATATAAAACGTTCGTGTATATATATTAGACTCTTGGCAAACCTATGACTATGGTAATTATAGTTCATAAAACACAGTATTTGGTCACGAAAATCAATAACTTCATAACTTATTTAACATACTACGTTATAATCGTATACAATAATAAGATATATAATGTACATAATAAAAATTAAGCTAAGCATTTTATTAGTCTTATAGTAATTACTAAGAATATTTTAGATTTTTAACTATTGATTTTACAATGACGTATCTATTGGTTTATATTTTTATTTCTTAAAATCGTATTTGGAGCAATAATACAAAAAGTGCCTTTACCCATTACCTCGAACCTTTTTTTCTTCAAAGAGTAACTATAAATATATATATATATATTAAAAGTTGAAAGTAAGTAACTGCTCTGCTATACAATATAAAAATCGAGTTTACCTTGTCATTGAATTGATTACTATGGGGGATGTGTTAAATTTTAAATCAATGATAAATCATACAGAGTACATACAATATACAATTCTGAGCTGAAGTGGTATCTACCAGCCTTTATTACTAATAAATGATAAGTTTATATCATTATGTAAAATATTATTATTTTATTACTTTATTATTTTTTTATATTGCTATAATATTAATTTATATTACTAAAGTAATGCGATAGACGTTAGGTGAGATAAATAGGAAATACTTGAAAAATAGCTTAAAATAAATCTTAATATTTTGAAAATATCATTAGTATGGTAATATGATATATGTAAACATTTCAAGTCATCATAAATATTTTTGAATAATAATAAAATATCTAAAATCTTCATTATCTTTATCTAAACATGCAATTACGTCAACATTGAAAATTTAACCTCAGAAATCGATAAAAAAAAAAGTTTAAAACTTTGACAACATTTTCGAATTTTTATATCATTATGAGATCAATAAATTTACAGAATCTACAAAATCACTCAATTATATGATTAGTTTTAATAAATATGATGATCTTCAACTTATTTCAATTATTGCAGTATTCGAAAAATTATTCTAAACAAAGCACTGTTGGATTAGCATATTATTTCCAATGATAATTAATGCTATATATTATATTGATTCGGTTATAATTTTTTTAATATTCGATAGATTGAATTATTATTTGTGAAAAATGTAATACTTATAGAATTCAATACCAACGTACTTATTCTTTGAATATACTATATAGGTTCATGGTATAAATGGATAAAAATAAAATAAATATTTTGAAATTTCATTGTGTTTAAAAACTATAATAATATATTATTATATGTTCTAATGAGTATTGGTAAATGTTAAAAGTAATGATAAAGAAATAATAATAAACTATGAAACTTGTTTATTATTATTTGTGTAGTACAACAGTAAAGAGGTAAATGAAGAGATCCGTTAACACAGTACAATTTTAGAGAAATTTAGTGGGTAATGTACTATTAGATAGTATAATATTATTATTGAAATTAGAAATAATGAAGGATAAGATGGTTTTATCTTAATAGCCCGAGAATTGAGAATGAACGACGTCGTATATATTTTTATTCGGAAAGTGGTGGTTTAACTGATTAATTTTATGGCTCTTTAGGATAGCTTTGTACATTGGATCTACTTTGTAATAAGAAATGCAATCACCTCCACATAAAACTTAAGTTTAAAACATAAAATAACTATAAGAAAAAATAATAATAATTTAAAATTAAACCATATAAAAAAAATATTTATATAAATATTTGATGAAAATATAAACATATAATGATTCTAATGTCTATATTTATTAAGTTCTGAATTAGAACAAAATAAATTTTGTCAAAAACGGTCTTTACTTTTCGTTTTCATACTTTGTTTTGTTAGTTTTTCACAATTACTAAGAAACTTACTAAGAATCACTCAATTTTTATCTCTTAAAATATCAACTACAGATCAAACTTATAGATCAAAATTACTACCATAAACCACAATTAAAGTTTTTGAAAAAAATTGTCTGCTCTAATAGGTAAATGTGGATCAATATAAAAAAAATATTAAAAAATCAATCCATTCATCGTTTTACTAAGAATCTTAAACACGTATAACACAATTTTAAATATATAATCAAGATTTTGTTTTTATGATCACTTGTATTACAGATACATTTTTCATAATTTCTAACTAGTTTTCTAATATTTAATACCTAATTTATATATTTATAGTGTTAATTTAAAAAATTTATCGTTGATGGGATATCCGCAGTTACATAGATTCAAAAGGTTTCAAAGATGCAATTTTAAATAGGCTATTTTAACAAATTCTCTGTAGTTTTTTTTACTGAAAATTTTTTTTACAAAATAAAAATAAATGCTTTAGATATGTTTGATATAAAAACATAAAAAAAAAAAATAGGTTGAAGTACCGATTAATCCTTCAAAGATAAGACGATACTATACAGCATACCACATTATTTGTAATTGTAATTATGCCAATAAGTAATAAGTAAGAATTATAGACTTAAGTTGTATCTCACTCAGATAAGATATCAGGAAAAACTTTGTTCAGAACATTTATCTTTTAGTCAGTTGAAATAAAGACATTTTGATAAAAAAAAATGTAACAGCTATATTAGATTTAAATATTTCTAATATCAAATAAAATAACGATAGACTTAATTATTTCATCAAAATATAATATTAAAATAAATTATCAATTTATGCTTCTTAACTTAAGTATTTTCATAAGCTCCAGAGTAGGTTAGGTTAGGTTAGGCATATATTCGTATCTATACTATTTATGTAATTTACTTATTATTATTTTTAATATTAATATTATCAAATAATAAAGAGCTAAAAATAATATTATTCTGTGAGTGCTTAAAAAGCAAAATAATATTGTTGTTATAATTAAATATAAAACATAAGTCCAGTAACAACAATAGCTTTCTAAAAAAGATTTTATCACGCAAACTGACTAAACCTTTAATAAACAAGATCATAGATTAAATCCGATTATTCTAAATTTTCCAAACTCTAGGTTATTGTCTTCATATTTCCATTAATTATACTTTTATGTTACAGCTAGGCTGTAGATTTTACTTTTTAATGAAGCAATGAATAAAGTTAATATCGTTTATTAATAAAGTTTTTATCTACTTTGAAATTAGAATAATCGTACAATACAGTTTCGAGAAGAGTGTATAATAGTAAATAAGTGTAAATAAAAATGAAATAAATTTATAAGATATTATATCCAAATTAAAAGACATTTAATATTAACTATTTGATATGGTTCCCCAAAAATATTTATCTTAACTGTACATTTATCTAGCAATCGATAATATTAAATATCATAATTTAAATTTTTTTATCATACTATGACAAAAAGATAAATTAACTAAAATAAATTGAATTGGAAAAATATTAATGAAATTTGCATAAGTTTTTAAATTTATTCTTGAATTAAATAAACAAATATTTAAATTAATTGATTTACAAACAAAAGCTCTAACATTAACGCATATCAAATCAAAAAATTATTTTATTTTCAGAAATATATACAAATATACAGTGTGATCACGTTAAGTGGAAACACTCAATAACTATGTGCAGGCTTCATATATTTCAATTCTGCTTTTTCGGCTAACTAATAAACATTATTATACACATTTTCAAATAATTAGACTATTTTTTTGACAACTAATTTTGCGCATGCGCACAATAACTTTTTTTTTTTTAAATGGCATGATCCATTTTTGACCACAAATTATTTTTTTTGGTATTTTTTAATGAATTTTAGTGGTTGAATTTCTTTTCTAAGTCAAAAATTGACCGAGTTATAGCAATTTGCTTTTATGTTATTTGCACGGGTATGAAATACGTAGTTGATAATAATAAATACGTAAATAATAAAAATAAAATTACAAATATTGATTTTTTTTATTCATAAAAGTTTTATTTATCTAACAAATTGTTCAAACTGTGCGCCATGGTGCTGTAAACAACATTCAACACGAATTAAAAATTCTCTGTTAATAGCAGAAATAATTTGTTCCTCTGTAATTTGATTACATGCAGCAAGTATTTTATTTTTCAACTCAAGAAGACACGTAGGTGGATTGGCATACACTACCGTTTTCAAGTGACCCCATAGGAAGTAATCTAGTGGTGTAAGATCTGGTGACCTTGGTGGCCACTGAACTGCTCCATAAGTCCCTATCCACCGATTTGGAAAATATTCATTGAGCATAGGTACCAGTAATGGTTCAAATTAAGACATTTTTCACAGTCGATATTATTCTGCAGTAAGTGCTAGAAACTAATAGGAAATAAAAATCGATATTTTGTAGTTTTAAACCAAATTTAATACTTATCTATTAGTTATTATGAATAATAATTCAGAAAAAGTTGACATGCTTTTTACATATTGGGAATGCCAAAAAAATACACGCCTTGTCAAAGAAACCTATGCTCTTCGTTATCCAAGTAACTACTCGTATGATTTAACAATAAATTTAATTTTCTCTGCTTAATTTCTCATAAAATAAATGCTCTTTCTTATTTATAAATTCAGATAGGCAGCATCCATCACATACTTTTTTTTTATAAACTGGAAAAAAATTTGAGACACCGGTTCTTTTTCCAAACGAGTTATTAACCAACAACCAAGACGAGGAAATGCTATTGGAGAAGATATTGAGGTGCAAATACTAGCTTACGTGAAAGCAAATCCTAGGACTTCTATTCATCATGTTAGTAGAGAAATAAATATTTCATTTGGAGTTGTTCAAAAAATTTTGAAAAAACATAAAATGCACGCTTATCGTGCCGATTTAGTTCAACATTTACGTGAAGGTGACGCCGAACGTAGAATTACGTTCATTGCTTGGTTGGAAACACAGTTAAACGAAAATCCTTGTGTTTTAAATAAACAGAATCATCACTATTGGGATGACCAAAATCCCCATTGGACATTTGAGACCAATAATCAAAGTGTGTGGGGAACGAATGTATGGTGTGGTTTAATAAATGGTAAACTATTAGGACCATACTTCTACGATGGCACTCTTAATGGAAGACGTTATCATGATTTCTTACTAAATGAGCTCCCTAATATGTTAGATGACATTCCACTAGATATAAGAGCAAATTTAATATTCCAACAAGACGGAGCTCCAGCTCATAATGCAAATATTGTTCGCAATCAGCTCAATGAATATTTTCCAAATCGGTGGATAGGGACTTATGGAGCAGTTCAGTGGCCACCAAGGTCACCAGATCTTACACCACTAGATTACTTCCTATGGGGTCACTTGAAAACGGTAGTGTATGCCAATCCACCTACGTGTCTTCTTGAGTTGAAAAAATAAAATACTTGCTGCATGTAATCAAATTACAGAGGAACAAATTATTTCTGCTATTAACAGAGAATTTTTAATTCGTGTTGAATGTTGTTTACAGCACCATGGCGCACAGTTTGAACAATTTGTTAGATAAATAAAACTTTTATGAATAAAAAAAATCAATATTTGTAATTTTATTTTTATTATTTACGTATTTATTATTATCAACTACGTATTTCATACCCGTGCAAATAACATAAAAGCAAATTGCTATAACTCGGTCAATTTTTGACTTAGAAAAGAAATTCAACCACTAAAATTCATTAAAAAATACCAAAAAAAATAATTTGTGGTCAAAAATGGATCATGCCACTTAAAAAAAAAAAAGTTATTGTGCGCATGCGCAAAATTAGTTGTCAAAAAAATAGTCTAATTATTTGAAAATGTGTATAATAATGTTTATTAGTTAGCCGAAAAAGCAGAATTGAAATATATGAAGCCTGCACATAGTTATTGAGTGTTTCCACTTATCGTGATCACACTGTATATTAAATTTAACTCACATCAATTTTAAAACTTTCTTTCGAAATAACTGATTTCCAAAATCTTTAATTATGTATTCAAAGTAAAATTTTTTAAAAATATTTTAAGGATATCCATAATGGAATTCAATAAAAATATAATATTTAAGCCTGACAATCAAAATATATTTAGTTGTGACTTGTAATAGAGCACCATTACGTTACTATGTAAAGATATAATATATAAAGTATATTATTCGGAGCCTCCGTCTTTAGTCCGGTGGCCCTAGGTTTTTGCCTCGCGTACTTGACTTAAAGTAAAGACGGAACTGGCTGAGAATAAAAAAATTTGAAATTATATTTGTTTAATTAGAAATTATTCTAAACATTCTTAAATTTTGTTTAAAATTAATTTACAAAATATGTTGTCTTTTTTTATCACGTATTATACATGTGAATTTTTTTTTGAAAAATGCAACAATCTGTACATTTTTAGCACAATACGTCGAAAATATAGATTATTTGAATTGACAGACATGTGATTTTAGTGAAGAGACCATCCAGCACTCCAACAGAGAATACAAAGACAAACAAGTAAAGTTATAACTAGGTATGTAAGAACAATTTATTATTTAATTAATTCCGTGAATCATTAACGTCATTCTAATTAACTATTTATTAAAGTACTTTGATATTGTAGTTAAACACTCATCGTTGATCAACAGGTAATACGATTTTGATTCGTTTTTTATATGGAAAATGAAATATAAATAGATACCTACAGCAAATGTGGATTAACAAAGATATATTTTTAGTTATCAGTTTATCACTTGAAACTAGGTAAGTATTTAACTTTTCTGTCTGGGTGTACTATAATTTATCTCATAAAGCTATTTTTATAATATTATTATTATTTTTAATTATTTTGTTTAAACTGACGATAACCCACCATCTAAATAACATTGTACTGTCACTAAATGTATTTTACTTAGATTATAATTACATTTATCACATAATTCATGTCGATAGTGTTTTCTAACCTATTATATTGTAAATATATTGATTTTATATTAGAATATAATTAAACTAGATATTCATTTTTTTAATTTTTTTTTTTTATTTAGGTGCCACATTATATAATATCTAACCAAATAATAGTTGAATTAATAAATTGTTATAATTTATAATATGCTCTATTAAAATAATAAATTTATCTATTTTTTACCCTATTTTATTACAATAAATTAGCTATTGGCAACATTACGGCATTAGGTACTATAGATAAGCGGAAATCCACAATATTTTAAAATAATATGATCTATCGATTTCACACTTTATAGATTTTAAAATTTCGCTTCCATACATAATAAATAATAACATACACACAGGAATTTTCGATTAATTTCATATCGATAAATATGGTCGAATAGGTAGTGTTTTGTGACTTTCGATTAGGTAATCAAACAAAAAACTACCAACTATTTTAATAATTTATTTAACAACGAACTACCTTCATGAAAAAAATAAACGCTCTTAGACGGGTATACTATTAAATATTAATCACGGTCATTCTGTGAATAAATTGACTGTGTAAAAACATATTTACTGGACTATTTAATTTTAATCGGTGCATTTGCACATTATCAGCACGGTTCAATGTCGGAAACACCCATCAAAATGACTATGGACTATATGATATCATTTTCAATTTAAAAACTGCACTGAAACATTTTGACTGAACTGTTCATTTTTTGAAACACCGACCAGGTGACAATGAAATTAACTGATATTTTATCTATAAATTTGAAAACTGCACCGAATTATTATTATGACTGAGAACCCCAATGATTCAATAGACATTACAGTTCACAATTTTACATGTATACTGTTTAAAAAGCATATCCAATTCACGGTTATAGATAATCGACATTGAACGTCGAAAATGCTACTCGGGTGCATGGTTGACATTTTGTGGCAGGTAGGTAGTATGGCGGTGTAACAACCCTCTAGTTTTATTCGTCATTCGAGCGGTCAATACAATATTTTTACACCCCCAATATCAGAAAATATCGAGTGAGGGATAGTAGCGGACTATGAAAAGGATTCAACTCGGGAAAACTACCTACCTATTTAACATTTAACCGTCCCTTAAATTTGCTTCGTCCCGAATAAATTTAATGATTATTTTTAGCATATAAATACACACTATTATTTTAAAGTTTCATAAAACATGTTGCTATCTATTTAGTAATTACTATATAAACAAAATAACGCATATTTTGCACTTAACTAAAAATGGAGTAAAGCATATTAAATTAAAAAAATTATATATGCACATAGTTTTTTATAGTTTTTTACAGTAAATCACTTTTATTAAAACAATTTTAGTAGTCTTCAATACTAATATTACCTATTCAATACATTTTTCTCTACAAATATTATCACTTACTAAACAACTAGTTATTATATTTTTTATGAACAGCCCGCACCAAAAAATTTCCTACATCCCTCCGGCATAGTCTGACACTAATGAAGTGACAAAAGGAAAAATAACGGTTCATGGTTTATATTCCAATTAAAATTAAATTTGGTTTTATTGATGACAGTTTTTTAAAACTGTGTAATGTATAATATGTTTACTATACGCGACACATCTGTTATACAAATACCTAAATTTTGTAAGTACTTACAATCCAAATATGATTTTTTTATTTCTCCAACACTTGCCTACAAAATTATCTTACCATAGTCCAAAAATCATAAAAACCTCAAAGAAAATATAATAAAACATTATTTACAAATTAAAATTTCCAAATCCATAGTTGACTCTGGAATTTTTAACTTAACAGCCTCTTATCAACTGGTACTTATTAGTCGGTACAATGATATTTACCTACCTATTAATAAATTTATAATTTCTTGGCAAATTTTTACACTAATAAGTATAGTTATACAACTTAAATGTTAGGTACCTACTTACAAGGTACATAAGTTATATCAAGTATCTATTATATTTAGTTAATGCCTACGATTTACCTTGCACATGGTGACTATTCTTGCTGTCTGTAATCTGTTTAATAATTTAAAAATTAATTTAATTTTTATTATTACAATTAATAAATATTTTTAAGTTTTATCTTAATTTTAAATAATTTTAAATATAAAATATGATTTACAATGATAATACATATTAATTACATATTATATAACAATTTTAAAGCCATTTTTTTCAATGTAAATAATAATAAACTCTAATACTTAATAAGTATACCAAGTTACTTTTTTTATTTAGTTTCCTCTTTCTACTTACAAGTATAATTTATTTCATAGCAAACAAATTTACAGATCACCTTTAACAACTTTTATATAGACAAAAAGCTAACCTATTGAATGAATGATAATTAATTTAATAGATAATATTTGAGTAGTATTAAAATAATCTTTTATTGTATTATTCAAAACATATTTACTCTATTATTATTAATTATTATTATTAAAAGTACCTGACTATCTATTATAACATATTAACATAATTATTTTTCTGATATAATTAATATTAGAATAAACTATCAAATGTAAGAATATTATCTAGGGCCTAGTGTAGGTTATTTTCAAGGACCCAAATATCTGCACTCCCTTGGATAAACTGAATGCATGATTGTTTTATTTGCTATCACAATTTAAAACTATAAACAATCAATGACAAATACGTATAAATATAAAACTAATAATAGTAAAATAATATATTATTTAATTGAATTAATAAAGTACCACTTTTTAAACTTATACCCGCTCAATAATTTAATATTTTAATTAGTTTGATTTTTATTTATCAAGTATTGCACTTTTATGAGTTATACCGATGAAATTCAAAATTTTTATGTTTATTATACTTCAAAACAAACTGATTTAACTTAAGAACATGGTATATTACACTTAATAGTATTAATTTACATAAAAACACACTTTTTCACATTTTCAGTGATTTTTATACTATTCATATAACCTAAATATCCAAGCCTTACTTTAAAGATTAAAGTTTTGTAGTAATTATTTTTTATCAAACTGCAATAATCCTATGTAAAACTTTAATATTCTTAATGTAATTAAATAATTACCTTACTAAAATATTGTAAAACAACGATTACGAGAACAAACTAAATATTGTTTTGTTAGGTCATTTATTTTAGATCATTAGAGTAGTCATATATTGTTTAGTTATAGTGTAAAATGTACAAAATATATATAAAACATTTTGGAAGGTAACAATAATTAAATGGGTTCACACAAGTTTTACAATAATATAATATTAAACGAATAATTGTATATGGCTTATTTTCTACATGTACAAACTAAACCATGTATAAATGAAAATAATGTATAAGTAAAAATTAATGAATAAATAATAAAATATTAATATAATATAAAATAACTATGGATTGATAACATAATATCAATCCCAGAAAATAACAGTACACAATAATATCGAACTATTAACATAATAAGTCATGAACATAATAAATCAACTCATGAAAACTACATTAGTAAAATATGTAAAAAAAATCATTACACATAGGTAACATGAAAATATAAAAAAAGTTATACATTTTCATCATGTAAAATAATCATTTTATTTTCACAAGAAGAGGAACTATCATCATCCTGTTCCAAAATTATGTTATTCATATTATGATGTTTGGGTGCTATATTATCCATTTCATCATCTACTTCTGAATCTTGTTTTAAGCCAACTACAACGCTATTACCTTCCTGTAGAAAATAATAAATGAACTACTTAAAAATTTAATAGTATTATAAACACAATATCAATTAAAAATATATTTCTAATTCTCATTGAATTAGTATTTAATGTTAATTAATACATACCATCATTTTTTGTTTTAAGTGAGTTCTAACATGTTTTTGTAAGTGGTCACTACGCATAAATCGTTTAGGACATTCATTACATTGAAACCTCTTCTCTCCTGTATGTGTTCTATTATGTCTCTATAATTTACAAATATTTTGATTAAAATTCAATATTTATATATTTATAAATTTAAAGTATAATTTTATACCTGAAGTTCATCTGATCTAGTAAATCTTTTACCACAGTGTTGCCAATTACAAATAAAAGGTCGTTCACCTGTGTGCCATCTAAGATGAGCACGTAAATGAGATGTTTTTCCATACATTTTATTACAACCCGGCACATGACAAATATGTACCCTTTTACCAGCGCCATTACTATAAACAAAATAACTATTATTAGCACTAAGAAATAGAAATAGATTTTCTTTATAAAATAATAATAGTAATTTAAATACCGTTTTTCACCATCACAACAATTGGGACATGTACAAGCTACTCTTCTTGTTCGCGGTTTATCCTCACAAGGAGAATCATATTCAGTAACAGCAGTTCCATCTTGGAACATTGCCCCAGCAATTGGAATAATTTGCCACTTTTGATCCATATTTTCTATTTGTTGCCCAGATGCTATAAAAACAATTCACAATTAAATAATTTATTTAATTTATAATATTTGAAACACATACTAGCATTAATGACTTGTATATTTTGTAGACCCGGTGGTATTGTTTGAGTAGCATTAGATGTACTTTGTCCACCAAGGGAAGTAATGATTTGAACAGTTCCAATTCCTGGTATATTCACTGTTTGCGGTTGATTAGTGTTTTGGGTAGTTGCTGGTAACTATTAAAATAAATATTTTAAATTATATACAATTATAATTTTTAAAAATATGTTTTTTAACATTTATTTTAAAAATACAATTTATAACTGTATTTACAAAAAATATATTATAAAAGTAAATGATCAATATTATATACACAATAAGACCATAGAATAGATGAGATTTTGAACATTATATGTATTATATATTTTTAAGCTGGATTAGAAATTTGTTTTTCCACAAGAAACCAATTGAAAATTAGAACATGAAGACCATGCCTACTATAATTACTATTTTATAATTGGATATTTTTTTTTAAATCAAAATTTAAAAACATACACATATACAGCAGAAAAATATTATGTAGTTTTTTTATAGTATTTAAAAATCTTACCTGAACAACATTATTTCCTCTAATAGTAACACCATTATTGTTTTGTAAAAACTGAGGAAGGTTGTTTGTTGGTATTACTGTTAATTGTTGAGGATTATCTAAATAAAAAAAAGTTTAGTAAAAAAAAAATTAATACTTATTTTTACTAAAGAAATAATTGAATTAAATTGTTAGCATCCTTACTTCCAAGAGTTAATTGTTGAGGAATTAGTTGTAAAGTTTGTCCAGACTGGGTTTGAATTGTCACAGGTTGTGGTTGTGGGCTATTTTCATTACTACTCGAAGATGAATTCGGTGATGAATTTGTCTGAATATGAAGTTTAATATTAAGTAAAATATTTAAATTCTAAATGCTAATTAATAGGTAATATTAACTTACATGCATGACATTTGGTGAAGTAGCTGGAGTTGTTGCATTTTGGTACTGATTATTTGCACTGGATGTATTTACTAACTGTATTTGTTGGCCATTACCAATTGGTGATGTTAATTGTACAGTTTGTATCTGACCATTACTATTCACTATTTGTGCCATTTGAGGCGACTGAGTCATTTGAGCCAGTTGTGGGATTTGCATCAATTGACCTTGATTGCCCTGTATGATATTGGGTAAAGATGAAGCAAAAGATTGTATAGGAAGATGCACCGTTTGATATAAAGTCTGGCCATTAGATGATATAGGTACTTGAACAGGTATAGTTTGCTGAACAGAAGGCAACTGCACTACTTGTGGCATGTTCGATTGACGTACAGAAATGTTTTGCCCTATCATATTAATTTTAAATTATAAGATGCAACATATAAAGATTAATTTATTTTACAAACCTGATTGGAGCTGTATTGTTTGCAATGGTCGTACTATCTGCCCTGTTGGTGTGAATATGGTAGGTTGTCCTTGGCCAGTATTAGAATTTGTAGGAATAAACAATGCTTCTTGTCCATCAACTGTTATTGTTTGATTATTTTGCTGTTATAAAATAATAATTAAAATAATAAAACAAACTAGAAAAAACTAAAAACATAGAATTTTTAAGACTGCTATTTACCTGAATAAATTGACCGGGTAATCCCTGAACTGAAAATATAGGTTGTATTGTTGTGCCATTTGATGTTATAGTCTTGATACCTTGATTTTGTTGGTTTTGAGTCAATTGTTGTACTTGCTGCATAGGCAATAAGTTTTGTAAATTGGCTAAAGTAATAATTTGAGGCTGGCCATTGTGCATTTGTACTATAGTCGGCTGTTGATCTTGTTGTTGTTGCTGTTGTTGTTGCTGCTGCTGCTGTTGCTGTTGCTGTAACAATATGAATATATTGTTAATTTATATATTATTACTTTAAGACTTGGAGTGTCCTACAACATACATGAGATGAAGAGAAAGTAGTCTTGGACATCTATCATATCATACATGATGGTATATAATATAATATGCATTATACGACACTATTTTAGATATGTTTAAAATTGCAAAGATAGATACTAGCTTAAAAATTGATAGAAGATATTTAATATGTAGAAGTCAAAATACAATAGATTAAAATTATAGATATATCATGAACTATAGATTCATAATATAGCATTACCACGATTATGCCCAATCGATATTATAAAATAAAATCTCGATTACATTAAAGTCACTATCTGAACTGTACATTTTATTTGATTTATTTAAACCTGGTTAATTTTAATATGTAACAATCAATTTGATAAGCCATGGGAATAATGACAAAATTAATTGCATGGATTTTTATAATGTTCAGAATATATCTATGCAGGAAGATGATTGACTCTCATATGAGATATTTAGAACAAACATAAGTTAAAAATAAGTGCAAAAAATAATATCAGGGTAGTAGAGAAAAACATTTAAGATTTTAAGTAGCCACTCGACCAAGCAGTCTTGTCTTGTCAACTATTCAGATCCAAAATCCCATTTCACATAATGTTCACCACCGAGATACGTGTGGGGGAGTGATAGAACTTCGCTTGGCTCTTGGTGGGGGGTGCACGCGGTATGTACGACGTTCGGAACGCTTTTCGTTACATCCTTAAATATCGCCCCCTCCGCCCATTTTCCCGACCCCGCGGCACGTCCGCGTCAACGAAGAATGACTCCTCCCCCCCATTAATGTCACGCGTAAACACGTACACGCACACATAAATACACACAGATGCACACACATACATATACATACACGCGAACGATTGTGGTGTGCTACGACTACCATTGACCCAAGGAATTGGCGCGTTTTCGCTCGGAAAAAGATATCTTCTTGTTAAGCTCGTAGTCGAATCAAAAAAAAGCAACGGTAGTAATGAAGTCCTACTAACCACCACAGTCACTTTTCTCGCTTCTCGTCAACATCGAGTCGTATGTGACGGCGGGCGCTTACCTTTACGTCTTTTTCATCTTCGGTTTCGCTCATCGACTCCTTGATTTCATCGTCCTGATGATCGTCCGCCTCCATCGCGTCCAGAGATGCCGCCGCTTATCGTCTGGTTTAATGCAAACCGTGCGATTTGTCACCGACGGCAAAAAAGCGCGATTTTAAGTAAAAATAATAAAATATATATTTTATCCCGTTACCGTTAATAACTGTCAGCGATGACAGCGAGTCAACTAAAATACGCACGGCACATAGCAATAGATGGTATGGTCACCAAATAAGTATGATGCAAAATATGTCGGTAATCGACGCTCACTAGTACAACGCGAACACGGTGTAAACAAAATATTGTACCTGCTACGATGAGACGCGTACGCAATACAAAAATGATTTTCGATACTAATTAAATGCAATAATAACAAATAAAAAAAAAATTATAAACAACAACAACAACAAGAAAATAATGCGTAAACGTTATGAGGCGGTGTCGAAAAGCGGAGCCAGATATTACGGACCAAGCCCAAATGTACCCGATTGGCAGTAGGCCTCGCTCGCCCTACCCTACCGCCCGGGACTAGCACACACAAAAGGCGGCCGCTACGATAATAGAATGTTACGGTATTTATTGTGCACGGGCCAAAGTGTAAAAAAAATCGCCAAATGTCCGGAAAAATTCTCAAACAATTTTATTCGCAATACGTACGTTGTCATGTCACGATCATAAATGCGCACCAGCATAAGTTAATTTTATATCTCATAGCCATTAAAATACGAGAAAACCGAAAATTTCGAGCGTTCCATAATTACGCCCAAGTTTTAAAAAATGAGTTGGTAAGTCTGTACGACAAACGCACACGACGTCTAGTCACGAGCGGCTAATGAAACTGTTCTCGCTGGCCCGGCCGCCGCAAAGACATTGGTTTCCAATTCAGCGCTGTAAATTTCTAATTTTTCTTACCAACAACATGCTCTCGTACTTCCCGTTTTCCTCAGCTCTCGTTAGTCGTAGAAACATAATTTTTTCACCTAAATAAATTTATGAAGTTTTTCTAAACGACTACGTTCCAGTTTTTTTATATCTTTTTCTTGTCTATTTTATTTGATTATTAAAAAAATTTAAAATTTTTACAATTTCAAATGCAAATATAATCGGTTTGAAAAAAAAAATCATAAATCTAACACGCAGCTGTCTAGAGGAAACTCTCAAGTTTATTTTGATGATAGAAAATTTTGTTTCCACGTGTCTAACGAGAGCTAAGGAAAACGGGAAGTACGAAAGCATGTTTTTACAGTCAAATTTTGTTACCAAAACGGCCTCTTAAAACCTGTACATCACCCGATTTACAAAAAAATATTTTACGGGTATGATATTACGAATTCGACCATCATGGTGTAGAATAAAAGTGCGCGACGCGCGAATATTTAAAACGTTCGGTCTCATCCAATTTACGTCACGAGTTCATAACATTATGCTAGTGTTGTACATTTTAAGTACGATAACTCTCATCAGATTTACGTACATCATCATTAATCATTCATCAATCATCAATAATTGTTATCATAAAATAAAAATGCTTAAACCAATGATAATCAACACATTCGTGTTTGTGATCTGTCTGCCGAAGAGACGAATCGAGCCAACCGGTGTTTAAATGTCGGTCAAACGTCTGACAGCGTGTAACATTTAGAATTCGGACGATTCGCAATTCGCGGCGTTTGGAGACCACTGGCCGTTGGCAACGCCGTCGTGTTGCTGGCACCGATTTGCCTTTCTAAAAACGTCTTTTCACAGTGTCGGTGGCATTGGTTTTGGTGGGCGGGGGCGCAGAGGCGGTCAACGTACGCACACACGCAACCCCGCGTCCGTTGCTTCAGCACCGTCATCACTGCCTTCGGGTGACCCACACCCACGGGTGTGTGCTCAACAGCCCTCCGACCACCCATCACCCCTTGAGCCGCGCGGGTGATGGGAGGGAATATGGTCCGCGAGGCGTTTCCCGTGAACCTAGCCGCGCGCGACATAATATTAATACGGTCCCCAAAAAAATAAAAAAAAAACACATGCATTTCCTCCTCGGACGACGACGAGCGACAACGTTGACATCGTTATTATTATCATCGTCCGGCTGCGCTCGGTCACCGGACACCTTCAGGCGCCCTCCCCTGTCATCAAGGACACGGTGCATACCACAGTGGCGTCGTCCACTTGTTAATACTCGTTTATCGTAAATACTCGTCGCTTTGGTGCGGACGTTTCTTGTCTGGCCTACGTGGTGACGGGCACCGAAAACATTTTTGTTTACGAACCCGCCGTAGGCAATATGATTTAAAATCATGGGCGTGAAAGCCAATTTCTACGTGATTTCGATTTTAATATTAAAATTTAAAAGTTGTCACGTGTAACATATTATTAGGTAGGTATTATTAGCTTCAACACGTTTCACTCTATATTCTACGTTAAAAATAATATGATATTGTAAAATCTCTTTATATATAGCGTTTACTTCATAAGACAGGAATTTCCTTATAACGAAAAATCATATAAGTCTCCTATAATCTATATCCCGTAGGCCGTATGTTTTAAGTGTACTTTAATTTCTCTATAACAGAAAAATCACTTGGTCCTGTGCGAATAAGTTACAATAGGATATTTTACTGTTCGTTGTTTTAAGTAGATCTCTTATAGTCTAATGTGTACGTAAAATATATATTTTCTTACCAAACTACAGGTAAATTTCCACCAAAATTAAAAATTATGTATATTATGAGCATTAATTAAAATTAGCTAAAAGTCAAGTATGTGTTCATGTAGATAATAAAAACAATATAATTTTAATTTCGTGGGAATAAAATTATATTATTATTTTTATTTTTTTTGAAATTATTATATTATTTTATTATCGTTTATGGTAAAAAAGTTATGAAAATAAAATAATGTAAAAAATATTATTAATAATTTCGCATTTACTATTATCAGTATTACACAATATATTTACTATAAAATTATTCAATTAAATCTATAGTTTATTATTTTATCATTTATCAATGATAATTACTATTTTATTTATTTTTGTTTTTTTGAATACGTAAAACATTTAAATATATCATTATTTACTCTAAAATATCCTCTTACCAGAAACAACTTTACACACAATTTTATCTTAATATGAAATATTGCTATTTACCGAATTTTCTTTAAGTTTTTTATATTTTTACAATTATGTTTCATAGTATAAAAGTAAAAAGAAAAGAAGTATTTGTGACCAGTGTTTATTATTTACACTTATGAAAAATCAAGAGTATCTAACTATTTACAAAGAAAAGTTTAGTATATTATACGAAAATGTGCTGAATGAAGTTTTCTCCGTTTTATTTTAATTGCTGAACATTAATTTTACTTAATAAGAACTGCAGATTCAGATTAAAAATATAAATATACTTGTTAATCTCACACGTCGTTGTTTGTGACAAACTAAATAATACCAGTAGATTTGCTCACGCTGTCTAAAAATTATGTATACAATTATAATGTATATTACAGAGTATGTGTATGCTATATTCCAAAAAAATGCAATCAAAAAATAACATTTTATATTAATTTAATACTGTTTAATTCCCCTTGAGAGATGAATTTTGAAAAATCCTTTAAGTAATTGGTCTTTACACCATGAAACGAAACACTGGCCAAATTTAATATTCACAGCTTCTAAGACTCTAAGGTTCTAGCTAAACGATAATGAATCAATGAGTCAGGATAATATGTTATTTTATATATATAAAAGATATATATTATGTTATTATATGATATATCATTATACTTGAGTGTTCATAGTTATGATACTCGTAAATATAATATATATATAATAAATTAATGTAACATATTTTAATACATGTTTATTGTTTTCATTTTGATCATGTATATTATTTTCATTTTTTAATTGACATTACTAAAATATAACAATATTTTTTTACTCATCTGGAAGTGCTCATTATTTTGTAAAACTTTGTGTATTGCCCAACATATTTTTGAGATGATTTTTCTTAATGTTTAAACTTAATAACTGCAGAAAAATTCAAATCTTTATATCCCTGACTTATAGTAGCTAAAAAACGAAGAGTATTAACAAGACGGTTTTCAGTTTAAATTGAATGTCGTAAGACCTTATTTTACTTTTCAATATATGGCCTAATTAAATTTAACAAGTATTGGAACAAATAATTTCCTATTTACAATAATTGTTAAAATCTGACGATTCGTATAATTTGTTTCAAAAATTTTGACATGATAAGTTTATATGCAAATATGTCTTCTTATATACAATAACCACTGTATTTCGTTTTCTCTTTTCTTTCTCGTTATATGCACTTCTATACATTATACATGTGCCAAAGTAATTAAAGCTTTTTGTATTTTTTATTAGATTGACATCATTAAACCACGATAATATTAACGTCGAATACTATTAAATACAAACTATCTCAATCCTCCTAAAATCTAAATTAAATTAAACTAGCCTATTGAGTATCGACTATCGACAAACAATTGAGAAGGAACCACATTGTAGTACTGGTAGTTTATCGATCAGCAGTATGGTGATTGAGAAGCGCAGATTTTTGATATATAGGTATTATATCAATTTCTTTGACAAAAATTTTCAAAACGATCGTTCGTATATGAAATATCACACATTTATTTTAAGTGATCGAAAGTCCTGCAAAATGCTAGTGAAATATATAATTTAAAAATAAATGGATGTTTGATGATAATATAATTTTAATAGAATTATTTTGTAATAATAGTTATAAATTATAATGATGAAGAATGCATAATTTATTTTTTATTATTAATTTGGCTATGTTAATTATATGTATACATTAAGATATTAAAATATATTATATTGATTTACTCCATATACGTATATTTTTAAATTTACCATTTAAACTGTTATGAGTTTACCGAGTTAATTATTTTCTTAATTAAATGTTGATAATTGTGTAATAATGTGTTGATTAAAATTAAATTATATTTTATGAAATTGTTATTTTTAATATGTCCATTTTATTTATACGAAGATATGTAATTTTAGAAACCAACGTGTGATTGGAGTATCGGACGCAATCATGATTCAGGATACTTTTATTTGGGACACAATAAGACTTCCTGAAATTGTGTATCATTGACATAATATCTACCATGTTTATAAATTATTTAATTATCTTTATTATTATTAAAGATAATCCTTGGCGTCGTAGTCATTAGGAGAATAAATAAAGGTATTTAATAATATATAAAGTATTATTTAGTATCTAATAAAAAGGTTATATAACAATAAATTAATAATTTATGAGCCTTCAAAAAATCTTATCTAAGGGAAACATGTTAAATTTTATAAAAAACTTCCTTACTGTCAGAACCTTTCAACTTTCAAATCAAAGTTAACCAACTGTTGTCAACCAAATTTGACCAACAAAATGGTATACCACAGAGGTTAACACTATCCATCACACTTTTTCTTGTTTAAATTACTATAATAAGTAATAAGTATTATTCTTATCACCTGCTATAGCATATTATAAATTATAATAGATACCATTAATGGTTTGAATATCAAATTCTTAGAAATAGGTGTAACTTTTTTCATTTTAATGTCCAAACATGGTATATATTCTTAGGAATATCGAGTGCCCCTCAAATGTTATGCGAAATAAATACCAAACAGCTAACAGATGAAAATATCCCAATCCTATAATGCGTCAAGGTATATTTTGTGTACACGTGTACATGCGTACAGCCATGTATTAGAATTACGAATTACGGTGCCGATTCGTCTTCAATATTATTATCTTTTAGATTGAAAAATATGTCCCATTTTATAATAAAATTATAATTCATCACAATATTATTGTACGATATAATAAGTTTAAATTGCGTGATTGACCTTAAATCGAAATATGAACCGAAAAACAAAATAACAAAAGATAAGCTATTATAAACGATAGCACAGTAAAATGTTCTCAAATTCCATTCAAATGTTTATATTAAAGTAATATAGTTTTTCATAAAATTTAAATTTAAACTATTACTAGGTTTTTATTACGATAATGCATTAACAATTTAATAATGTTATCATTTTGTAAATTTGTACTTTGTATTAAATTATTTTAATTTAAAATGAAGCATATAAATATATTATATAGTAAGCATAAATGTAAAATATACTTATATAGTATAATATTATGCAATTAAGTTATTAGACATGGGTTTATTGAAATGAGATTATTTTTATTTTAGTACAAACTTTATTTAATATTTATATATATTAAGTAATATAAGTATGCATATCGCGCGTTATAGTCTCACTCTCATTGCACTGCAATTAATAATTATACAATTCAACGTAGAATAAGAAATAATTTAATATTTATACAGATAAAGGTAATTTAATTGAGTAAACATGATATTTGGTTAAACAAAGTTGCCGATATTCACTAACTGCATCTATTAAACTTATATTTGTATAATCACAGTTTTAATACTCAAATTTAATACTTTTTCTCAGAAAGTCCCACAGAAACAACCAACAAGCTGCACACATACCGTTCAATGTTAATAGAAGGTATAGAAATCTTTTATCCAAAATCGTTAAATGCCATAATTTTAATGAATTATAAATTCTCATATACCTCTTATATACAAATCATTATTATTAATCCATATCTGGATAAATTAACATCACAGAATATTTTCAAAATCACGTAATTTTTGTTGGCCCATATTTTAAGTCTATTAAGTATTAATGGTAATGATTCCTTTTTTATAAGACCATTAAAATTTTCTAATATAGTTTCCACAGCTTTAGATATTTTCGATACACCTCGTGATACTTTTAGCTTTTAGTTAAGTGTATAAGTAAATAAATAAAAAATTAATATAAGTGAAAAATGCATTTTAATCTAGCATAATTCTACGAATAATATTTATAAATTTATCATCTAATCGTTATTATTTTTGTTATATTTATTATTCTCGCATTATTATTTATGAAGACAACAATGTATTTCACATTTTAACTTTAAAAAGGACTAGTCCTATTTACTATTTTAAATAAATAAATTTAATGAAATTTCATTTATTCTATGCTGATAACTTAATTCTATTATTATATACCACTCATATTCATATATAATATATAGTCAGTAATCACATATAATCTATAATTGGTTTCAACTCCAGCAGGCTCTTGCAGAGTGCATTGCTACACTAGCCAGTAGTCACAAGCTATAGTTTATTAAAGATCGTTTTTATTTTCTATATTCAAGTAAATGGGTAAAATATTATTCAGAATTAAAATATCTATTTAAATACATTTTACTTATACAATATTTTTTAGATAGAATTTAAAAAATATCGATTTTGTCAAAAACTCTAGCAATAATGTTCAGACATATTTCCAATTTTCCGTTTTTTTTTTTTTTGTTAGTTTTTACAATTATTTAAAAAAGTACTCAACATTTTCTAATTTTGACCATCCTATTACGATTATACAACACTTGGTCATTTATTTTTATCATCATTAAATATATTACCATTTTTATATTTATGTATTGATTCATATTTTAATTCTATATAAAAATATGTAGTAAATTCAGGGGCAGATGAACCTATATTACTATATTTTAACATGCAATGTTTTCCGTAAAAAGTAATAGTAAAAGTAGTAGCCTATACTGTATATACTTACAGTAAAATAAATAATTTTTAAAGTAGTATCACAAAACATATTATAAAATATACTTAATGATATATCTTGACTTGTTGGCCGTCTCAATACAATAAATAGGGTGGTCCTTAACTATAGAGGTAAACAATTTTTTTTTAAATTATAGTCATAGGTTCGTAATTTTGTTCGGTATACTAACAAAATAATTGTAGTAAAATTTGAACATAATAAGTCAACCCCTTCACGTGTCTCAAAGGGGTGGAAGTTCTATAAAAAGGGGTGAATTTTCTTATTTTGCGTGTACGTTATTAATTTTATAACTATGTAAAAAATGTATAGGACTATTATTATAGTAATAAGTATTTACAACAAAAAAATTTATTTTATTTTGAAAGTTGATAGTTTTTTGTAAAATTAAAAAAAAAAACCGGTCAAGATTAAAATTAGAAGAAAATTTGTAAGATTATAGTTTTAAACTGTATTATTTTAAATATTAAAAGTTACATTAAAATTGTATATAAATACCATTATAAACTATAAAATTCTTTGTGATAAAGATTATATCAGTTTTATTGATTACATTAACCCTTTTGCAAAAAAACATAATAATATGTATTTTAAAAATTTGTTCTTTAATTACATATGAAAAATATTTAATTTTTTAAAAATTTTTATGTTAATAAGAATATTATGATAATCATAACGTTATAACTTATGACGCGGATTCGGCGCTCGAGATGGACTTGGTTAAATAAAAACCAAGTTAACAAACCAAACACAAGAAAGAGAACCATCGAATAACGTCTTCGTTAACGATTAATTTATATTACAATAAAAATAACACCGTATAATAAGATGTATCGTAGACAAACATCAGTACAAACACGTATCTGCATATACAAAAAAACAACGGTTACCGGCGACGGTTATAGTAGCACCTTCGGGTGTGGAAGATTAAGTAAAGTCGTTGCGGGGACTGGTACTCGTCTCGCATGACTTGTCTTCCCGTCCCGCCTAGGCCTTTACGACGTTGGTAGGAGAGTTGATAATATCGTGATTTTACCCGTGTTGGTGGTGGTGATAGTGAAGACCGGTCGCTGCGGTGTCTGTATTTTGTACTGACGACCGTTGCGTACCATGTCACTTATAATGTAAGATAATTAAAATATAATTGGTATAAGTTTTATTAAAAATGTCTCGAGTAAGCCCGGAATATTGTTGGCGATATTTTTGAACAATTTAAAAAAAATATTATTAATTATATAATTTAATTTGTTTTTGATCTTCATTTAAAAAAATTTGTTATTGTAGATATTCTTCCATCAGTTTTACTCCACGTTAAGCTATATAAATTACCACTTTCATTGAACATCGAAGATAATATTTATTTTGCATTATTAAAGCTTGTTATGTATTTAGATCTTCTCGTAAAAATGTATTGATATTTTAAATCGTTGAAATATTTTCCAAAAATTATTACTAAGAAGTGAAAATGGAAGATATTTTTTGAGAAAATTTGATATATCACCATATTTTAAGTTTAATTTTTTAGTTGATTCTCTTTTCTTGATTAATTCTTATCTAATATTCTCCAATTTTCATACATTTTTTTTAAATTTAGTCACACATTCAAAGAATACTATACAGGAATATGCGTTTTCCTCTAAAAAATAAACTTTCTTCAATCACCAAATGAGAACTAGATATTGTGTAAATTTGATTTAACAAATCACATATTGTAAAATAAAACACTAAGACAATCTCTATGTGATGGCGATTTAGAGCCTGTAATTAGATTTTTCATAGTACCTAACAATTAAAAATAATAATTTTTGTCTAAACGTTTTGAATTATTTTTAAAATTGTATCCTTAATATTAAACGTAATTAAAATACTATGTAAATAAATGCGGATAAGTTATATGTGAATAATGCAAAGACAGTAAATCAAATAAACACATTTCATATTTTATTATTAAGAAGTTATCGTGGACCGTGGTATCTGCTATATACAATAGGTAGTGTAATAATTTAATACAAAATTATCTACTTATTTCATTTAACAATTTCTTAAAATGAATTTGAAAAAAAGGTATAGTATAAAAATATGAATTATGGAAAAAAATCTTTTAATACGTAAAACTTTGGATAAATCTATATTTTCATGGATTTTTCGCAAAACAGTTAATGTAATCAATAAAACTAATATAATCTTTATCATAAAGAATTGTATAGTTTATAATGGTATTTGTATACAATTTTAATGTAACTTTTAATATTTAAAATAATACAAGTAGAAAACTAAAAACCTACCCATTTTCTTCTAACTTTAACTCTTACCAGTTTTTTTAAATTGTATGAAAAACAATTAACTTTAAAAATAAAATATAAGATAACTTTTTTGTTGTAAAGACTTATTACTATAATAATATTCCTATACATTTTTTATGTAACTATAAAATTAAAGAACGTACACGCAAAATAAGAAAATTCATCCCCTTTTTATAGAATTTCCACCCCTTTAAGGTTGATTTATCACGTTCAAATTTTATTATGACTATTTTGTCAGTATACCAAATAAAATTTCGAACCTGTGACTATAATTTTTAAAAATTTTATTTTTTCATCTGTAGCTAAGGACCACCCTATATTATATACAAATATCAAAATAATTAAATATGCATATAAAAGATTTAAAATAAAATACTTAAACTTTAGAAAATTTTTCAAAATTAAAAATATTTAGTACATAATTTATAATATTTCTGGTTTAACCCCTGCAACACCTTCAAAAACAACGGAATTATTGTGACATGGCCACATGGCAATACAGACAAAAGAAATTATTGAAAATAATGAAAGTCGTGACGTTTCGGCTATAAATTATCTACAAGAAATCGCACATAATTTTAACTTAAAGTGTATTAAATAATAAATTTTTAATCACTAAGTTATTGCGTATATTGTCGCAAAAAAATGTATAAATAAAACTATGAATTTCTGCATAATACCATGCATACTCGTCAGCATATTTGTCTTTAACACAGATACTGTCAGTGTAAGGACATAATACCATTAATATCCTTACACACCATTTAATACATTTTGGTCTTTTTTATAAAATTAATAAAAATATAAAATTTTACACTTGTCAAGCTGCCAGCTTGTGGACAACCTGTAGGAATAGGAATTTACACATCATTCACATATGTGAATAAAATAAAAACGCCATGATCTTTGGTTAAAAAAAGAAAGCTAATCAACTAGACTACTATATAATGTACGTATACATACTGATTATACAGGTGCATTGCAGGCACTCAGTAATACTCTCGTAGATATTGAGGAAAAGACGATCCGATCATATCGACCAGAGAGCTGCAGAAAGCTTTATCAAAAGGTTTCGTGCCTCTAACGCTCAATTATTTATATTCTTCTTCCTTTAATAAAAGATAATTTTTTTGGGCGTCGCCCGATTGCGGCTCAAAGTAACTTTTTACCTTTTTACCTATCCCGGTGGCGCCCAATAGTTTAGGTAGTATAAAGTGTACCTAAACGATGGAAATTCACAAAATTTTAAACGAAAAAATAAACAAATATTAGTAATATTTAAGTATAAATTTCAATTTCACTTGCTATTAGCAAAAGAAATAGAAAAGTGGTGTTATATATCATCATATATTATAATAACAAATGATTGTTTTGAACTGAATTTTTAAAGTATTTGAATTTTAAATACAAATACGTCCAATACAGTATTTAATATATTAACTTTATTTTTTAACTGTAAAATATTTTTGTGAACCAATATGTGTTTTGACACAATCGAGATACTTATATTTGGTTATAATACGATTACCTGAATTCGAGCAACAATCGGCAAACTCCGATTTTTTCAACTATCCGTTCTTTCTTGTGACATATAAAATAAAACCTAAAAATAAAAACCACACATATCTTACCGTTAGGTCACACAATGTTAAAACTAACAAAATATACTACTAGCTTTTTTAATGTATTATACCAGTCTGCAACATTTGAATTTAAGCCGCTGTTAATAAACAGCATATATATTATAGATATCCGTTATACCTACGTGTGGTGATCAAGCTGTTGTTATTATTATTATACATTAAAAAGTATATTGTTAAAAAAAATTGACTATAGTTATCGAGTGTACTCGTGTGACCTATGACGGATCAAACATTTTACCAGAGTAAAAAGAAAATTGCAGTTACACCAGCTAATATTATTTATATAGAACAGTAATGGGCTTGTCTCTGCAAACAACCCATATCATCTTAACTTGATAGAAAGTTTATTGTAATACACATTTTTAATATGTATTATGCTTCAAATAAAAATAATATACTATATTATTATACGATAAATATGTACTGTTTTTATTTGTTTATGTAAATTAAATAATATTTGATAAATATTTATATAATATGTTATTATTATCATAATTTGATCATCTACAAACATTATCAGGTTAGTCTATAGACTCGGTTCCAGCGTGGTATTATTCTGGCTTAGAACTACTCCATTAGTTTTCATTCCATGTATAACCTTTTCAACTTCGGTTGCATATGAGGATTGAGTCCTGTTCCATGTTAAATATATGCAGTTGCTATCAAAATATTTTTATTCTGTTTAGGGATGGAATTGTCCTCGACTTTAACTGTATTCATTTGATTCCATTTCGTCTATAACCTTTAAGGAATATTATGATCGAATTATATTTAAATAACGTATATTTACTTGTAATGCGATCAGGATAAAACAGATAGAACAAATATTCAATATTTTATTATTTTTACACAACTATTACATTAAATAATAATACATGTTCTCTTACTTTACATTGTAGATATGTTGAGTGTTGTATCGTTAAAATCGTATAAATTTACTTATCAGTTATAGACACATACAAAAACACTCAAGACATGTGATAATATATAAGGATTCTTTTTCTTTTTTTTTTTTGCTATTCCCTGTACGTTTCTTTGTGGGATGATTTCACTTTTATTTTTTTTTGATTATTCCCTTCGTCTGCAAATCTAATTCAAATCTGTTTCAGTTTTTTAGGTTTACGTATTTCTTTCATTTGAATAACTTTTTTTGACATTTGCGGTGACAAGTTTTAGTACAATTTGTGTATTTATATATCGGCTTAAAGAGGTTTACTTTTTTACAGTACAAACATTTTTTTTAATAGAAAAAATTGGCTTTTTGAAATAATTATGTTTTAAATCCATTTTTTAGTATTTTAAAAACACAATTTTTATGTAAATACAATACAATACAATGAGTAATATCATATAAATCGTTTATAGGTAATCTTAATATTTTTTGAATAATCGAGTACACGGGTTGATAATAATTTCATGCAAATAATGTAATTATTTTTATTTCAGCCTAATAATATATTTTTTTTTGTTAAAATTACAATTGTTTATATTTAAACAATTATTTATAACATCACTTATTTATTAAACATAAATTCTACTAATCGGTTTAGTTATTTTATAATTGTTTTAAACACTATTCATACATAGCTCTAACATAATAAAGTGTTGACGTATTGTATATAATGTCATAATATGTACAATGCACATGTCTATAAATATTTTGAACATTTCACTATGTATAATAATTTTAAAACAAATGTTGTCAGTCAAAATTTAATTTGATTATTTTATTACCAGATAATATATATTTTTATTTTTATTTTTATACATTAAAAATATTAAAACAATAAAAAAAAAAAACCAAAATAAAAGGTCATATGCAAGTGGTATGCAATAAAACAATAATATACCTTGAACATTAGCTAATAATATAACGTGGATTTCCAGGTATAAAATAAAATATTCACCTAGTGTTTGACATCCAAAATGATTCCATGAACAATTTTTTTTTCTGTTACACATTCTATAGTTTTCTCCGATTATACTTTTACAAATAACAAGTTTCATACCTTCGGTGATAAATACTTAGTCGTATCATATTATGATATAATCAAGTTTGAAGCTAAAAATAACAGATTCTAAGCCATAAATTTATATATGTATATCTATAAATCTATTGGTAAATTATCTGTTAACTAAAGTTTTCTTTTAATTTTTTTTTTTATAAATAATTATAAAAAATGTATGCTTAGTCAACAAAGTTTAGAAAGTAAGGCAACATTTGTTTATAAGTTTTAAGTATTAAAATTAAAAAAATAGAGAAACAAAATTAAACGTAAATCTATTGTAATTTTTTATGAACGTTTAAAGTTAAATTTTTAATGATATTAAAACAAAAAAATGTCATGAATTATTTTGTAGTAAATTCATACAATTTTAATATGCATATACCTAAGAAATTAGTTTACAAAGAGTTTTTTTTAAAAAAAAAAACTTGTTTTGTTATTATTTTTAATAAAAATGTTACCTGAAAAAGCGTACATACTAAAATCAAACTTTAATATTTATTCTGTATCGTAAATAAGCAAGTACATACCAACATAAAATACTATGAAAACTATGTTTTAACATGTTCTTGTGTGAAATAATTATGTCCATGTATCGATAATAAAATATATCATGTTCGATAGGTAATATTTTAATGCTTGCATTAAGATGATCTTAGCTGTATATTTTAACACACTGTAGTAAATGACAACTACTGATGTTATCGTATGACTAGTTATACTGAGGCGGTCAAAAATTTTTTATAAATTAATAAATTATGACTTTAGAAATGACCAATTTTTTCGGTTTAAATATATTTAGATTAAATTAAATGGGATCAAAATTCACAGAAAGTTATGACAGAGGTAATTTGATAATCCGATTGTGAATATTACTAACATTTAATTCGGAGAAACTCGATTTTGTTTGGGTTCTCTCAATGTCTGCGGAATAAGTATGAAATAATGTAGGTGACGAATAAACATTTTAATTTTACTGGCAGAGTAGGATAAAAATTTGTGATATAATAATAAAAAAAACTTATAAAATTCATGATATTATACTTAAAAATTGGTAAGTGTTGACTGTTGGGCACTTTTAGATCTTATCTACAAGTTTGTTGTTATCAATTGATGGAAAGATTATGTGATTTTTGACCACATATTGAATTGAAGACGGTTCTATGATTAAATAGGGGAGGTCTTGAAGCCCGTCTCTAACCACGAAATATTATTTAATTCTCTAGTTCAATAAAGTTTTTAAAAAATTAAAAATAATTTTACTAGTTAATTATAAAATAAAAATGTTTCAAATTTCGTATCATGAAAAATTACTAAATGATAAATTCATATAATACATGAATATTTGAGGTTGGTTTAAATTATATTATACAGTTTGTTAATTAAAATAGAAGTTGCAATAAATATGAACTTATTGTGAATTCAAGTAAAGTACCATTTGATAAAAGTTATATATTTCATTTATTTATATTGCTTTATGAATACAGATTTAAGATATATTTCCAAATATATTGATTATAATTAGATTGTAATGATTGTATTTAATCATCCCAATTTTCAATTGTTATAGGCCAAAAGAGAATTTTTTAAGTTGACACGAATAAAAATAAATATGAGATAAATTTTATTTAACAATTAGTATTATAGTAGGTTGATTTAATTTTTGCCGAAAACATTGTATATTTTTTATTATTGTAATAATATATATGTGTTATGTATACTACATTACTACATATTGTTATTCACTTTTAAGTCAATCAATCTTCGTCTTATTTTCTTATTATTATGCAGTGAGAATAGTTATACTACGTTATTTAAAAAATATTATTACGTATAATAAAATTCACGTTAACGTAAGACTGTAAAAATCTTAAGTAATCACGAATAATTTTTTTGAATAATAACAAAATAATCATCATTATTCATTATTTTTCGTTTAAATATATGATTTCGTACAAATTTGAATTTCAAGTGTTTATTAAAAAAATTACGCTTATATATTTTTTAGATTTTTTTGTTTCAATATAAGCTATACGCATTATTAACTCAATATTAAATTTTAAAGTCCTAGTTATAAAAAATAATCATTTTATATTTATTTAACATTTGTTAACTACTACAAAACAATATTCAAATATTTCATATTTGTAGTTTTAACAAATTTCGTCAAAATATGAACTTCAAAAATTAAAAAAATAAATTAGCCCTATGTATTTTAAATACTTTTATACAGTTATGAAAATAACTTATTTGAGATCTTGTATTTAAAATTGTAATACACAATAATTTTAAAAAATGTTTAAAAATTTAAATTTCTCACGCTTGCCTATAAATAACCATAATTAAAAAAAGTCAAAATATTTTGAAAATTTTATCATACATATACATAAAATGATCAAAAAGAAAAAAAATTTGTTGAACATTATTGTTATTCGTTTTTGAAATGATTAAAAAAAAAATTGATTTTAGAAAAATGGTTTTGCGTCAAACTTATTGTTTTTCTTTAATATTTTGTTTGTTTTACACGATTATTATGAAAAATACGAGAATTATTTTAATTTTGAACTCTTAAAACTATAAAATAAATTTAATTAAATGTCAGAAATCATTCTCAATATGGAATATCAAAACATTTTTTTAGCTGTATCGTTTATACATAAAAAATAAATATATTTAGGTATACACTATATATTATACAGTAAACACGTAATTATTATAAATTCAATATAATATTCATTACCTCATTTTAAATCTAAAATGTAGTAATACATTTTTTTTTCAAATTTTTGTTAAAAAAGACCTACTTCTAGCTGTTACTCGTTATGGCTTTCGTTTGCAATATCTTTTAATTTTTATTTGAAATCTTTGTCATAAATACAGTTTCATTATAGTACTGTACAACGTTATATTCAATACTATCTTTTTTTTATAACAACTTATTAAATTAAAAATTTTCAAATTACATCATAATAATATATTTACTTTTAGTTTAAATTTTCATTTGAATATTACTTCAAAATGTTTCTGTAAACATTGTATAATTTGTTGCCTTCACTCTTCAACAAATACGTATATGAGTTACACACGTGATCACTCAATACTCTTGAACAGACGATATACACTTGACCATATGAGAAATAAGGAGAATTTTTTAAGCTATATTAATTATCAGGTTTGTATTTAATATCATAAAATAAAATAGCCATTATATATTTATTACATATGAAAAAATTGAACGTTAAAATAAAATTCTAAAGTTCTAAAGTTAATATAAAATCAAAAGGTGGGAAGTATCAAATAGTCCTATATATGTTATTTCAAGACATACCTACTGATACCTAAGTACTAAGTAACTAAGTTATATTCGAATCAGTCTAGTCACTCTAGTCTTTTGGCGTTATTGAGTAACAAACATCTAAATACACAAATTTGCATATTTATAATGTAAAACATTAATAATTATTGTAAGAAAAATAATACATAGTCATAATTTATTAAGACTACTGTATAATATCTGGCCGGCTCACAATTTTCATCAAATATCAATAGACAATAATAATCAATGCTTAATCTAATTTAGCACTTCAGCAAAAAATAAATCATTATCACTATATTAATAGATAATAATATATATATATATAATAGGCTTACATCGCGTAATATGTAGGGAACATTTAGAATCTATTTATAAACAATATGACTTCTATTAATTATTATGCATATTGAAAAATTATTTAATAGTACCTATAAAAGAATCTATTATTAATTTTAAAAATAAATATTTCATTATTTTTTTTTTTTTTTTACACAAGGTGGTTCACTGGCTAGAATAATAAATATTTTATATTTTATGTTTTTATGTATAAAGTTATATTCTATTGGAAAATATTGAAAATTACATAGCTACACGTAAATACGAAATACCGAATATTACGCGATGTCTGCAGTTATACAATATACCATCATTTAATTATAAGTACATGTTTATCATAATTTTATGAAAATTCATGATAATAACCATACTATATTTTCATCAAGTTTTTCGTGTAAATCTTTATTTTTACTTACAATAATATATAGGTATATTTTACCTATACTATATTATAAATTATATAATTTAGTAAATATTATAAAAATTTTTTATTAATTGCGTTACTGACTTTGTGACAATGATTTTCATTGATGCACATAACTACTCTACAATCAACGTTTCTCATTTGATAATAATAATTATTGTTGTACACGAGTATTTCGTTCCGCCGACCAATTGTTGGGTGCCGAGGGCCATTGATGTTTACCACAGCGAAGAAGATACAAATACGTTTAATTGGACGGACGATGAAGACGATGAAGACGATGAAACAGACGATCTACCACCTGTGCAAGTCGATGACATTGTTTCAGCTGGAAAAATGGCAGCATTTTTTGAAAAGTTGAATTCGTTGCGTCAACGACACCGCGAAGACCGTTCGAAATTGGCAGATTATTCACTACAGCGGCCGTTTGGGCTTAATCGCGGTAGTTAGTAAATGTTTGAAATTTTTAATTATAGTTATTATTATATATTTTTAGGATCTACCAGTTATGTTCACTCCACATGATTTATTGTTACAATAATATAGGTAGACTTATTTATACTCTATATAGGTATATTCTATTATATATTACTTTGGAGTTTATAGGTTGTTGATTTTAATTAATAATTAATGATATATTTATATATATTATCGTACTTATACAATATTGATTAACTTATGTTAGAATTGAAGCTGTAACGAGGAGGGATTCCCAAATTGTCTTGTATTACCTACGCTAACTTTGAAATTTAACATCCGTTTTTTTTTTATATTAATAATATAGTAGGTATTATAACTCAGACATTTGCAATACAGGGCCATATTCTAACTGTAACCATGGATGTCTATTGGATGGGGGGTTAAGACAGGGTACTTGCCCTCCTGGAAAAATACTATATGATCTTAAAACAAGTATTACCATTATAACTTCTTTATAAATTACATTTTATGAATTTCCTTCCATTTATCATTTGGTGCCAAAATTACTAAACTTGTGGTCGTACTGAGTCTGGAGCATGCCATATAAAATTGTTCATGTGAAAAAATGTCTAAAAAGTGAGCTAGAGGCTCACGGTTTATAAATGCTTACTCATCTATGTGTATAGATATACAATTTATACGAAAATTTTGTTTTTTGCCGATTTCAACCCCTTAAAATCAAAATGTTGAAAAATCCTTATTATTTATTAAGTGCACGTTGAAATTATAACATTAATCTACCCTCACAATTTCAAATATATAGCTCTAATAAGTTCGGCTCTGCGTTGATTATGAAGTAGTCACACAGGACAGTCTCGTTTATGAATACAGATATGAGATGTGAACAAATTTCCGAGATTTAACTTAGCGACCATTGAACATTGGGCTTAACATTTTATCTTTATAATGAATTATAAGTTTATGTATAACTTTTTCGTGTTTTTCTGGTATGCGTAAATAATAATGTAATTACTATATGCTCATGTTTAATAAGTATTTCTTCCTATTATAATATTGATAAATATTATATGCATGCAAAAGCTGTTGGAATGGAATCATTAAACGAGGCTGTGGCGGCGATGGACTATACAGGAATAGAAGTCGGGAATCGTGGTGTTTTTGAAACACTGGATAGATCGGCAACATCAATTGCAACAAGTGGCAAAGAGGCGGTAACAGTGGTGGCGAATAAAGAGTACTATTATGAGGCGCAGACGACAAAAACGATCGTGAACGGTTACTTGCTGGATGCAAACAGATCTCGAATCTTGCAAATGGATGCAGTCGTCGGATATTTGCATATGGGTTTGCGAAGCGCGAAATGCTTGTGGCACCAATATCGAGAAGCGGTTACCGAACAAGAATCTTTAGCAGCCCGACAGCAATTCAATAGTTTTGTCCGATTCTGGACGTTAACGGTCGCCGTTTCGGTGATCGTCTTGTGGTCCGCGTTTGGATACTTTCACGAGCTGTTTTGTTTTTGCGTCATCGCGCCACCAGTTGAATACGCAAAAGACGTTAACAGGTATCTGATGATGGTACCGCCACACGTAGTAGTGACGAACAAGGGTAAAATGTTCAGGTACCAACCGACGGCTGAAGAACGTTTTCTATGGGAAAGCGCGAAAAGAATTGCAAATTTCAAAATATAAAATAAATATAAACTAAGATACAATTGTTAGGTAGTTTTAATCGTCAAACAGTTCCATTTATTCAAAACATATATTAATAAAATAAATTAAATGTTTTTTAAATTAAATTACTAAGGTCCGTAATCCGTATTATAATTTAAAACAGTACCTACCTAGGTAGGTATATATACGAATATGATACCATATAACTACATTTATATGACTAATAAATCCATCAATTATTGATTATTAACGTTTTTACATAATCGTCTCGCCATAAAGTGATAAGTGATAACTGATAACTGTTCTAGACAACTGTATAAATAATAAATATTTATTTTATTCAACCAGCTTACCATCCGGCAACCTCTAAAATTGTGTAGTACAAAATTTTAATTGTGCTTTAAACAATATTCATTTTGACAAGATATTACAACTATATTTAAATTCATTGCTTTATTTGTATAAATAAATTAAAAGATTATAAATTATAATATAATAAATAATACATTATCATGTTAATAAATAATAATATCAGAGTTAATTAAATTAATTTTTTTTAGTAAATCAATACTATAATTAATTAATAAAAATTAAATTTTGTTCACAGTTAAAAAATAATATATTTTTACATATTGCTATTTAATTTGCATTTATGGTTAAAGAAATTCACTAGCATTGGCGCTAGTTTTTAGAGCATCGATTTTTTTATTTAGACTTGGTCGTTTTGGGACTATATGTGTAGTATAAATATTTGGTTATTTTAGGAACTGTATTAAACATAATAATCTAATAAAAAATTTGGGGGAGGATTTTTTTAATATTTAAGTAAATTCAAATTTAAACTTTTATTAATTGCTACCCATCTTAAAATGGTTATAAGTCTTAGAATTTATTTGTTATATTATTATAGTATACATGTAGGCTTATTGTATAAAGTTTTGTTACAATAGCAATTAGTAAGCATAAATTTATATCGACTGTTATCTGAAAATTAACAATTATTAAGCAGCTATTATCCTTAATTTAATTGTTTTATAGTTCTTTATATGTATATTGGTAACAATTGAATATATCTACTAAATATTATATTTACGAAATACTGAGAAAAAAAAACAAATGATAATCACATACCTCTAACACCTAACTATGTCGCTGTATAAGAGCTTATGATTTAATAAAAACATTAACATGGAAAATATTCAGATAAATGCACCTGGTCACAATAGTCAAAATTATTGACAATTTGGATATTAGACAATCGTGATTCAAGAATTTAATTCTAAAATTATTTCATTTCTTATATACTAACAAACTGAATCAAAATGTGATGCATCAATGTACTTGATACTTTTAGGCTAATTTTATAATAAAAATAATATGGGCTTATCTTAATCCAGATCACAGAATAAATTGATAATTAACAATGATATACATGCTCAATTGGTGAGAAGCTACTATTTTTAAGTTTTATTTTTCAATGGACCATAAAACTATATTTCCATCTTAAAAGAACAGCTAATAAAATGTTATTGAAGAAGCATCATAAATAAATATTTTCAATAAATTAAAATTTTTAATTAATTTTTAGTGAATTTTATTATCTCAAAGTAAATTATTATGATATTTTATGAATGATGAAAAAAAAGTTAATATTTGTAACAATTTATTGTTGGAAAGTAAAATATATTTGTACCAAGTAAATACTGTTTTAAATTGTATTAATTACTTATTAAATATATAATTGAACATACAAAAACCTATTAATATTTTAAACAATAATTTTACTATATATTATAATTACATACATTCAGAATGATTATAGTTTAGACAATTTTTTTTTTTTTTTAATTAAAAAAAATTAAATATACATTTTTCATTTTCATGATTTGACTAAAATTAAACTTAATTTAATGCCAATATCATCATATGTACTACTTTATAGAACAATTGATTTAAAAATCAATACTTATCATTGCAAATTTAGGAATGCAATATTATTATTTATCAAGTATTTAATTTTGTTCTTTTGTTATGAATATCATAGAACATTGAAATAATCAGAAATAAAAATGACAAATATACATATAAAAATTAAAATTAAAGAAAGAAAAATAGAAGTAGTATATATTTATAAAATGGAGAAAAAAAGAGACCATTAAACGAGTAAAAATCAATAACTGATAACACAACTTTTTAATTTAAGTTAATTATTGGTATGTCAGATAAATTTAAAATTTTATCTTAACTATTCAATATCAACACCACAATTGAAGCTGTGTCGGTTATTTTCACTAGGAACATCATCTGAACCAGAATTATGTTCTTGAGGTGCATTTAACATGTTTAATGTAACATCAGCAGAGTTACATTTTGTATTAAGTATATTTGTTGATATTGGTGATGTTATGGACATTGGTGTTCTTGTCAATGTAGCTGGATTGATTGTTCGGTTCTCATAAGATTTTCTTTTGAGAGTTGTATGTATTTGTGATCTGGAAAGTTGAATTAATGAATTGGAAGATGGGAGAATAAAGATCAGTTAATATATATTAAATATATATTTTAATATAAAATCAAAACTATTTACAAACAAGATTAATTTAATAGTGCATTTAGCTTTTTAATATACAAATATTTTGAAAGACCAACGGTTATTACTGATTAATAATATAAAATAATTACACTGTCCGCTGTTTGATTTGGTCGCAGATAATAGATAAGTCATCTGTGAATTTCTTTACAGCACTTTGTAGCATTTCTATATCATCATCAGTCCATTTGCTAATAATAATCAAATATATTAGTAAAACCATTCCAAAAATGCATAACATAATATTAATAATGTAAATTAATGATATACCTGTTAGGTGTAGGGGTATCGTTTGATGGTTGCAACGTCAATGTCAGTTCGCCTAATCTACTGAATGCAGTACCTGCTGCACTGAAAATCTCACCGACCTAAGCAAAATATAAGCTATTAAGTATTTAATTATTAAAATATATTATTACACAAGTATAATAGTAACAGTTTACTTTAGCCGCTGAACTTTGATTACTCATTTTGTTCACTCGTTAAAAAAGGAATACTTTTAAAAATCGACAGTGTTAATTTCATAAAAACGTCCAAAAGTATTAAAATTAAGAATCTATAATTATCTTCTGTTAGACATTATTATTAAAAAAATTATTGTTGATTGTTTTGTTTTGATAACATTGAAAATACACAATCAGTGCCGTAAAAGCGATACCACAAAACAGATTACGCGCCATTTTGCTGAAATTCTTCAAGTTTATAAGAATAATAATATGTACGAGTTTGACACTACAATTTAAAATCCTGATACTCAGCAGGACACCAGAACTAATACATTATTACATTTCAATAGTTCTTGAATTTCAAAAATAAGTTTTTTAAATAAAAAACCGATAATTTAAATATAAAACATTGGAACTTTATACAAAAAAATATAATAATATCAAGTTTGAGCAAACAAAGATTCATTTATGTTTTTCAACTACTTCTGTCTCTACCGCGGTAACACTGATCGCGGTATTCCTGTATATAGAACATAATAATACTCTGGAGGGGGTTCTGCCCGGCTGCTCCCAACTCCCTGCCCGCCCGACGATCCAATTCCGTCGGTGACGAAGTTTCGAGTTTATTGAACGGAATTCGTTTGTTATTTTCTCTCATCTAGTACTGTGCTCGTATCTACAGTTATAATAACACAATTAATCGTGTGGTGTGTCAATTACTGGCCGGACGTTCATCGAGAAATGACCATTTGCGTTTAAAGGAGAAATAAACAAACATTGTACTCATTATTGGTGCTGAACGAACAAGGTAATTAGACGTTTTGTTTCGTGTAATCGATCCCGGGCGCCGCCGTAACCGTGTCGCTTTTTCTTTTGCCACACCCAGCTTGGTGTTTTGCTACGAAATTTTCTCATTTTTCATTTTAATGGGACCACAGAGATTGTGTGACAACTGCACAATCCTTGGGTCGTCCTCGTAATTTATGTCCTAGCCTAGAAGTCTGGATTTTACTTGACCTATTACTATTCCTTAATAGTGTATTTTTATGACTATACCTATGATAATATATTATAATAGAATTACTACACCTTTTTTATAGGCACTTGAAATCTGATAGTGGTTTATTAGTCGTATTTTTTAAGTTTTATGTTGTGTCTACAACTGTCCATTAACTGTATAAAGTTAATCTATTTAATTTCAATAATAGAGTTTTTATATTTTTTTAATGAAAAATATGATATTAGTGTTAGTCTTACAATGCATGACTCAGTAAAGGTTAACTTGTTACTATTTTTAAAAACCATAACTTATATTTTGTGAAATAGTCTAATAGTCATGTAAAAGAGACTATATTATATAAAATCAAATATTACAAATACAGAACTTAGTAAGTGGTATTTGATTTTCTATTTATTAACATAAATCTAAAATATTTGTAGATGCCCATCTAATTTTAATTTAATTAATTTCTCATTAAATATTTTTTATAAGATATTAAAATTATAAGTTTTCCTATATTTAATTTAGTGTAAAAAATTGCTATTTAGTGTGCTAAGTTTTTTAATAACTAGTAGTTAGAAATTTAAATTCCTACCTGAATTTAAAATTGTATAATGATTGTCATATCTATTATTATGGAAAATTCTTAGCTACAATTTATCAAAATATAATGTAAATAATATATTAAGTGTACTATTATATTTAATATTTTAAAAGATGACTTAAGATATCATATTGAGGGTTTTCGTTATCCCTCTAACTTGGTATATTTACACTAAACAAATAAAATTAAAAATATTAAATTAATCATTATCAATATTATAAATTGAAATTTTATGTAATGGTAAAAAAGCTCTTTATTTTAATGTTATATTGTACTTAATCAATTTGACCTTGTGCTAATTTTAATATTTACCTATTTAAATTTTGTTTAAATTGCTTAATGTTTAGGATACACAATAAAAATTAAAGCTATATTATCTGTTTAGTTAGATAGTATATAAATTCAGATGATTTTGAAGCTAAGATAAATTAGAAATAGGTGATTTGTTATTTTTAATGGTTAAATTATTATATTATTTTAAATTTATTTCAAAGATAGTAGGTAAAGATTATAAATTAAATAATAAATACTTTCCCCCCCAAAAAAAAACTATTACTCTATTAGAATAAATTTTTTGATGGTAGATACATATTTGTAAATAAAATTATCTTAATTGTGTAATTAGGTAATTAGGTGGTTTAAGGTTCAAAAATATATTAAAATTGTGTATATTGTATTATTGTATTTATTTATATAAAGATGAGATAATTAAAACTGAAATCATTGTACATTTTAATTCAAGAATTAATATTTTGTGTTTACTATTTACATTACAGTGTACATGATATATTGATATCACAAAATATAATAGTACCTAATAATATAATAATCTACTAGTTAGTTGTTTTCATTCATTATTATTTTAAATGATAAATTATTAATAGTCAGTATTTATTGTATTTAGCTAATCTCGAAATAATTATCTATTACTTTTAATCCTAATTTCTATCAGAACATTTAAAAAAATAATTAATTTCAGTTTGATGTATTTACTGATTTGAAATTGTATTTAGATAATTTTAATATAAGACTGATTTTTTCTTTAAGACATTTTCAAAATGGATCCTCTGGTTCCAAAGGAGGTGAAAATCCTCGAATCTGCTGAGGATATTCAAAATCGTCGTTTTCAAGTACTTGGTCGCTATAGTGAATTCAAAGCTGAAGCACGTTTAAAAAGAGAAAAACTTGAAGATTCTAGAAGATTTCAAGTAACTTGAAAATTGAATTATTTCACGTTTGAAATTATTTAAAGAAATTTTTATTTTTATTTGTATTTCATTACAGTATTTTAAAAGAGATGCAGATGAACTTGAATCTTGGATACTTGAAAAAACACAAGCTGCATCAGATGAAAGTTATAAAGATCCTACAAATTTGCAGGTTATAATTACTAAATTTAATTTTTATACTGATAAAAACTAATGTATTTTAATTTTTTAGGCCAAAATTCAAAAACATCAAGCATTTGAAGCTGAAGTTGCTGCACATAGTAATGCAATTGTTGTTTTAGATAACACTGGAATGGGAATGATTAATCAAAATCATTTTGCATCATCTGAAATTCGTCAGAGACTTGGTAATTTAAATATGTATAAATATATTTTTTTTATGAAACATCATTTAATTAGAATAATTTTATGATTTGCAAAATTATTGATATTACATATTATAAATGTATTTTAAACAAGTAACAAAATGTACATTTTTATAGATCACTCCAATTAATTTTAAATATTGTCATAAAAATACAAAAATTGATAGATATTAATGTTAAATTATAAACAATTTTAGAGCAATTACATAAAGATTGGGATTTACTTTTGTCAAAATTGGCTGAAAAAGGTGTTAAATTACAGCAAGCTTTGGTTTTGGTTCAATTCTTAAGACAATGTGATGAGGTTATGTTTTGGATTAATGATAAGGTATATAATAAATTTGAGTTTAATAAACAATTATTTTTAATCTGCATATTAATTATTCTTGACAATGTGTCTAGGAAACTTTTGTCACTACTGATGAATTTGGCGCTGATCTAGAACATGTAGAAGTATTGCAACGTAAATTTGACGAGTTTCAAAAGGATATGACATCACAAGAATATCGTGTTACTGAAGTAAATGATTTAGCTTCCAAATTAGTTTTGGAAGGACATCCTGAACGAGAAACAATTTTGAAAAAAAAGGAGGTAATTAAACAATTATACTGTTAAGTATTTATTTATTTACATATACATTTAACTGTGTATACTTAGGATTTAAATGAAGCATGGACTCGGCTTAAACAATTAACTTTAATGAGGCAAGAACGATTATTTGGGGCTCATGAGATACAACGTTTTAATCGTGATGCTGATGAAACTGTAGCTTGGATATCTGAAAAAGATGGTATATTGTCTTCCGAAGACTATGGAAGAGATTTGGCTAGTGTGCAAACACTTCAGGTTTGTTATAAAAATATTAATACCAAACATAGTAACTATTTATTACATATTTAGTAGTATATTTAATGAGGTATCATATATTATAAGAATGATATTTTGCCATACTATATCATAATGTTGAGTATACACTAAAACATTTTATGTAGAGCTTAAAATATTCAACTTGTAATATGTTACCAACATTTAATTACCTACATATTAAATAAATAAAGCTCAGCATAGTATAGAATAAACCTAGCCTATTTTTAAACAATAATTGTATGATTTTTTTCTTATTTTAGAGAAAACATGAAGGAGTTGAAAGAGATTTAGCAGCTTTAGAAGATAAAGTTTCAATTTTGGGCCAAGAAGCAGATCGTTTGTGTGGAATTCATGCTGATCATAGTTCACAAATTCAAAATAAGCGTGGAGAAATTGTTGCTTATTGGGAACGTCTAACAGCTAAAGCACAGGAACGTCGACAAAAGTTAGATGAATCTTATTTACTTCAACGTTTCTTAGCTGATTTCCGTGATTTGACTTCTTGGATTAATGATATGAAGGCAATAATATATTCTGATGAATTAGCAAAGGATGTAGCTGGCGCTGAAGCTTTACTTGAAAGACATCAAGAACATAAGGTATATTAATAACTATATTTCAAATTAAATTTTTAATTAATACTTATTCTTTGAATAGGGAGAAATTGATGCTCGTGAAGATAGTTTCCGTATTGCATTAGAATCTGGAGAACACATATTAAAAAGTGAAAATGCTCCTACATTAGTTAGTGAAAATTTAAGTAATTTAATCAGTGAAAAGAGCTCATTGTTAGCTTTATGGGAAGAAAGACGTATATTGTATGAACAATGTATGGATTTGCAATTGTTTTATCGCGATACTGAACAAGCTGATACATGGATGGCTAAACAAGAAGTTTGTATATTTAAAACATAATAATATACCATAAATCATGGTAATAAATAATCAAATTTTTTATAAATACAATATATTTTCTTTAGGCATTCTTATCCAATGAAGATTTGGGTGATTCTCTAGATAGTGTTGAAGCATTGATTAAAAAGCATGAAGATTTTGAAAAATCTTTAGCTGCTCAGGAAGAAAAAATTAAAGCTCTTGATGAATTTGCTACAAAATTAATTGAAGGACAACATTACGCCACTGAAGATGTTGCCCAACGCCGTGAAATGGTAAGTCAACATTTTTAACATTAATATAAAAATTGTGTATAACAAAATAATTTTTAGTTGTTAGAAAGACGTACGGCATTACTTGCAAAATCATCACAAAGACGTAGCGTTCTTGAAGATTCGTATAGACTTCAACAATTTGAAAGGGATTGTGATGAAACTAAAGGATGGATTAATGAAAAATTAAAATTTGCCAATGATGACAGTTATCTAGTAAGTTATAAATGTTATTTTATTTATTTGAAATATATGCAATATAACTAATATTGTTGACTAGGATCCAACCAATTTAAATGGAAAAGTACAGAAACATCAGAACTTTGAACAAGAACTCAACGCTAATAAATCTCGCATGGAAGAAATTACTTCTACTGGTCATGCACTTATTGAATCTAAACACTATGCTTTGAGTAAGATAACTTTATATTTGCAATATCTATTTTAATTATAAAATATCTTCTAATTCTTAGGTCGTATTCAACTAAGAATGGATGAAATTGTTCATTTATGGGAGAATTTAGTTACTGCATCAGGTCAAAAAGGTTCTAAACTACGTGAAGCTGCACAACAACAGCAATTTAATCGTACTGTTGAAGATATAGAACTATGGTTATCAGAAGTTGAAGGACAATTATTAAGCGAAGATTATGGAAAAGTAATTTTTTACTCTTATTATATCTGTTTATTAAGTTATTTTCTTAGATGCTTGTATTGCTTTAGCTGTTTATACTTTTATTTATATTTATTCATTTTTTTTTTTTAAGGACTTAACTAGTGTACAAAATCTTCAAAAGAAACATACTTTGTTGGAAGCTGATGTTGCTTCACATCAAGATAGAATTGAAGGTGTTAAGATAACATCTGATCAGTTTGTTGATGGAGGTCATTTTGATGCAGATAACATTCGTGCAAAACAAGTAATGGATTAATTTTGTAGTTTTTCTAGCAAAAACCCCCTTATTTATTGTCTAATAATTTATTTACATATTAGGTTGTATTATGTGATCGTTATTCATCACTAAAAAAACCTATGGAAACACGTAGACAACGCTTAGCAGACTCCCTTTTAGCACAGCAATTATTTAGAGATGTTGAAGATGAAGAAGCTTGGATTCGTGAAAAAGAACCCGTAGCAGCATCAACAAATCGAGGTGAAAATATATAATGTTATATATTGTAAATTTTTATAATTTAACATTTAAAATAAAAAATAGAATAATAAAAATTAATTAAATTTATAGGTCGTGATTTAATTGGTGTACAAAATTTAATGAAGAAACATCAAGCTGTTGTGGCTGAAATCAACAATCATGAATCCCGTATAGCTGCTGTGACTCAAGCTGGCCAACAAATGGTTGATGCTAAACATTTTGCTTCAGAAGATATAAAACAACGTTTAGCCAATCTCAATAAACATTGGAATCATCTTAAAGAAAAAGCATATCAGGTATGCATTTATTATTATAGTAATTATTAGTTTGATATAGTTGTTGATTTTTACTTAAAATTGTTGTTTAGTACCAAAATCTATTATTTTTACCTCATTAAATTTCCTACCACAAGCTTATATTTTTATAAAATAGAATTATACTATTTTCAGCGCAAACAAGATTTAGAAGATTCTCTTCAAGCGCATCAGTACTTTGCTGACGCTAATGAAGCTGAATCTTGGGTTAAAGAAAAAGAACCAATGGTATTAAGTCAAGATTATGGAAGAGATGAAGATTCTTCTGAAGCCTTGTTAAAAAAACACGAAGCATTATTGTCAGATTTAGAAGCTTTTAAAACTACAGTTGGATCACTTTCAGAGCAAGCTGCTGCATGCAAGGTAAAAAAAAAATATATTTTTTATCTAATCTAAAAAAATATATTATATTGTTTCTAATTTTTACTTATTATTCTTTATATTATGTAACTCATGATAAATACATTTGTATTTTATAATTTTAGCAACAAGAAACCCCTGTAGTTGATGTGAGTGGAAAGGAATGTGTAATGGCATTATTTGACTATACTGAAAAATCACCAAGAGAAGTTTCTATGAAAAAAGGAGATGTTTTAATCCTATTAAACTCTAATAATAAAGTATGCATTTTTAGTATTTACAAATTACTTATATTACTATTAGTTTTTATATTTTTTAACATTTCATAATATATCTATAGTCAACCAATTATATGATTTCATATACATTACACATTGTTAATGAATAATGTTAAATATTTTAGGAATGGTGGAAAGTTGAAGTAAATGATCGTCAAGGATTTGTCCCTGCTCCTTATGTTAAGCGACTTGAAGTTTCTGGTTTGAGTGCATCTCAACAACATTTAGCTACTGGTGGATCTATTGCAGCTAGACAAGCACAAATTGAAGCCCAATATTCAAGACTCTTAAATCTAGCTAAAGAACGACAAACTAAACTCGCTGAAACTGTTAAAGCGTATGTATTAGTCAGAGAAGCTGCAGAATTGGCTACATGGATCAAAGATAAGGTAAATGTTCATGTTTTACTCAACTTAACAGTGCATGTATGGTTATTAATTTATGTTCAATATTTTAGGAAAATCATGCTCAAGTACAAGATGTAGGAGAAGATTTAGAACAAGTAGAAGTCATGCAAAAGAAATTTGATGATTTCCAATCTGATTTGAAAGCTAATGAAGTGCGATTAGCTGAAATGAACGAAATAGCAATGCAGTTAATGAGTTTAGGACAAACAGAAGCAGCATTGAAAATAAACACTCAAATTCAGGTATGTAAATTAATAATTACCATTGCTGTTAATTATGGATACTACTTACTGTGAATCTATTGGTATTTTATACTTATATTTATGATTTTAATTGATATATTCAGTGTATTTATAATATAAGGCAACATTTAATATTTTAGCCAGATAACCTAAAATTTAATTTAGGGTATTTTAACTTAACAAAGAATAAACATTATGCATTTTTATTTCTGTTTTTATACCATATACTAAGTTCCATGTAATTTTTATATGGTTTTTTGTCACCCTCAATCATTTAATTTTTAAGATAGAAAATACCGTGTAAATTAAAATTTAAACTCAAATTTGAGGGCAAGTTCAATAAAATATTTAAAATAATTTTGTATTAAATATTTTATTTAATAAAAAAAATCTAATTAAAATTGAAAATGTTCAGTAAGTTTATCCTAAATTAAATTTATAATTTTTTATTTATTTTTATCACCAACAATATTGAATAGGATTTGAATGAAAAATGGACATCTCTTCAACAACTTACTCAAGCCCGAGCTACACAATTAGGATCAGCTCATGAAGTACAAAGATTCCATAGAGATGTCGATGAGACACGTGATTGGATTCGTGAAAAAGATGATGCTCTTAATAATGATGATCTTGGTAAAGATTTAAGAAGTGTTCAGGCTTTACAACGTAAACATGAAGGATTAGAACGTGATTTGGCTGCCTTACAAGATAAGGTTAGAAATATATTCTGTTCTATCATTAAATTCAAATTAAAAACCAACTTTTTTTATTAGATACGCCAATTAGATGAAACTGCTAATCGTTTAATGAACACACATCCTGAATCTCGTGATAATACTTACATGAAACAAAGAGAAATTAATGAAGAATGGACTCAATTAACAGCTAAAGCTAATACAAGAAAAGAAAAACTTTTAGATTCTTATGATTTACAGAGATTCTTGTCTGACTATCGAGATTTAATGTCTTGGATTAATTCAATGATGGCCTTAGTTTCTAGTGATGAATTAGCATCTGATGTCACTGGAGCTGAAGCATTATTGGAACGTCATCAGGTAAAATAAACAGTTTAAAATAACTGAAAATTTTAGATTTCAATATTGGGTTTATGATTAAAAATATTCACAGTATCAATTAAAGCATAATTTTTTTTTTTATGTCAAACATATGTATTTATGTTCTATCATTTTTGTAGAGTTTGAGAGCTGAAATAGACTATCGTTATGGTATAGCTCAGGTACAAAATGAAGTATTGGTTTTTGTGTAAATGTCAATTAAAGTTTGCACTTCACTGACACTATTAAATATATTTATAAGTTTGGTTTTTCACTTTCTAAAAATAGTATTTGCTCAATACTATTAAGTAATAAACTCTAGTGCCTAGATCGTTACAAATAAATTATATTTCTACAATTGTTTTATTTCTAGTCTTTACTGTGAATATTCAGTTATCGTTAAACTGAACGTGTATTTTTCCTTTTTTATTTGAAACAAGTTACAACTGTAAATTTTAAATTAAGTGCACTTAAATGTTGTACATACTGCTATAATATAATATTTGTCATTCAGTCAATTGATAATAATAGTACAAAACAAATAATTTATATATCATTATTTAATAATATTTATCATGACTTAAACTTACTTAATACTAATTTCTATATTTCAGTACTAATAGGCATTATACCATTATTCAAAATTGTTTCAAAAAAAAATTTAAATATCAAATAACATAGTTCATCCTGTTATTAACTATCATGATCACAGATTTATAGATTTAATAATTACATTTAAAATTAATAAAAATTTACTTATATCTTATTTTAATAATTACTAAAGAATAGTAAAATTGTATTTTAATAAACTAATTTAAGTAAATACCTGGGCCTTTATAGTAATTAAAATTCAATTAACTCATTGTTTTAAGTTTGTATTTTTAATATATAATAATTTAACTTTTTTTTTTTTTTATTATGAGTGTTATTACTTTTTATTTATAACTACTGATGATAAAGTCATTCAATTAATAAGAAATTGTATACTAATAAAATACACCAATATATTTTTCACTTAAAATATGTATTTTAGACATTCTTAAACTAATATTAATTCTATTTAATAACATTTTATTGATGATATCTCTTCTGTTTTTAGTATTACTAAAAAATTAATATTTCGTTCTGCTACACTTTTTTTCACTTTTTAGATTAAAATTATCATTATACTATTTTTATACTAATTTTTTATTTTAGGAGCATCGTACAGAAATTGATGCTCGTACTGGTACCTTCCAAACATTCGAAATGTTTGGACAGCAACTTTTGCAGTCTGGACATTATGCTAGTGTTGAAATACAAGAAAAGATAGAAAGCATGACTGAAGCTAGACAAGAGCTAGAAGAGTGAGTTTTAGTTAGTAATGATTATTTTTCTTATTCTATTAATATAAAATTTTAAACAGAGCATGGATAAACCGCCGAATGCAACTAGATCAATGCTTGGAACTGCAATTATTCTACAGAGATTGTGAACAGGCTGAAAACTGGATGTCAGCTAGAGAGGCATTCCTTGCATCTGAAGAAGTTGATTCTAAGGGAGATAATGTTGAAGCTTTAATTAAAAAACATGAAGATTTTGATAAAGCTATTAATGCACATGTATGGTTATTTTTGAGAAAAATAATTTCATAATTGTAATTTTAATTTACTTATTTTATAGGAAGAGAAAATTGCAGCTTTACAAACATTAGCTGATCAATTAATGGCCGCACAACATTATGCTGCTACTCCAATCGATGAAAAAAGGCAACAAGTTTTAAATAGATGGCGTCATTTAAAAGAGGCTTTGATTGAAAAAAGATCAAAATTAGGCGAATCACAGACATTACAGCAGTTCAGTAGAGATGCTGATGAAATTGAGAATTGGATTGCGGAAAAACTTCAATTAGCTACAGAAGAAAGTTATAAGGACCCAGCAAATATTCAATCTAAACATCAAAAGCATCAAGCATTTGAAGCAGAATTAGCTGCTAATGCTGACCGAATTCAAAGTGTTTTAGGCATGGGACAAAATCTAATTGATAAACATCAGTGTGCTGGATCGGATGAAGCTGTTCAGGTACTAATTGAACCATCAAATATATGTTTCACATTTATGTTAATATATATTTTGAATTTAGTCAAGATTAGGATCTATTGCTGATCAATGGGAATATTTGACTCAAAAAACAACTGAGAAATCATTGAAACTTAAGGAAGCTAATAAACAACGGACCTATATTGCTGCTGTTAAAGATTTAGATTTCTGGCTAGGCGAAGTAGAATCATTGTTAACATCTGAAGACTCTGGAAAGGATTTAGCATCTGTTCAAAATTTAATTAAAAAACATCAACTTGTTGAAGCTGATATTCAGGCACACGAAGATCGAATTAGAGGTTATTATTGTTAAATAATTTATGTTATTTAAAACTTAAAAAGCTAGACGTTTTTATATTTACTAAAATAATATTTTATCATACTTAATATTTTTTAAATAATTAAATGGTTAATACATTATTTTTTTTTAGATATGAATAGTCAAGCTGATTCATTAATTGAAAGTGGTCAATTTGAAACAGGAAGTATCCAGGAACGTCGTAGTTCTATCAATGAAAGATATGAACGTATTAGAAATTTGGCAGCACATCGTCAAGCCCGTTTAAATGAAGCTAACACTTTACATCAATTCTTCAGAGATATTGCAGATGAAGAATCATGGATAAAGGATAAGTTGTATATCATAGTAATTTTGTTTTATGTTAATATGTATTTATTTATTAATGTTTATAGGGAGAAAAAACTTTTAGTAGGATCTGATGATTATGGCCGTGATTTAACTGGTGTTCAAAATCTTAAAAAAAAACATAAGCGACTCGAAGCAGAATTAGCATCTCATGAACCTGCTATACAATCAGTACAAGAAGCTGGAGAAAAATTAATGGATGTTTCTAACCTTGGAGTTCCAGAAATTGAACAGGTACATTTAAAAAAATTTTTTTAAAAGATTTTGTTAACATTTATTTTTATTTTAAGCGATTGAAATTGTTAAATCAAGCATGGGATGAGTTAAAACAAATGGCTTCAAACAGGGGGAAAAAACTAGATGAGTCGTTAACCTATCAACAATTTTTGGCCAAAGTAGAAGAAGAAGAAGCTTGGATCAGGTAAATTAATATAATATTTATAAATTACCTATGTAACTTAATGTATAAACTATTATTTATGTACATGTGTTTTGTAAATTATTTTATTTATTTGATTATGATTATTGCAGTGAAAAACATCAATTATTATCCGTTGAAGATTTCGGAGATACCATGGCTGCTGTACAAGGTCTTTTGAAAAAGCATGATGCATTTGAAACCGATTTTGCTGTTCATCGTGACCGTTGTGAACAAATAAGTCATGGAGGTATTGACCTTGCAGATTCAAAGAACCATCACGCAGATAGTATATTACAACGTTGCCAACAGCTTCAGGTATCAAGTTAACTTAAAATCTAATATTTAATATGGTTAATAAAATTGTGTTACTTCAATAGATTAAGTTGGACAATTTATCTGCATTGGCTGCTAAACGCAAGTCCAAGTTGATGGATAATTCTGCTTATTTACAATTTATGTGGAAAGCAGATGTTGTTGAATCATGGATTGCTGATAAAGAAACTCATGTCAGATCAGAAGAATATGGTAGAGATTTATCTACTGTTCAAACTTTACTTACAAAACAAGAAACATTTGATGCTGGTAAGGATACAATTGATTTATTTATGTCATTTATAAAATGTTACCAACATGAATAATTATAGTTAAAAAAAAAAAAAAAAAAATGTTATTAGGTCTTCATGCATTTGAACACGAAGGAATACAAAATATCACTGCTCTAAAGGATCAATTGATTACTGCTAATCATAATCAATCGGAAGCAATATTAAAACGACATGCCGATGTGATTGACAGGTATTAATTTATTATTTTATTAATTGTATAATAATGTATGGTATTGTGCATTATTTTTTTTATTATTTGATTTAACCTTAACACTCTTTTTTTTTTAGATGGCAAAAATTATTGGGAGATTCTGATGGGCGCAAACAGCAATTATTACGTATGCAAAACCAATTCCGACAAATTGAAGAACTGTACTTGACTTTTGCTAAAAAAGCTTCTGCTTTTAACTCATGGTTTGAAAATGCTGAAGAAGATTTAACAGACCCTGTGCGTTGTAATTCTATAGAGGAAATCAGAGCACTTCGTGAAGCACATGCACAATTCCAAGTAAGTAAATAATTAATAATAAAAAATTAATTTTATAGTTATTTTTTATATTAATTTATTTCATTAAATAGGCATCACTGACATCTGCTCAGTCAGATTTTGAAGCATTGGCCGCTCTTGATCATCAGATAAAAAGTTTTAATGTAGGTCCTAACCCATATACATGGTTCACCATGGAAGCTTTAGAAGATACTTGGCGTAACCTTCAAAAAATCATCAAGGAGCGAGATATTGAATTAACTAAAGAAGCCCAAAGACAAGATGAAAATGATACACTTAGAAAAGAATTCGCTAAACACGCTAACACTTTCCACCAATGGTTAACTGAAACTAGGTATACATTATAATTGGCTTATTACTTATTAGTTATTAATCATTAGTTTAAAAAAATAATTGATACATTTTTTATTCGTTTTTATTATAGAACATCAATGATGGAAGGATCTGGTTCTTTAGAACAACAATTGGAAGCCATTAAAGTAATTTTTAACATTAAGTATTTAATTTAATTATGTGTTTTATTTATTCAATTAAATTATTTAACAGCGTAAAGCAACTGAAGTACGTTCACGTCGTTCAGATTTGAAAAAAATTGAAGACCTTGGGGCTATTCTTGAAGAACATCTAATATTGGACAATAGGTACAATTTTTTTCTCAATTTTATATACAAAAAGATAAACTAATATTAATCAATCATTTATTAGGTATACGGAACATAGTACAGTTGGTTTAGCTCAGCAATGGGATCAACTAGATCAATTGGGTATGCGAATGCAACACAATCTAGAACAACAAATTCAGGCAAGAAATCAATCAGGTGTCAGTGAAGATGCGCTGAAAGAATTCTCAATGATGTTCAAACACTTTGACAAAGATCGGTCTGGACGTCTTGATAAAACTGAATTCAAATCCTGTCTTAGGGCTTTAGGTTATGATTTACCTATGGTAGAAGAAGGACAGCCTGATCCTGAATTTGAAGCGATATTAGGTATTTTATTTTTTTAAATGTTGTAATATTGTTTGTGCAGATATTTAATGTCTTTGTTTTTCTTTTTCTAGATGTGGTAGATCCAAATCGTGATGGTTATGTATCACTTCAGGAGTACATGGCATTCATGATCAGTAAAGAAACCGAAAATGTACAAAGTTCAGAGGAGATTGAGAATGCTTTCAGAGCAATCACTGCTGGTGATCGACCATATGTTACGAAAGAAGAACTGTATGCTGTAAGTATCAATACCTCTATTCATTATATAATATTTGATGGTTGTTTATACATATTTGTGTTTATTCATAGAACCTTACCAAGGATATGGCTGATTATTGTGTTGCTCGTATGAAACCATTTGTGGATACAAAAACTGAACGACCAATCACTGGGGCTCTTGATTATATAGAGTTTACTAAAACACTTTTCCAAAATTAAAGCATAATATTATATTGCACGCTACATCAGATTTTTTATAATAGATTTATTTACGTATACTTAACTATTTAGCTTAAGACTAAATCATGTGAGCAATTTATTAATAATATGCATTTTAAATGTTATATCAATACAATATTCTATTTTTATTTTAAGTGTCAAATTTTAATTGAGAGTGAATTTTTGTTTAATGTATTTTTGTTTAACATTAAAATGTTAACTATTAATGATTCTACCTACTACTAACATATGTTTTTTTTTTAATTTTATTATTATTTATTTATTTTATTATTTAAGAATAGAAAGAAATGATTTATTTATATTTATTAAATTGCTTATGCTTGTGAGTTTTATTCATGCAATTATGTTTTACCTAATTTATTTTTCACATTAAAGTCTCGCCAAAAAATTAAACGTGTTTTATTTATTTAACCTTAAGTACTCCTTTTAGTTTTTTAAATGTTAATAATTAATGACTTAAATCTTCTTTGGATAAATTACATTATAGTTCAACAAAAGTTTATCATCTCAAGTCATTAGCATCAAAGTATATTAAAGTTTCTTGAATCTTGGGTATATAGTTATACCTTAAACATCATTAATGCGGTGTTAAAATTTAACTGTTTTCAGAAACTCATACTTATTTTATTAATGTAATTTTTGTTTAACAAAGCAATATAGAAAATAAATATGAATTTTTGTATAATACCTAGTCATATATTATTGCAATTGTAGCTATTGCATTTTACTTTACTCGTCGTGTAGTTCCAACTTGACAAACATGAGATTAGCAATTAGGTCCATAGCAGTACTTTGTCTATACCACATGTATATTAAATGTTTACTACATAATAACACCTATATTTTATAGACATTGAGCAAGTATCGTTGTACACTTATCAGTTATAGTAATATTTCAAATTAAATAAACACTATAGTACTATTTTTTTTGTAAGACAAATGAGGATATCTTTTATATACCCTGTCACCATTTCAATTACAGCATAAAATATTTTTACATTTATATTCCATAAAATAACAGCCTTGCAAAGTGTTGATATGTCATAATTTATTCTATAAAACCATCAAATAGGTAAATACATCCATCAAGATAACCATGGTTAAAACTTATTCCTTGAGAATACCTACTTTTGTAGTAATATTCATATATCAATTAAAAAATACTTTTTTTTTTTTAATATATTATGTAACATAACTATTTAAATGTATAAAATTATAAAAGAACAATGATGAAATATAAAATGGGGGACCTACAAGAGTAGATCCAGGCCCATATTGAATCAGCAAACTACCGAGAAAATCTTGGTGGGACGCGTAAAATTTAGGCTGGTTATGATCATGATTAAATTTAAGCTAAATGTTTTTATTTTAAAATAAAGATATAATGTATTAGTATATACTGTTGCATATTTCTAGTTCTAAACTTACTTATTAATGATAAATCAAATTTAAGCATTTTAGAAATATATGTGTTCATATTTCTAATTAGTATTTTTTTTATAACCAGTATAAAGTTAAGTGAAAAAATATTGCCTCTGTCCGTGTAGGAGGTAACTTAATACAATGTATGTTGGATAATTTGTAAACTTGCTACAGAGAAACTATCATGAAATAATGCACATCAACTTCAAGTGAAAAAAAAAAAAATCTTATTTTGCTTGGAATGTAAATAAAATAAGAGACACATTTTTGTCAAATGGGCCCATAGGTGATTTCGAATATTGAATATTAAGGTTGAAGTCTTCATTGCTTATCATATAGTATAATACAATCAAATCTCTACCTATAAATGAACTGATAGAAATTTAAAATCTCGGTGAGTTGAAAAGTCTCAATTCGGCGCTAGGTAGATCCCCAGTGTGTTAATACTACTTTTAACACTAGCATATTTGTTGGGATTTGACTTGATACTGTCCTTAAATTGCACGATAAATAATATACAAGAATATCCTGGTAATATCAAACCTAAAAGTATAATAATCTAGACTGAAGGTATTTTATAAGCAAAGTAAAATAAATTATATATTATATTCTTTGCTTATTCAAAATCCTTTAATTATTTAAACAAAATATAATACATATAACTAGATTTTAGTTTACTTTATATTTTACATATTTATATACTTAAACAATAATACAATTATAAAGTATTAGCAAATCTATCGACAGATGTATGGTCATAAATATTATAAGACATTTATCGCTTATTGGTAATATTGTCTAATGAATTTATCAAATATTCTGCTATACTTTTGTAAACTTTAACCTAAAAATTAAAATATAAAATACAATAAATATTTCTAACAAAAATTTTTTTTATAATTTAAATTACTTGTGAGGATTCTGGATGAGTGATGACAATAGGCTGACCAGAATCACAACCATTAGTTATAATAGGATCCAAAGGTATAGAAAATAATGTATCTATTTCTGAAAATAATATTAAACATTACCATTCAATAAATTACCAATAAAATAACTAAATACTTTCTTGTGTGGCTAACTCTTCAACATTATTTCCAAAAATAAAATTGTCATGCGAACATTTTGAACATTTCATAGTACTCATATTTTGTACTATTCCTAATATAGGAATGTTTAATTTTTTAAACATTGTTATACCTCTTCTGGTCACACCAAGAGCAGCCTTTTGACCAGTAGTAACAATTAAAACACCTACAATTCATAATTTAGTTTTTAAGATATTTATAATGATTTATAAATATCTAATATTATTTTATTACCACTTATTGGAAGATTTTGAGCAAGTGATAAGTGTGTATCTCCAGTTCCTGGAGGTGTATCCACAATAAGGTAATCTGTATGGTTCCAGGACACACCTCTAATTAATTTATCTATAGCTCCCATAACCATAAGTCCTCTCCAGATGGCTGCTGATTGATCAGTTATTAAGTTACCCATTGACATGCTATAATAGAAAGATTAAATAAGACTTCAAAAAATAAATAAACTTGAAATAATTAATTTACCACTTAACCCCATAGTTAATGAGAGGTACCATAAGGTTATCTATAATTTATAAATAAAATTTAATTAATTTAAATTTAATATTTTATTTAATTAAAGTACAAATAGTAACAACCTTAGGCCTTACCATTATTAATTAAAGGAGTTTCATATAAATTCATCATTAATGGTATAGATGGACCGAATACATCAGCATCTAATAATCCGACCTCTTTGTTAGGTGCAACACATTTTATAGCTGTTGCTAGATTTACTGTACAATATAAATTTATCTTTATTATACTTAAAGTATTATATGTTTTACACAGTTAAATTTCCAGCATAAATTCAAATACATTAGTTACCAGCTGTTGTTGATTTGCCAACACCTCCTTTTCCAGATGCTACCAATATTATGTGGTTCACACCATTAATTGGATGTTTTTGAGGTAACTTTTTTCTCATGAGTTCTGCTTGTTTTTTAGTTAATTGTGATAAATGTTTTACACATGAACATTTCAATTGATTCTGGAAAATATAGCCATATACCAAATTGAGTATACAAAAATTAAAAGAAAAAAAATTCCTCACATTTATCAAAGGATAAAGCCGGTTAATTGTAGATAATGAACTCATAATAAACATCATGAAATATAATATTCTATATTGACAAATTAATTATACAATTCCTGTTAAATTTCAAATATCAATAATCAAATTCTGCAAATATTTTCGATTTTGAATATCAAATTGATTACCATATTATATCTTTGAGTCATGACATCACAGCTTTAGATAGTACCTATCAAAAACCATGATAAAAATATATAAATATCTCGCCGATAGATATAAATAATATAATAATAAACAAATAGTTAAAATAAAGTCAAATGACAAATAGTCAATACACCATTTACAAAGACAAACCCTTGCGTTATGTTAGCGTCAGCGACTCGGCGTACACTCTACACAATACTAACGTAAAAAGTTGATTAAAAAATTAACAAATAACAAATTGTCTTTAAATTTTGGAAGAATTATTTAGTAGAACAAGAAGTAGTAATCCCAGAAACTATTGAAAAATTTAATAGATTAAGAAGTTGTGATCCAAATTGCTCCCATCACTAAGTGCTAACCTAAGAACATTTATTACATTTAGTATTTACTGTTGTTTATATACCAATCAAATTTTTCAATAGTTTAGTGCGCCAGATAATCTAATTCATGATTAACTCTTTAACAGTAGTCTATCTAATGCCGTGGTCCGTGGATGCCGGATGATTATTTTTTTTATAGTGTTTCTGGTACCTTTAATAATACATTTTTAATACAAATCTCTTATCGAATCATTTTGACGATGAATGTCATGTTATCACGTATTAGTAAACGGTCGGCAATACGTTTCCTTTCGTTACGTCGGTGAAAACAGTCTTATCAGTTATCACTATAATTATTATTTTTTGATCTTTTTGAACTTCAATCAATAATCACTTAACTTTCAACTATTTAACCCAAAACCAGCATTCAATATTTATAATTTCTGACTAACCAAATTAATTAATATATTTACTAATAATGTCATGTTTAATAAATAAATTTGGATCAAATTGGAAACCAAATTATCTATTATTCAAGGTAAGTTTTTAAAATCATTAAATAAAATAAATATAAGAAATATTAAAAAAAAAAAATTAGAGTTGTAGATCTAAATCAACAACAGTTAGAGATAAATTCCGTGAAATAATTCAAAGTGGACCGGATCTGACAGAGTTTATAAATGAAACACCTATAACATCAGAAAACTATAATGGCAAATTACGACGAGCTAAAGGTGAAGAAGATAGACTGCGTTTGCCTCCTTGGCTTAAAACTAAAATACCAACCGGGGAAAATTTTTCAAAAATTAAAGAGCAACTACGTGATTTGAACTTGCATACTGTTTGTGAAGAAGCTCGATGCCCAAATATTGGTGAATGTTGGGGTGGAGGTAAACATGGCACAGCTACTGCAACAATTATGGTAACATAAAAAAAACATATTTTGTGTTTTATTGTAAAATTATTAATTAAATATTTTTTAGTTACTGGGTGACACTTGTACTCGGGGTTGTCGATTTTGTTCTGTTAAGACATCTAGAGCCCCACCACCTCCTGATCCCAATGAACCAGTTAATACAGCAAAAGCTATAGCATCATGGGGACTTGATTATATTGTGTTAACATCAGTTGATCGTGATGGTATATTAAGATAATGATAAAATTATATCTATTGATTGATAAATAGTAAATTGTAAAATGTTTTTTTAGACTTGGAAGATGGTGGATCTGCTCATTTTGCTGAAACTGTAGTTGAAATAAAGCATCGGTTTGTTAAATTATTTATATATTTTTTTTATTTCTGATCTATTTACATCTATATAATTTATTATTTTTCTTTTTAGTAATCCAAATATAATGATTGAGTGCTTGGTACCAGATTTTCGCGGATCAGCAGAAAATGTAAAAACTATTGTAGATTCCGGGTTAGATGTTTTTGCTCATAATATTGAAACTGTTGAAAAGCTAACACCTTTTGTTAGAGATCGAAGAGCAAATTATAGGTAAATAAAATATATGTTATCATAATTCATCATTTTTATTAATACTTCAAGAGTTATTAAATCATATGATCATATTTTCTTAACTATGTAATATGGCACTAACATTGATGGTTGATCCATAAAAAGAAACGCATTAAAGTTTAATTAATAAAAGATTTAAGAATACATTGACTTTGCTTAGTAATTGTATGTAAGTTGCTATGTACAATACATCAATCCTAAGCAAGTTTTAAGTATGTAAAGTATTATAGTTCCAAAATACTCATTATATAGATATATATCTTATTAAAAATTAAAATTTTGTAAAAAAATCCAGCATACAAGTATAATATGCATTTCTTACATATGGGTCTGATAGTAAGTCAATTAAATTTAATATTATGAAAATATTATGCTAATATTGCTTTTTTATTAACTTATTGCTATTTTTGTGTTGTTAGCTTTAATTGAGTTATTGTTGAATTTAAAAATAAGGATATAATCAAAGGAATCTCACAAGCTTTTATTGAATATTTTGTGTAATTAGTATTTATTTTAAAATAAAAAAAAAAAAACATCAAGAGTCTTTGAAGTGCTATTATAGATAATAGTCTTCAATCTTACCTTTAAATTTTAAAATAGGTTGATTCATTTTAATATAAAACTTAATCTAAAAGTAAAAAATTGGTTCTATTGAACACAAATTTTTTGTTTTATATTTTTATGACTAAACAACACACAATAAGGGTGTAAAATTCTCTTAATTCTCAACTATTTCATGAATCATTTTAAAAGCCATAATTCATAAGTTATTAATACTTTACCCTCTTTTTTTTAAAAATAATTCAACATTTAAATATTATGTTTATTATATAAGATTATAATCTTTAATCTTTTAAATTATAGACAAACAATGTCAGTGTTACGTAAAGCTAAAGAATTTAATCCACAACTTATAACAAAATCATCCATAATGCTGGGTCTTGGTGAAACTGATGAGCAAATTGAACAAACATTTAAAGGTAATTATTACATATTGCAAATGTAGTATAAGTGTTTGCCTTTTTTTACTACTTAAAAACATTTATTTTGTAGATCTAAAAGAATCATTGGTGGATTGTGTTACACTTGGACAATACATGCAACCTACAAAACGACATTTAAAAGTAGTAGAATATGTTACTCCTGAGAAGTTTAAACATTGGCAAGGAGTTGGTGATGAGATGGGATTTTTATACACAGCAAGTGGTCCACTTGTAAGAAGTTCATACAAAGCTGGTGAATTCTTTATTGGCAATGTATTAAAAAAACGTAAAGAAGCACAGAAGTCTAAAAATTCTGAGACCACTTAAATGTATTGTTGTTGTTATTGTTGTTTATTAAACTTTTATTATGTTATTATTAAAATATAAAATTTAATTTCATATATTAAGTACTATTCTAAAAACCTTCTGGAAAAAGTTTAGATGTATAAGTAGTTTTAAAAATATTATAACTGGAAACTTTAAGTAAATAGAGTTCAAAAACTATGGTTCGAGTTTACATATTTAAAGGAGTAATTTTTTCACACATACACATTAAAATATAAATCTTCAATATTGATAATAAAACATTACAAATTGATAGTACATTGAAGTTGCCAATATTTTTTATTTATTCAATCTGCTGACATTTAATCAAGGTATACTTATCAGATGTATGATTAGTTGATTAATTGATGTTAGTAAATTAGAAATAGATTACTTATGAGTGGATAATGCAAGTTCACTATCATCAGCATCTTTGTAATTTTTAGTTGTATGTTGTATCTATTATCATTTATCACTGAATGTAAAATGAAGTTCGTATCCATTTTAATATTTAAAAATTTACCCATTCTTGATATTTTTCTATTCTAAATATTAACTGTGTTATACAAAACCAGATTATATTAAAATTGGTTCATTTAAGAAATTAAGTATTCTATTTTATTTTCACAATTTAGATATAAAACACAAAAATGCAATTTAAGATAAATATTTTATAACTCTTAAAAATATTTTATCATAATGCAAAGAAACATACAGGCTCTGCTATAAAATTATATCTATCTGGTTATTTTTTTAATATCTATAATATAAAATAAAATAAATTATTATTGAATATGGATAAATTGGTGTATGAATACTTTTTAGAGAAAATTAATTTAGTTATTTGAACTACTAATCTTTTAGTTATTTACTTTGTAGAAATTGGTTGACGGTTTTCATTGGACATCGATATCTCAGGAAATCCTTTGTTCTTTTTGTAGGTCATGGGCTAATAATAGAAAAATAACCCTAGAATTAATAATATAGTCAACATTTGACACAAAATTAGAAAAATTGGAATAACCAAAGTTCTCTTTAAAAGTAACAGGTAACAAATTAACTACTGGTAGTTGGTAGTTGATACCCAAGTTCAACTGTTGTGTAATGTGTAATAATATGGTATTAAGAAACTTAGTTACTTTACGCTCCGCTATAACTCATAAATCGATAACGTCAACATAACCGTGTAATTTTATAGGTTTAATGTTTATTATATTTATTTTGTTGTTGAACGTCGATAACATGATAATTGATAAATCGTTATATCTCCTCTGAACCTGAACTAAATGTGTTTGAATCAAAAGTGCTATACCACTTTACTAGTCATTTAAAAGATAATTATGAACAGCACGAACACGAAACAACGTTAAATTGGCAATTCAACTGACGTAGTGATGTAACACTAAACAGTAATAATTAATAATTAATAATTAGGGATTATAAATAGTAATGGTCAATAGACAAGTTAATCGAGCAAGTGCAACTGCGCGTGTAAGTTAGTCGCACACTTCTTAATTCTTATAGCCAATGCTGCTTACATATTTTAAGTTAGCTTGTTACAATGTTACAGTGTTTTCGTAGTACAAAATAATACTTTTTTAAAGATACAGCAATATACTATCAAAAAAATAATACTACAGTACTAATACTAATAATTAGTAATGTTCCTTGTTAGTAGTCACTAGTTACTACTCATAAGTTTGAACTTTGTACATAGTAGTTATAGTACAATAAATATTTACATTACATTTTATTAGTTTATCATAATCAAAAAGGTTTATAGCGACAACACGATATAAATTGCACGCATACGCAATAAATTTTGCCAAGAGCGCTCAGTTGCTCAGCTATGTTGCCTTCAAACATTCAGACTTCAGTGTTTACTGTTTAATGTTTATACAATACCTCACTACCTCAGACTATAATTAATAATTATATAATATTATGATCTAAGCAACGCTATAGGTAATAGCTAATATATGTGTATGTGAATGCATAATATTGTACTTATATATGTAATATGTATATACACTATATACTCTGGAATGAGGACAGGACGGTAGTTGAAGCATCACTGTTAACAGTGCGTGCAACAAAACAGTGATATTGTTTTTAACACGGCCGTAGAGCGCTGTCAATGTTTATACTTCTCAGTCTCGATACCTTTGTAGATTTTTGATTAGACATGTATGTTGTCGGTAGTCTGAGTCCGACTGATATTTAATTCTAATTCTAGTTTCTCTCGAGTAGTCGAGTGTTGATTGTATTTACTACAATTTAGTCGATACTCCACTATATAGTTAATACATACATCTATTACCCTCGAGTCGGTAATTTTTCATTTTCATCATTTGATTCAACGTGTATTCTCTACTAACAGTATAAGCGTAATCGGTTCTTAAATTACATTTTATTGACTGTTACAATATTATACCCGAACGAGAGATAACATTTGTCTAATAAATACTTTTATCGGATATTCAAGCAGTATATTTATACTTGTTTGTTGTATGTTTAAGATTATACTCAATTATAGTCACAATTCAGGATAATTGTATCTGCTGTTCCGAATCAATAGTATTTGAAAATTTGATCATGAAAATTATGTGTGTTTTTCTGTTAACTATATAACAATCTTAAAATATAGCTCATTATAAATTTTTCATTATTTAGATCGACAAAATGAAATGGAATCGTACCGTAAATATAGTTCAAGACATCATGACTCCCGTCACCACAACAAGCACCACAAACATCGGCACCGTCACCATCATTATAGGTATGATGAAGAAGATTATGAATCGCATCGATCTCACCAGCGACATCACAATCACAGAAGCAGCGATGAAGATAGTGAATATGAGTATAATAGGATTCCACCGACAAGAGTGGAGAAACCTCCTTCACCAATGTATCATCAACCTACCAGAAGACCAACTACTCCACCACCACCGCCGCCGCCACCACCACCACCACCACCAACTGTACCAATTATTGAAAAGCCAAAAGAACGCAATTGGAAACTTATAGCTGATCCATTTCTTACCAAAGTGGCCACTAAAGTTTATCGCTACGATGATAATATAGATCCTTTGTTTCCTGAAATGCCTGCTGAAGATCCACGAAAAACGTTTAAAACTATTACTTTACCCATTGAATTGCCAGTACCTAAATTTAAGGTATGTATTTTAAATTATCAATTTTGTCTATCTTCCTATTAGTTAGATTTTATAATACTTATTTATATTTTGTATTTTTCTAAAAAGTCATAATTGAGTAATAAATAAATACTAAAAATATGGAGAAACTTAAAACAAAATGTAAAATGTATTTTAAAAAATGTATTTTTCTAAATAGTCTATCTACATATTATATACCTGTGTACAGTCTTCCAATAAATTTTGAATAAAAATAAAATTGGCAAAAATATAAAAAAAAATATTTCAACAATTTTTTGAAACAAAAAATATTTTGAAAATATACATGAGGTCATTAATTAAGAGACTGAATTAAAAAAATTTTCTAGCTATATTTAATTGTTTTTGATGTAAAAGAGTAGAGAAAACTAGATAAAATAATAGAACAATCTAATGTTTAAATTCTTGTTCTAAAATTTCTTTTATCAGATAAACACATGTTTTATTTTTAATTAATCAAACTGAGTAGAAAGTGTAACATGATAAAGAAAGGTTAGAATAGTTTGATAACCATTTACCATAATATAGTTATATTATAATATATACCTAAGTAATGTGTGTAATAGTAATTGTATTAGCTATGCACATAATTTAATAATACATTACTACTAGTTATCATAAATTTGATAATTTTACATAAATATAAATCAGTTATAAAATTTAAAATTATTTATTTAACATACTAGTTTTAAAATTTATTTAAATAAAAATATTTTTAAGTGTCTAGTAAATGTTAATAATAGAAAATATTCTTATTCTCTCTTTGATGCCAAATTTTATATTTTTGTAATTATGTTAATTAAATTTTATTTATTACAATAATAAATCAAAAACAAGTGTTTTATCAAGTAAATCTATTAATGATATCGAATTTTTACTTTTTTAGTTAAATATTAGATTTATTGTCGAATAACTAATTTAATTTTCAAAGAAAATTTAATCAAATTATTGATCATATTAAAACAAATTGTAAATGTTGTTATTTAAATAAGTATTTTATATATTTATTATTGGTAGTAAACAAATAATTCAAAACATATTCAAATTTTATATGTGATTTTTTTTTTTAGATCTTAAAATAGATTCAAGTATACAAAGTTTATAGTTTATCTAACAACATTCATAAAAAAATTTAGTATAAAAATATACCAGTTTATCTATATTCTATATGTTACCGTCAATATTTGGAATCAACTATTAACAGTAATGAGTAATGACTAATCAATATTAACAATGGCAAATTTAGTTAGGCAATGCAAACATTGCAAAATGAATAATATTTTATTTATTTATTTTCACAAGATGGTACTTAGAATTTGATAATTATTTTGTTGTTCAACAAACACATTAATTATTTTGAAATTTTATTCTACAATAACACCCTTGATAATCCTGACTCCCAATTATACTGGTATTGCCAGCAGCAAATTTAGAAACAAATTTCCTTTTCTTTTACTGAATGTATTCTTCTGTTTGTGTGTATTTTTGTTTTTTGTTTTTTTTTTTTTTTTATTCATAAAAGCATATTTAAAGTCTATATAGAAAATTGCAATAAGTAAATTGGATAATATAGTAACATTGATTAAATATACATATATTTAATCAATGATAGTAATAATAAAAATAACTTGGTTGGCTTGAAGGGGGAAAACTGTTCTTCAACAATACTTCCTGTTTAATTTGGTGGGTTCATGTGAAAAGACCGTTTTTTTTTCTATTAGGCTAGAGAATCTCTTGACCATTTTCTCTTTAGTCTTGGAGGGTTGCTGAGGATGGTTATAGAGGACATCAAGAAATAAGAGGGTTTTGGTTTGAATGGAATTTTGAGTGTTACTTTTTATAATGTTGAGTTGCTAATTCATTAACTGTTGAAAGTTATAGATCTTTATATAGTGTGTCATTGATCATATACCACGAGGCTTCAGTTATTTGTCTAATACGTATAAATTGGAAGGCTTGTATAGGTCTTATAATAAATGGTTTGGCTTGGCCCCAGATTTGGATACCATATGACTAAAGAGGGGTAATTTATGTTTTAAATTTTTAAGGAACCATATTCTCATATTTAAATTTAATTACTTACATAATTTAAGTAGTTTTGAACATCAGTGATAATAGCTAATATAGTCTGCGGTGACGCTCTAGCCTTATCAACATCAAAGATTTTGTATTCAAATAATGATTATCAAGTTATAACTTGGTTTTCTATTTAATGTTTTTATTTTTTTTCTAAATTCTTATAAGCATTAAGTGGTAAAAAGAAAGTTATTTAATAAATTGAGAAAACCCGTTTAGGAAACACCAATAAATGACATTGACTAAACTTATTAGTTAATTACAGAAATATACATCGATTGCTCACAATAACTGATTTGCACTAGCATATCTGACATTGCCTAGTCATTATAATTATTACCTGAATTACCAATAATAACAATAACATGCATGTTTTATTGTACTAAAAATCAAGATTATTGTATTTACAAAACATAAATAATACTACTTTTTATATTATTATTTTTTCAGCTTGATAGAAACTACATTGGTCAACGCCCTGAAGTTGAAGTAACCTTCTCTAATTTAAATGATAATATTGATAAAGTGTTTCTGACTGACTTGGTAAGTAATTTTTTTCTAATTGAGAAAATTAAATAGTAAATTATATTGTATAAAAAGTAATTATCATACAAATCTGTATTATATTACTTTATTAGTAAAAGTATATTTTTGTATAAATAGTAAAAATAATTTTTTTGTTATATCCTCAAAATATATTAAATGTAAATAATGTTGTTGCTTAAATTTTTATTGTTGTATAATATGATTATTTTTACTATTTATAGGTAGTAAAATTCGGAAAAATAGATTTGTTACAAATATTCTACCATCCAGTCACCAAGAAACATTTGGGTTTAGCCAAAATTATTTTTGAAGAGGCGTCATCAGCTAGATATTGTGTTCAAAGATTGAATGATACATCTGTAATGGGAAAAGTTGTGAATGTTTTTTTGGACCCTTTTGGTAAGAATATATTGTATTTTAAATTTATGGACATTTGAATGATTAAATTATTTATACATTAAACAGCTTCAGAATGTAAAATGATGTTTGATAAAATGACTGAAGAAAAACCAAAACCTCCGTTAGAAATACCTAAAACTAAACCACATATTATTTCCAATCGAGATCGACGATCAGTTAAAATGTGTAAAGCTAAAGAAGAATCTTCGGTTAAACCTCTGACTGAAGAGAAATCATCATTGCCGCCCAAAACAGATAATTACAAAAATTATAGTTATGATTATACTACTCCTTCTCCAGCCACTAGTGATCTTCCATCAGAACAAAGTTATAGTAGTGGATATAACAGTATGGGTAGTACTCCTGCATACAATGGGACTTATCCCTATTCCTTTAATAGGTATAAAGTATAAACTATAGTTTATTTATTATTATTATTATAATTATAAATTATTTTTAAATGATATTTATTGTTATTACTTTTTATTTAAAGATATCCTTGCAATGTTCCTCCAGTACCAAATAATCATTGGTGGGGAGAATCTAGTCCTGTACCGCCACCTTTACCCTCAGCACCAGCACCAACACCAGCACCAGTACCAATACCAATACCGGTACCGGTACCTGCACCAGCACCAGCCTCTAAATTAGATTCTGAAGCACAATCAAAATTGGATTTAGATACAAGAATTGAAATGCTGCTTAGTGGGATGTCATCTCAAGGTGCTAGTGAACCTGCATTTTTATCTATTGTAAAAAAAGATCCGGAAGATGTTGCTGACATTGTAGAAGATACTATTGATGATGATATTATTCTAAGTCTTCCTCCACCACCTGGAGATAATGACAACCAATCTGATTTAGATGAAGAAAAAGTTAGCAATGATGAAGAGATATTTCCTCCACTTTCTAATCCTCCGTCACCTTTTTTATCAAAAGATATTTATCTTATGTGTTTTGAAACTGCAGCTGAGCAATTAAAAATTACTAAAGAAAAGGAGAAGTTAGAAGCAAAAAGTTTCTTAAATAATACAATTAGGAATGGTAATGTCATTAAAGTAATTGATTATAATCTGTAACAAAAAAGAAATAAGTATTTGTATTTGGTTTTAGTTATCAGCAAGAATATGCATGATTCTCTGCATAGTGATATCAGCTCTAGTGATGATGATTTCATGTTAGGATCAAGTCCTAAAGGAAATACTCCTGATGATGCAATGAGTTTATCTAGTTTGTCATCACGTGATGAAAAAATTGTTGAAAATGATCCTAATATACCACCACAATATCCACCATTGCCAAATTACCCCCCTCAGGGATATTATTATCCACCACAATTTAACAGTCATTATGGTTATCAATATTTTCCATACCCTCCTACTTATCCATATGGTCCTCCATTACCTAGAGCTGAGTTTTATGAACCAGAACTACCACGTGATAGGCATGAAAATAAAAATTTCCCAGCCGAACTTAGAAAGTATGAATTATTTATTTATTATAAAACCTGCTTTATTTATAGTATTATATATTTTTATTTTAGAAGTTTAATGAATGCTGTATTACATGAGTTAAGAGTTATTATTAAGCGTGACCTTATGAAGAAAATGGGGACAGCTGTGGCTTTTAATGCTATGGATCAGTGGTGGGAAGAAGCTGAAAGGCAGTCAAAAGTAAGTTTTATCTATTTGAATTTGCTATTAGTGTTATTATTATTTTTTTTAAATATTTATAGTCTACTAATGTGACTAACGAAGAGCCTAAATCTGCACAACCAGCTCCTAACCTTAATAGTATCTTGGAAGCTGGAACAGAAGGCTTAGAAACGTTGGCTCTGAGTGGATTATGTTTAGGATTCCGAGCAGCTATTCCTAAAATGCCATCTTTCCGTGTAAGTTATCATTTTTATTATTATTGTTATTTATTAAAATATATATAAATAAGATAATTCAAATACTATAAAATTAAAAACACATTATATTTAATGGGAGTTTAAAATAAAACTAAACATTGTGAAAAAGATAATCATATAACATTATTTCAGCTTGATTCTACTGTTGGATTATATTTGGTGTATATTTTAATTGTTTTGGTTATATATTCAATTTTGTATTGAGTTATTATTTGTAAAAGTAATAGTAGAAAGATTTTAGATTTGAATGATTTTTAAAGGAATGTAACATATTCAATGCCGACATTATTTTGACTTATTAGGCTATACACCATGACCATACCAATAATTAGACATATAAAAATATCCCTACAATCACAACAATTATGAAAAGCAAAAAGAAATTGTACCAACTTATTTAAAATTGTATATTGAGTGACTAGACCAAATTTGAAAGTCATGCACTCTCAGCTGAGTATTTCAGTATAATATGAGAAAATACATAAATAATCAACAGATACCATCTGTTATCAGTCAAGCTTGTCAGTATCCAATTTTGAAGCATATTTAATTTTGGCATTGAATGTTTTAAAAACAAGTGCAGAGAGAATAGAAATTTTAAGTTAGTTGTGAAGATTGCATAACCCACCATAAAACTAGTTAATTAACATAGAACGATAAGATAAATTAACACAAGTTAAAATTTGAAACTTAAGTCTATTCCAAATTTAAATATTTTAAATAATTACTGAATACATAAGTTGTTTCTAAAGAAGAATTGGTATTGTTGAATCTAGTTTTTCAAAGAACATATTTTAATGAATTAGCTTTAATCAGAAGCATGTTTTGTATTATGACCACCCTGATAAATATGAATAAATTGATTTTAAAACGATATATTGTTTTTATTTAGTCTATGAAGACTAAAAAATAATCCAATATTAATTTTAGATGAAAATTACTAGCAGTGAAAACAAATATAAATATTTATATAAAACCAGTTTACAATAAAGTCCTATTTTTTGTGCACAATTTAATTTTTTAAATATTTAGCTTTTTATAACTTATTTTAAGCAAAAAATTATTGTTTTTTTTTTTGTATAAATTTTGCTAAAATTTATTATCCTAGGTCAATAATTTTGAAAATTCAATGCAAGGCTCCTCAAGAGCTTTACTTCAATTTAAAAATATTGAAAACATACAAAGCTACAAGTGTTTTATAAACATTTAAACTTAAAATATTTACATATTCATTAAATTCACTATAATTTGCAAACTACAGTAATTAAAAATACATTCAACTTTAATTTTCAAACCTAAAATTTGAAAATCTAATTCAAGATTTCTTCTAAAATTTGCTTATAAGAATCGTTATAAATTAAAGTTAATATTAATCATTTTTTTTTTGATGTTTTAATTCCAAATTGTTCAAATCAAAAAAATTATATTTTAAACATTTAGGCCTCCAAGATACAAAATATAATTATTTTAGCTGAAATATTTAAATTCCTATTATATTCTTATCAATAAAACATTATTTCATTGAAATTTTCAGAGAAAAAAGAAGGAACCATCCCCCAAGAAAACTAATGAACAACAAGATTATGGAAGTGATCAAGAAGAAATGGTTATAACTTCTGATAATGAAGCCAAAGATGTAAGTTTGATTAATTTATTAAATATTTGTTTGTTTGTTTATTTATTTATTTGTTTGTTTGATTCAAGATTGATGATGATGAAGTTACTAGACCTACATTTGCGGAACGAAAACGTTTGGGAAGAGACTTGTTTGACAGTGATAGTAATTCTTCTACTTCTGAACTGTCAGTCCATAGTTCTTCTGAGGAAGAATCTAGTAATGATAGCTCTAGTAATGAGTGTTCATCTGATGGATTTATCTGGCAAAATAAATTGAAAAAATTATGTAAAACAATGACAATGGAAGATTTTGATAGAGTCAGGTAAAAAAATGTTAATGGATATTCAAGTAGAATTTACTATATAAATAATTCTTTATAAGTATTTAATATATATATATTTTTAGGGAACTCACACCTACTGGTTATGAAACTCCTATGGAAATAGATAATTTACCAAGTTCTGATGAAGAAGGATCATTTGTGAAGTATAAACGTGATGATAAAGCTGTAAAGCGAAAGATTGATGATGAGCATTTAGATAAACTAGTTGAACCTAAAAAACGTTTACTAAATGGAGAAAAAACTCCCACTGAAGAAACCCCAAGTAAAGTATTTTCAGATCACTCATATTGTATGCCTCAACAAGTATACAGTCCTCCTCCTATATCTGATTGGGAAACTGAAGTTGACATAAATGATAAATCAACGAGTTTAATAACTAAACCAGTAATAAATGAACCGAAAAAATCGGAAGTTTTTTCAAAAAAAATAAAGCAGCCGTTAACTGTTAGAGATAATAATAAACTAGAAAACACTGATCAGTTAATTGCACACAAACATCGTGATAATCAAATTAAGACCAAATATTTCAATAAACGAGATATGGTGCAAGAAGCAACTGTATTATTTGAGTTCCTTACTAAGGGTATAGATGTGGAAGATGTTAATTATTTAAAACAAAGCTATGATGCATTGTTGTCCAATGATACTGTACACTACTGGATGAATGAAACACATTGGGTCAACCATCCAGATATCCTTTTAATATTATAATTTTTAATTTATTATTGATCTGTATTGTTTTTTTCAAATTTTTTATTTACTGTTTTCATTATACTTCATTTGGTTTAAGAGTATACTGATTGCACATATGCTAGTGACTGTTTTATGTGGTTGGACCTTCTGATTAATCGTTTAGTAACAATCGTCAACAACCATACGGCGTAGTGGATAAATAGATGATCAATGGGTGGACACCAGAACCAATAACTGGTAGGTGGTAAGACGTTCACAGACATGACAAGTCTTCATTCGTCACTCGGTATACTCTAAACTGAATGTAGTATAAGTGATGTAAAGTATTTTATTTAATTAAGAAAGTAGTTTTATATGTTAAAGACACTGGTGTGATATTAATTATACTTTCTAGTTTCTATATAATTTAAAAAATATTAGTAAATTTCATAAAATTATATTTTTGGCTATGAGGTGCTGCAGTGACAAGTGAAATTTATATTATATGCTGTTATAAGATAAATTTAAAGTCACACTATTGTCTAAAACATATTATATACAAAAGATTATAAAAATACCTAAAATTACACTTAAAATATAGAAAGCTATTTACTTATTGGCTCTATGATTTCACGTGGCTATTTATCAATTTTCATCGTCTTGTTAAATAATTATATTTTTAACTTTGGATTTTTATTTAAACGTTTTTCATTATTTTTACTTCAATATTAAATCATAAACCTGATGCTAAAAAACAAAAAAAAGCTAATTGTAGTCAAATAAATGAGAAATGAGTTATGATAAAAATGAAATTAAACTTTTAAACTTAATTTATTTTAAAATTATACTAATAAGGAGCAGTATATTTTAATTTCATGTTGAAACTAAAATTATATACAATTATAACGTTAATTTTTTTTATTAATCGAAGATATACAAATTGGTGTAGACATAAATTAATTTAAATTAATTGGTTATTCACTTATTTTTTCAAAAAAGTCAAAATTTTCTTTAATTTATAAACACTGACGGCACTTCCAAATCTGCTTCCACGGAAAAAGAAGAAAGATGAATGGAAAGTTCATGATACAGGGTGTGGTAGAACAGAAGGTTATTATAAAGTAGACAGTAAACAAAAAGCTAACCATAAGGTAAATATTACTTTTTTCTGTTAATTATATATTATAATTTAAATAAGTTTATTTATGAGGATATTTTCATCATGTTTAAACATATTCAGTTTTTGAACATTTTTAGCTATAACATGATACAAATTTTTTATTTTAGTATCATTTTGGACATACGATTGCACAATTGAATCGTATCACAGAACTTAAACGTGTTAAAGAATCTACTGGAAAAATGTTGGCTCTTTCTCGTGAAGCTCGTAGTAACCAAAGAAGATTATTAACTGCTTTTGGGGCTACGTCAGACAGTGATTTGCTCAAATTCAATGTATTAAAGTTCCGCAAAAAACAATTGAAATTTGGAAAATCTGCGATACACGATTGGGGTTTGTTTGCTATGGAATCTATTGCTGCTGATGAAATGGTTATTGAGTATGTAGGGCAAATGGTTCGTCCTGTAGTTGCTGATCTACGTGAGCGACAATATGAAGCTACTGGCATAGGTAGCTCATATCTGTTTAGAATAGATTTGGATACCATTATTGATGCTACTAAATGTGGTAATCTGGCAAGATTCATTAATCACAGTTGTAATGTGAGTATTTTTTGTATTATTTAAACAATATTTCAGTTAGTTAGAATCTTAAAATAAGTTTTTCCTTTTTAGGAAAATAATCAAAATAGTTAAAATAATGTTTTAATTAAGTACAACATTTGAAACCACCAAAAATAATAATATATAATATACTGTGGTATTTAACAGTAATTCATTTTTTAATAATTATTTCAAATATTTAATTGTCCATCAAGTTTCATAGATAGCTATTAAATAAACTTAAAAAAAGATATTAAATTATGAATTATATAATTAATGTAATGATTTTACATTGATATTTTTATTGTGCGTGTCAACACATATTGGAGCAGTAAAAGTGCTTAGATTTTCAACTTTAATATCTCTTCTAATAGAAAATAAATCTAATTGGCACTGTAGGGGGATCACAAATATTCCATGACTTTTCTTAGTTAAAAAACATAAAAAATAGAAAAACTAAAACTTTTATACAAACTTTGTTTTTGACAAAATCAATTCTCTTATTAGTTGGTTGTAATTAAAAGGGTGAATAACTGTAAATTCATTAAATATTCACAAAATAATTTTATTTGCATATCTATACATAGCATATAATTGAGTCAAAGTATTTTAACCCATTTTGAGTTATTTTTAGATATTTGTTATTTTTTCTTTTTTATACATATATTGAAAAAAATGAGCTTGGTTAATACAATATTTTTTGAATTATTTTACTATTGTTATTTAAAAATATTTAAGATCAATAAGCACAATTTTTTATAAACATTTGCATTTATTTTTTAGTTAAAAATTTAAGAAATTTTCAATTTTTTGTAAATAAGGCTTGAAATTTTATTATAAGATTTCTCATAAGTAGTTTGAGTCAAAGTAAAAAATATTTATTTAAAATTTAAATTTGAACAAACTGAAGTATTTTAACAAATTTAAATGATTTTTTTTATTTTGTTGTCACACAAAAATATTATTTGTAGGAGTTATAACTTAACGCACATTATTATATTTTATACATACAGTGACATTTTCAAAGTTAAGATTCATTTTGTTATTGCTTATTTATACCATTAACTTATTCATTCTATTCTATGGTATCAACTCAAGTGTTAACAACAATTATATATTATATAAATATATAGCATTATAATAATTAAATATAATATAATAAATGCAATGATTTTGGCAAAAAATAATTTGTCTTACTGTTTTTATATTACAATAAATCACCATTATAGCAATATAAATAAATCATAAAATATAAGTTAACAAACCGCTTTTGCTCAGAATCTTTTTTTATATGTAATTTTAATGTTGTCACATAACCAAACTTGGCTTCAGTCTGCATGAAAAAAGAAGCTATTCTAGCTAGATGTAAAAAAAACTTATTTTAGTTTAAATAATATTTATACTATTTTTAATCCATAGAATTTAAGTGACCTTTCTTAGCTTTTTGCGTCTAAGTAAATGATTCCTAGGTTCTTGAATTTCCTTAAATATGTAGCTACTGAAAAAAAAATCTTGATTTTTATCCTCGTGTATATGTAAAACCAATTATAGATATTATTTTTTATGATGTCAGAGCACTATTTGATTTCTTTCTCATACAATAACAAATTTTAATTTTAAAATGCTCATAACTTGTTTTAAAATTTAAAAGCCTTAGCTTTTATATATTCATAATTTACCTTTTGTGTTGGATAATAAGTCAATTCACTGAAATTTTAAAGCTTACCACACAAGATCAAATTTTTATTGAATAAAAATTGGATATGTGGTGTGTACGTTAGGAATAAAATAAATAACAAGTCGCCACCCCTTATCATTTTAACTCTAAATAAATTCTTTTAATATCTTTTTTAATTGCAGCCTAATTGTTATGCCAAGATAATTCAAATTGATGGACAAAAGAAAATAGTTATATATAGCAAACAGCCAATCGGTGTAAATGAGGAAATAACTTATGATTATAAATTCCCACTTGAAGAAAACAAAATACCATGCTTGTGTGGTACTCATTGTTGCCGCGGAACGCTCAACTAGTTGAAGAATATTTATTAAATAAATTGTATTTGTTTTATAATTGTTTGATACCTTTCCCATATAATTCTCACTAGTTTATTTTGATAAAACAAATATGACTGATGTACAAGTTTTTGTTTTGCGTCACTTCATCAACTTGAAGCGCTTGCTTTTTTTTTTTTTCTCATTAATTATGTACATAATATTGTAAAATTATTAAATATGTATTATTATTATTATAATAACAGTTCCATGTTTTATTTATTGAAAATATTATTTTATTTCCAAAAATATTTTAACATAAAATAAACAAAACTAATGATAGTTAACTTGAAATAGCTTTTAAATACAAACGATTTGGTTTCAAACCTGATCAAAGAAAAAAAATTTATATTATGAATGAATAAAATGTGTTGTTTAATTTATTTAGATTTTGTTTTTGCTTTATATAATATAAATGTTAATGTGAATTGGATATCCTAATACAGCAGTTTCCAAATTTTTATTACCTGTATACCACTTACACGGTCTGAAAATTTTTCATGTACCACTTGATTCAATATGAATGAATAATTTAATGAGATAGTCAATGTATTAAATGAATCAGGACATCAATACCGAGCTAAATGTTGATATAACTTAAGTCTTATGTTGTCTTCTATGATAATTTTATTCCTATTTATAATTTTCATGTATTAGTGGGAAAATGTTTTTTCATACATATATGTAGATACAAAAGACCTTAAAAATTTAAGAGCTTATAAAGATATCAAATATCCTTTTTTCATTTCTAGTCATAAATTTGATATATTCTTGATTTTAAAATCACTTAAGGCAGAGTCAATGATGAGACAATGAATGATTCTCTTGCTAAAATAGCTCCTGAAACATTCTTAACATTAGAATTCTTTTTAAACAGGGTTATAATCCATTTCATTACTAAATCATCTTTACAAAAATATTTATGATTATGTATTACTAATTACTAATTATTCAAAGTTGGCTGAATTTAGTTTTATACCCAAAATTTAGTTAGTTTTTTAAATTTTAAAAGATATTTTTGAATATTAGTGAAATAAATTCAACTCCCCCACAAATACACTAATTTTATCACTAGCATAAAATATGTTTGTTTGTTCCTTGAAGACCTCATGCTTAGATTTAAACAGTTAGACATGACAGCTATTAAGTCTTAACAGAAATTCATTATAACAAAATAGTTGTGTTCATAGGTTGAGAACTGCTGTCCTAATAATACAATTTGTATATTAATACCATTATTTTTTCAAAAATTAACTAATTTATTATATCAGTCAAATATTAAAAAATTAATCAATATAAGTGTAAAAAAATAAATAAAAACTTAAGTAAATTATTGAGTCACAAAATATTTTGATATACAGATTAATAAAAGAAAAAAAGAAAAATACAATTAAAATTATACAAATAATATACTTGTCTTAAACTTTAATTACCAGTTCATTTCTCTCAATGGAGAAGACTGAGCAACTGGTTTTACAGTGTTAAGTGTATTACTTTTAAGTACATAAGTTTTATTTTTTGGGACGATATTCTCAGCATCAACACGTCTGCGAGGTGTGGCCAAAGCATCTAAACGGTTCTTTGATAAACCAGTTGTCTTTAATTTATTATTTTGTAATTTAGCTGCCATAGCATTCTTTTCCTATAAACAATTTAAGTATTAAAAATATTCTTATCTTTTTTTTTTAGTAAAACAATTCAAGAAAGTTTTTTTTATTCTAACTTACATTTGTCAAATCAATTATTTTTCTTTCTAAATCGTCATATTTCTTAGCAGTTTCTTCAAGTTGAATGTTTCTTTTTAGTATTCTAAGACAACAAAATAATAATTTATTACATACTAAATTAATATAATAAAATACAAAATGTATACTTTTCATATTTCTCTAAAAGCTGTTTGTAATTAGGACCTTCTGGATCTGTATTTTCAATGTCTAGCTTTAATTTATGAATAATTTCTTTTACTTCACCATCGACCATAGATTCTAATTCATCCAGAGCAAACAAAATATACCTCATTTTAGCTAAAAAATTATCTTTAACCGTCTCGGAAATCTTCATATAATCATTAACTTTTTCAGTAAGTTTACGTTCAACAATAGCAATTTGATCAGCAGCCAATTCTTCAAATGATTTTTTTTCACCAATTTCTTCTCGCAAACGTATAGTTTCATTTTGTAAAATTTCATTATGTTTGCATGTTTCACGTAAACGATCACAAACTGCATACAAAGCAGCTTGAGAATTCTCAATGACCATTCTACACACACGATTTTCCAATGCCTCAGAACAAGCACTACGACATGTATTAATATAGTCTTTACATGTATCAGTCGTACTTTTAGAATTATCTAGTTTTTCAATGTCAACAAGAGCTTTAGTAAGGTTAGAATCTAATTTTTTCAATTCCAAAAGACGTCTAGCTTTTATTTTTGTAGAACCTACTCTTGTTGAATTAGAATCTATAGTTTTCTTAGATTTTTTTGAACATTCTGTATAAACTGAACTTTGAGAACTGTAATTTAAATAAAAATATAGTTAAAAAATAATAAAATAATTTAAGTTTATATATTTAAGCTAAGAATAATTTATAGAAAATATACAAATTAAGTAAGTATACATAGAAAAATAAAATTAATAATAATACATTATATTATCCTACTATACCTGAAATTTGATGCAGTTTTTAATGTTGACTGAACTTTTACTATTTTTTTTGCAGTCTAAAATATTAATACATTAAATATGAAATTAATGATATAATAAATAGTTATGCAATAAGGTATAAACTGTAAACTTTACAAAAAAAATAATTTTACATTAATTAGGTATCTATATTGAACTTGATTATGGCTAAATACTAGGTTGTACCCAGAAAAAATGTAGGGGGAGGGGTTATAAAAACCCTTAATAAGTTAGCAAGTGGTATATAAAACAATGAACAATTTATAAATACTTTAAAGCAAATAAATATATTATATATTTAACATTGAACCCGCATGTGTTGTCTTTGTCTTACACACATACGATATAGTAAATTTTCGTTCACCAGTTATAATAGTATGTTTTTAATTTTGATATTAAAGTTAATTGGTGTATTACTAAACTTTTAGTTATGAACGTCAACTGTGTTTTCTTATTTGTTTTTTTATGATATTTTAATTTTTAAGTGAGTAATGAATATGAAATATATATATATATGAAAATGCTCATAATTCATTAAAAAATTAAAATATCGTAAAAACCAACAAACAACCACAGATAATGTTCTTACCTAAAAGTTTGATAATATGTCAATTCACTGTCTAAGGGGTCAACCCCCCCCACCCCGAAATTTCAGGAAATAAGTTTTATCGTAATATGAATTACATTTTAGTACTCAATATAAGAATAAAAATTTACAACCCCCCCCCCCCCCCAATATTGTTATGTGTATGCACCTATATATTACTAAAAAGAAAAAAAAGAATTTGTTGTAATTGTGATAACAAAACTGAACATTGATATTTCACTATGAAAAAAAAGAGATTAATAAATACTTTTTTTGATTATAGAGAAAGAGAAATGCTAAATGATGAAAATATAGTACTCTAAAAGCCCATAGATTTATTCACCAAGTTATAAATCAGAGATAATTTTATAGGTCTAAATACTGGAGTTTCTAAGTAAATGGAAGTCTTAAATCATTGTGAAGTTAGTTAAGACCAAGTATATCATAAAAATAAATGGTGTCTCTCTATTATAAAACCAATAGGTAACAACTAAAATAATGGTGGTAATTATGTTACCCAATAAAAAATCAAATATATTTAATATTTATTATCAAATTTAAAGAACACTTTTAAACTAAATAGGCAATATTATAGTAAATATATTACTATTTTAAGTAACATATTAAATAAATGGTAATTTGTTAGACTACAAAATTGTCAGTAGAACATACATTGGACCGAATCCCAATATTAATTATATTCAACAAATAACATAATAATACAAAATTAATAAATTATACTTACTTGAGGGACAGAAGGTTCTTTAAATCTCTCTGCTTTGTCAAATTTAGAACCTTTAATGAGTTTTGGACAAGGACTTTTTGGATCATATGTTCCAGGTGGTGGTGCACAACCTAAAAATAGCAAATATATTTTATAAATTTATACTTGAAAATTAGTTATTAACAATAGGTTAATTTATTTATAAGAGATTTGTTTGTTTTCCAAGTATTCTCTTATACAATCAATATTTTTTTTCTTATTGTATCATTGTAATAGTTTTAAAACAAAAGGATGCCTTACATAATATGTTGGGTTAATATAAGATGCAATATTGAAGAATGTAATCGATATAAGGGTTAATGGTTACTAATATGAAAATATCATAATTTACAAGCGTTTTAACTTTAATAGCAAATCTTTAAACAGAGCAGACTACATTAAATACAAATATTGCAATTGTATGGAACACATACCAAAGGGGTAAAACTATTATTTTGGTTTATACTTGTTTTTTAAGGAATTATTGAAGACTTGAGAAAGATAAAAAATATTTAACAGATTACCTATATATTATGTTTTAACTACTAATAATAAAATGTAAAATTGGTTACTAACAAAATACATGATAATATTAAAACATATAATATACGTACATCAGTTGGTATTGTAGGCAGGAATCTTTTTGAATTAAATGTTATATTATATTATGGATAATTGATTCTTATAGCTAATTTATAGACAAATTATTATAAAATATAAATATGCTAACGTATTTTCACATACTAAAATAAAGTAGATAACCTGTAACCTAAATAATATAGCCTAACTAACTTGTTTATTCCAAATTTTAATAAAAAATTAAGTAGGTACACATAGTTTAAATATTAAGAGCTATTTCCAATAAAAGTTTAACTAAGTACTTAATTAACAACAGAATAACATCATTAATTTGTATCAATTTTCTAGTGAGTATTCATAATTACTATTATGAGTACTGAGAACAGACTATTAACGTACTTAATGCAGTTAGTTACTTACTTGATACTTCGTTAAATCGCTTAATTTTGCTCTTCACAAACGACATAATTGAGTCACGCCGATAGTAGATAAATCAGATATAAATAAAATATATATATAAGAATAAAATGGGGTTTAAATCAAAATTTTAAATTAAAAATATAGTATTGTTTATATGAAACAAAACAAAAAATTATTACAGAAAAATTAACCGTCAAATTTGCACTGGTACAAACTACAATCACTATATCTATATAACGTACTACCTATGAGACCCTAACTAAAAGACGGATAAACGGTAATTGAGAAATTGGGCGCCAAAAACCAAAAGGGGTTTGATTTGAAATACCAAGGGGGTGATTTGAACGAGGAGAAACTGGGGTCTGGGGACAATTATTATTATTCAACAATGTAAATAAAAGAAAACCGTTGAAGAATAAAATAACGGTTTTCCCTAGGTCGAGATAATGGTTATCAGTGTCAGGGTCCAAAGATGTTCTATAGCTAATAATTACCGCCCATAAATAAACAAATATTATGTACTACATGCACCTATTGGACCTATTTAATTATAACAGTTTAATTATCAATAAATGTATCGCGGTGTAATTTACTATCTAATCACAGAAATGTATAATATGTCTAATTATCCAATACTGGAAAAAATAGTAAAAATAAAAGGTAGAGGAAACCCCTGATCAAGACAAAACCTTTTCGGCAATTGGAGACATGACGTATAGAATTATATTTTTATTTTTATATTATTTAATTATAATTATTAAATAGTAATTTGTAAATTTTGAACATGAATTATTTTAGAGGCATTAGAAAAAAGAAAAAAAAATTTATCTTACAGTAAATTTATAACGCAATTAAGGGAAGTTAAATCACACAATAAATAATACAAACATTTCTTACTTAAATGACGAACTGGAAAACTAAAAAATTAAAGAATTAAATAATTTTTATGTTAATTACTCCGATTTTTTTTTTTTTTTTGCAAAACAGTACATCGAATGGGTCTCAGTTCGTCTCTGCACAAAACAGGCCATAAAAGGAAATGATAATTTTTTTTCATCAACATAAGCATAATTATGTACATTGTTAAATAAATTGTGAACAATTATTGTATTTAAAATTACTTTCATTGCATTTTTAAGATTATGTAGGTACGATCATTTAATTTAGTTTTAATCAATTTTGTTAAAATGTAAGTCTTTTAACGGAGATTGAAATTGGAATTAGTTATTCCAGACTACAATTATTATAAAAAAGTGATGAATAGAAGTTTAGAAAATCCTTTGATATAATTAAAATAAAATCATAATCTATTATATAACCATATTATAATTTGCAGGGTATTGTATCACTGCAGATTGTTGAGGTTAAGAAGGCGTATTTAAGCATTTTTATTTTAAAGGATTATATTGTACTATTCATGATATTAATTCTCAATATAATATCATCTACCTACTAATTATTAGTTATTACTTATTACTATTACAATTATCACTATAGTCTTAGGCGATTTAAAGGTAGTGATCTAAATCTGAATATTGAAACTGATAGAGATATGTACTGATTACTATATCAATTATTAATTTTAGGTTAAAGCTCAATTTATTGTAGATCTTTGTACTTTTGTCTTATACGCAATATGCGAGTGTATAAAGGAAATTTTTTTTGGCCTCCTGACTGCCCCCCCCCCCAAAAAAAAGTACCTCCCGTATATTCGATCATTGAGACCATTCTGCTAATTCCTCTTCATTCGTCTCTTTCTTCTACTGATATCTACTACTTTCTTTAATATCAAGTTGAATCCTTCTCACATCTATTTTCACACAAACTTTTTAGTGTACTCTTACCTATAGTTTTCAACTCGATAGTTCTAATTATTAAATCTATTTTCGGTTCTTTCTTTTTTTAATCTCTTTTGGCTTTTGCAATTTGATGTCTTTGAAAATATATTAACGATTTTATAAATTATTAATTTTGTAGCAATTTATAAATTACTCAATAATACAAAAAAATAAATGAATATTTTTTGTGTGAACAGTTTTTAATTTTATTAACTTCTTGAAGAAAAAAAAATGTGACTCAGTAACAACACAATATTTTATAATTAATGAGAATGGAATATTTTAGTAGAAAACCATGTTGAAAAGAGCTTATATAATTCAACAATAAAGAAACTTTATAAACTTTTAAGTTTCATTTTTATTGTCCACACGATACATAGATTATAGAACATTTTATTACACATTTATCACTGTTATTAAGTATTAAAATGACTGCACATTTTCATCAAACCACAACGTATAGATTACTAACAAAATAATGATAATCAGGGTATCAGTTCCTTTCACGTTGGTACGTCAATGTTGGGTGTTTATTTCATTATTTGAAAAATGCCAAGCACAATAGATATAGACAATATATTTAATCACTGAACACTGCCCCTAACTTGTTAAGTCGGGTCTAAACGCAGATAGTAGAACATAAAATTCTTGTCACTGCTAATGCTGAAGAAGAAATATATAAATATATTTAAAAGAATTGCAGAAAGACAGTTTTATAATTGAATTATTTGAATTATTATATATAGTATATACATTACTTACATTACATGATATCAAGGTAATTTATAAAACTCCTTAAAAATGAGTGTAATTAGACCTTTAAGTGTAGTAGACTATTTGTTTTAGGATATTTGAAATTCCTTAAATCACTCTTTTATAATACATAAGTACAGATAAATTATGTTATTTTTCATTTGCTGCCCCCTTCCGTCAATACAAAAGCTATGTATACACCACAGCTACATACTACCATTGATTATAGAATAGATTTTACAAATTACAATAGGTTCTATTCTATAATCAATGATACCTACTATTATACGTATACTATTTAGTTGCGAATAAATTGTTCAAACCAATATTAACAAATAAAAATTATTAAGGGGACGTGTTTCGTTATAAAATTACACTAATAAATAATAATTGTGAATATCAAGTTTATAAAAACTATGTGAGTTTCGAACACAAATATTTCCTTTCATCACTTTTTTAAGACTCGGATTCGGCACCATATAAAATTATTTCTAATTGCAAAAGAGCATTCCTTTCCTTATTATTAAAATGTTTTTTGATTTAAAGTTATTCTAATTTCTGGGACAGGCTAGATATTTTTAACCATAGTTAAGCAAATCATAGTTTAAATTAGTTTAGTCTTACTCTTAACTTCTTATTTCAATAATGTTATTGTATTTGTTTTAATATAAATTGAATGACATTTAATAGGTCCTTTTTTTGTTTTGATTAAATAAATGTATATCATAAAAGTAATCATGAAATAATTTTTTTTTTTTTTTAAATATACCTATCTTTTTTTTTATTGAAGCAATAATAATTTTATTTAGAATTTACAAATTATATAATTTTTATTTTGAATTGATTTCTAACAATAGGTAATTATGTTAAATTCGTGGATTTACCTCGACTATACTAAGTTCCAGATCCATTGATCCCGGGGAGGGGGCAAGTGGGTATCCTTGCTCAAGTTCTGTTGATATAAGGGCGCTCTTAAATTTATGAAAATAAAAATAAAAAACTATGAACATGAAATATTTAAAGAAATATGTAGATATTAAAACGTATTTCCAAATTTGCATCAAGAAAAAATCAATATTAAACATTCGATATTTAAAAATTTAATATTATAAATTAAGTTTATCTTTAAAGTTAAAACTATTTTTGCCTGGAGTTGACGTCTTTTATGAATTTATTAATATAGTTACCAAGTTTTTATCAGTTTGTTTTCGGAGAAACCCAATCCGTTGACTGACGATAATTCTATATTATTTTAATGTTGAAACTTGAATTACGACGAATATATGGTATTGTTCATTTGCTCTTATTGAGTACCTAGTATCTCCTTGTCTATTTTATTTAAACATGACGATTTTGTTATAAAAGTATATAATATAACATACATGAAAATGATTTAAATGAAAATATACTTTTTGTTTTGAATTTAAACATTTGTTCTTAAAACATCTTATGTTGACACCCGGCACACTGCATAGTTTTATCCAAGTAAAGGCGCTGAATTTTTATTAGTTCTAGACATCAACGGCTTAAATCCAATACTAATCATATTGTATAAATAGTTATTTAGTTTTATAGTTAAAATAGTTAACTACTAAATGGAAAATACAATGTATAAAAGCAGTTTAACCAACTGAAATTTTCATATTTTCGCCTTTATTTACACTTTACAACAAATATTTGTGCCAATATTACGTATTTACCTATACAAGAAACCGTACTTATTATATTTTTCAATTTTTGATGACATGTTGAGTCAGTGACTAAAATGTAAACTATAAAAGTCTGACTCGTAGAAATAACTTTATCATGTGTTCAAATATTTATATTATCTTAAGTAATTTGGCCTTAATATTTCTAATTTCAAAAGCCTATTAAGTTAGTGAGAGAACAGATATGAAGGCGATAAAAACCAAATTAATCGGATCATGTAAAGATACACAGCAGGATATATAAAATTATAACTAAATACTCACATGTATTAAATTTATAATAAAGTAAAAGAGTGGTAAGTATAGAGAAATAAAAAAATGTGACAAATTTAATTATTATCTTAACAAATGTTGATAATAAAGATTTTTTGAGCATGCATGCATTTTAGTTTAACTTAAGCATATCTTGTAGAATATAATGCTACATTATTTAAATAAGCTATTCATATATTGTGTACATTATACTCAGTTTTATTAATATAAAAATAAGATCTGTCAATAAAGTATTCCTTATAAATTGTAAACTGTAAATATGAGATATCTTTCATATAACACTCATTATTTTTTCTTATATAATCAGTATCGTAACTAGAGGTTGGCGACATGGGCGCAGATAAGTAAGGGGCGCATATGAGTTAAATAAAAATTTGTTTTTTTTTTCTCATAAACTATTTAAAATTTTTATTAAAATCAAGCATAAATGTGTAATCCACAAAAATTGCTTTAGCAAACACAAATTCATTAAGAATTATTTGAGATCAACTATATGGGCCAAGAGAGACTTTCGAGTTTAGCTATTTTATCGATAGAAAATATGAAGTTGCTGGAGAAATTGATATTGAAGATGATATTAATAAATTTGCGGCAATCAAATCAAGAAAAGTAAAATTATGAGATTTATTTTTTTGTGTCAATTAAAATTAATTTTAAAATAAAATTTGTTGGTTATTACATGATTCTCTAATAAACAAATATGTAATAGCTTAAAATTTTCAAAATGATAGGATTTTTTTTTTGTTGAAGAGAGAAGCATATATTCAAACTTGCCTCAGGCGTCAAATAAGCTTGTAATAGTTGTAACGACTCTGTATATGCTATATAATATAGTTTTAATAATTCTGATCGTCTGTCGAGTACTCGAGTGCCAACCATACTGCGATAACATACTAATATAATACATGACAAGCGTCATGTATCATGGAACAGCGGATTTGTGGATGTGGAACGTAATAATGTTCAACACACTAAGCAAATCAGACGTGTTAATCTTTATTTTAATTTTCAACATTCCACGTGACGACTGACCGAGTAGAACGAAAATGACGAATGTGGACTGTGGCCGTGGTGTGGAGTGAGGATGTCCGACGTAGGGAGGGAACACGGACAAGTGTCAAGTAATAACCAGTAACCACAGAGGCAGTAGAGGCCAGAGACAAAGTACCGACAAACGACGGACACTGCCGAAGTGCCGACCGAGCGCTGAATGCGCTGTTCAACATGGACACCGCCCACCAGCACTTCATCATTGCATAATCGAAGATGGTTTGGGGGAATTTCAAGTCGTTCATTAACGGCACACTGTTCAGGCTGTTTATGTGGCACTCCCTCCCTTCTGTTTTGCTTAAACAGTTGAACCCTTTCAACACATTATTTTTTTTTCCGCTCGCCTGCGCGATTCGCGATATGAACCGTGGACCGAGCTTGCGACAATACGAATATTGTCCCATTCTTATAATTTATCAAATTACAATACACGGTGTATCAAAGTCCACCGCTGCCGTCAACACTTCAACAGTAATAAATAGTGAATAGTGATCGTATTTTATACTTCTTAAATTGTTATTGTCTTACGTTTCGTCACCACTGAATACGATCATTAACGTATTTTTAATACCGTAGTCACGTTAATGTCGGCTAATCGTGCCGCCCGCTGAAAGTTTTTTTAACTCAAGTTACATTAGCGCACGCGGACACGACTTAACTGTGTGAAATAAAAACCGACCGATCCAGTGTTTTATCGTGCGCTTCCAATACACATACTCACACATACACGTCAAAATACATATACATAGTCATTATCAGTAAGTGCTCCTCCTACATTTGTGCACTTAAGGAAAGTGCTGGACTGTCGTTAGTCTTTTCGTCGACTCAATCGACCGTGATAATTTCGCGATTCGTGAATAACAAGTTCACAAACCAAACGTAATCGAAATGGCGCAGATACTACCTATCAAGTTCCAGGAACACCTACAGGTAAATAAAAATTTCTGTATTCATTGTACCATCGGTGTAGGGACTGATCTCGCCTTTGCAGGCAGTTGGGTCTCTTGTCTACGGTTGGCCCAGAGAAATAGACCAGACGCTTGATTGTTACGTGTATTTTTAAAATGACCCTAACGATGGTGCTGGTAAAAACCCAAACATTTCTGCGCCGCCGACCCTATCGCGTGTGATCCGCCCGTCTCATATAAATAGGTTACATGATTTATCGCGCCGTTAGCGCGTTACAAAATACAATAACTAATATTTTATCAGTGATCTGTGATGATCATTAACATCAATATTCTTTTAATAATAGTAAGTAGGCGATGAGGTAATTATATAGTGGGTATAACCAGTTGACGGTCGTCCCCACACCCCTCAATTTTTAGCTTTTTTCTGTCTGTTTTTTATCTAGGAAAAATTAACTATTTAATGACAGCTCACGTATGCTTATCACCTGCCAGATGTCGGGTTTTTGTGTAGAATCCTGATGACTGGTGTGTTTATTGTACTTTTAAGTATTCCATTTATTGTTGCTGCTGCTGCGTTGTGTCTGTTGATATTATTAAGTTTTACATTTTAATCCAATTAAATGTGGGTCAAGGGGAATTTTATGATAGGTACATTATCTCTAGATTATTGTGTTTTTGTAGGTTTGATATAAGATGGAATTATAATAAGTGATTAAGTGATTCATAGTACTCAACAGTTATTAGTACCTACAATTATTATGCTTGAACTTTAAACTCCAACATTTACCTAATCTACCTAAAAAGATTTTTTTTTAAATTTCTGTTGTATTTTTTTCTGTAGCTTACAAATGTGGGTATTAATCAGTCAAACATTAGTTTCAATACACTTACTATGGAATCAGATAAATACATCTGTGTGCGTGAAAAAACTGGTGATGTTGCACAAGTTGTTATTGTTGATATGGCTGATCCTCAAAATCCAATTAGGCGTCCAATATCCGCAGATTCAGCCATCATGAATCCAGCCAGCAAAGTGATTGCACTTAAAGGAAAAGCTGGTACTGAAGGAACTGCTGCATGTAAGAATTACTAATAGCTTTGTTTTGATTTAATAATATTTTTATAAAAAATACAATTATTTTTTAGCTCAAAAGACCTTACAGATTTTTAATATTGAAATGAAGAGTAAAATGAAAGCTCACATTATGCAAGATGATGTAGTTTTTTGGAAATGGATTTCTCCAAATACATTAGCTCTTGTTACAGAAACATCAGTATTTCATTGGAGTATGGAAGGTAATTCTTTTTTTTTTTTAAATCTAAAATGTAATATATTTTTAAACTAAATGTATTTTCAGGAGACTCTACACCAGTTAAAATGTTTGATCGTCATTCCACATTGAATGGATGTCAAATAATTAATTATAGAACAGATCATAAACAACAATGGCTATTACTCATTGGAATTTCAGCTCAAGTATTATTTTTCTTTCTACCCTTTTGAAGAGAAATATAATTATTTTTTTAATTTTAGCAAAATCGAGTTGTTGGAGCTATGCAATTATACTCTGTAGAAAAAAGTTGTTCACAACCTATTGAAGGCCATGCAGCATCATTTGCAAGATTCCAAATGGAAGGAAATAGAGAAATGTCTACGTTATTTTGTTTTGCTGCACGTACAGCTGCTGGAGGAAAAGTAATTAAAATAATTTTAAAATACATTTTTCAAATAAAATATGTTTCTAATTCAATGTTTTATATTGCAGTTACACATTGTTGAAGTAGTTCAAACACCAAGAGGTAATCAACCGTTTCCCAAAAAACAGGTGGAAGTTTTCTTTCCCCCCGAAGCACAAAATGATTTTCCAGTTGCAATGCAAGTTAGCTCCAAATTTGATGTAATATATCTTATCACTAAGTACGGCTATATTCATCTATACGACATTGAAACAGCTACTTGCATCTATATGAACCGTATTAGTGGAGATACAATTTTTGTAACTGCTCCACATGATGCCACTGGTGGTATAATAGGTGTTAATCGTAAAGGACAAGTATTATCTGTCAGTGTTGAAGAAGATAACATAATACCATACATCAATACAGTACTTCAACATCCAGAACTTGCTTTACGTATGGCTGTTCGAAATAATTTGTCAGGTGCAGAAGAACTTTTTGTACGCAAGTTTAACATGCTTTTCCAAAATGCCCAATACGCAGAGGCCGCTAAAGTAGCTGCTAATGCACCTAAAGGCATCCTCAGGACGCCTTCTACCATACAAAAATTCCAACAGGTTCCAACTGCTACAAATCAGTCATCTCCTCTACTTCAATACTTTGGAATATTACTAGACCAGGTATACTTCTCAGTTTTATATTCAAAATTCAATTTTATACTAATAAATTAATTTTTTAATTATTTATTTGAATATTTTTAGGGCAAGTTGAATAAATATGAATCTCTGGAACTTTGTCGTCCAGTTCTCGCACAAGATAAAAGGCAATTATTAGAAAAGTGGCTAAAAGAAGACAAATTGGAATGCTCTGAAGAATTAGGAGATTTGGTTAAAACTGCTGATATTTCTTTAGCATTGTCAGTTTATCTGCGAGCAAACATTCCTCCAAAAGTACTTATCATTAAATTTATAATTATTTAATATACATTTTCATATAATTGTTTAATTTAGGTTGTTCAATGTTTTGCTGAGACTGGCCAGTATCAGAAAATTATATTGTACTCTCAAAAAATAAGTTATGTACCAGATTATATACATTTATTCAGAAATGTAGTATTACGTACTACTCCTGATCATGCTGTTGAATTTGCCCAAATGTTACTATCTGATGATGCTGAACCTCTCGCTAATATTAATCAAGTACGTGATTAATAATTTGAACAATTTTTTGAATCTTTTTATTTATGTTTAAAAAACAAATTTATATTTATTTAATAATTGTAATTTAGATAGTGGATATATTTATCGAGCAAAGCATGGTTCAACAATGTACTAAATTCCTCTTAGAAGCATTAAAACATAACCGTGAAGCTGAAGGTCCACTACAAACACGTTTGCTTGAAATGAATTTAATATCTGCCCCACAAGTTGCTGACGCTATTCTTGGTAACCAAATGTTTACTCATTACGATCGAGCTCATGTTGCCCAACTGTGTGAAAAAGCTGGACTTTTGCAAAGAGCTCTGGAACATTATACAGACTTATATGATATAAAAAGAGCAGTTGTACATACACAGTTGTTAAATCCTGAATGGTTAATCGGTTACTTTGGGTCCTTAAGTGTTGAAGATTCTTTGGAATGTTTAAAAGCCATGTTAACTAATAACATACGTCAAAACCTTCAAATTTGTGTTAAAGTAATTACCTAAAATTATTTACAATTAAAATACAAAAATACCTATGCTATATTTAATTTTTGTGTTGTTACTAGATTGCAACCAAATACCATGAACAATTGACAACCAAGGCATTGATTGATTTATTTGAATCATTTAAAAGTTATGAAGGATTATTTTACTTCTTGGGATCCATTGTTAACTTTAGTCAAGATCCAGAAGTGCATTTTAAATATATTTCAGTAAGTTATAAAATCTATATATTATAGTTATTAATGTGTATGTATACTTAATAAATTCATCTGTTTAGTTATTTTATTTTTTATTATCTTTTATAAGTACTCAAATTCAAATAATGCGTATTACAATAACTTTTAAATTTGTATTTTATTATTAACAATATAAAAATAATATATTACCTTTTTGTTAAATATTTAATATTTTTTTACAGGCTGCTTGCAAAACTGGACAAATTAAGGAAGTGGAGCGTATATGTAGGGAATCTACATGTTATAATGCAGAAAGGGTTAAGAATTTTTTAAAGGAAGCTAAGCTTACTGATCAATTGCCATTAATCATTGTGTGTGATCGATTTAATTTTGTACACGATCTGGTGCTGTATTTATATAGAAATAATCTACAAAAATATATTGAGATATATGTTCAAAAAGTGAATCCATCACGTCTCCCAGTTGTAGTCGGTGGACTCCTTGATGTAGATTGTTCGGAAGATATAATCAAAAATCTTATTCAAGTTGTAAAAGGAGAATTCTCTACTGATGAATTAGTAGAAGAAGTGGAGAAACGTAATCGTCTTAAACTTTTGTCATCTTGGTTAGAATTACGTGTTCATGATGGTAGTGAAGAACCTGCAACTCATAATGCTCTCGCTAAGATTTATATTGATAGCAACAACAATCCAGAAAGATATTTAAAGTATGCAGTTTATAACATTATAAATAACAATAAACTAATTTTTTTTTTTTTTTTTTAGAGAGAATAAGTTCTATGATAGTCGTGTGGTGGGCAAGTACTGTGAAAAGCGTGATCCACATTTAGCATGTGTGGCTTATGAACGAGGAAAATGTGACTTAGAATTGATAAATGTCTGTAATGAAAATAGTCTTTTTAAATCTGAAGCTAGATACTTGGTGAGACGTCGTAATCCAGAGTTGTGGTTGGAAGTATTGAATGAAAATAATGTCTATCGTCGTCCACTTATTGATCAAGTTGTTCAAACAGCTTTATCTGAAACTCAGGATCCTGAAGACATATCAGTAACTGTGAAGGCTTTCATGACTGCTGATTTGCCCAATGAACTGATTGAGTTACTCGAAAAAATTGTATTTGATAACTCATTATTCAGTTCTCATAGGTAAATACTTATTAAAATTATTAGTTTTTTTTTTTTTTTTTTTTAATTATAAATAAAATAATAATTTTTTCTTTTCATATGAATTTAGAAACTTGCAAAATCTATTAATTTTAACAGCTGTTAAAGCTGACCGAACTCGTGTTATGGATTATATTAATCGTTTAGACAACTATGATGCTCCTGATATTGCATCCATTGCTATTAACAATGAACTATTTGAAGAAGCTTTTGCAATATTTAAGAAGTTTAATGTTAATCAATCTGCTATTCAAGTAAGATTTTGAAAAAAATAACTTTAATTTAGGAAAATACTTATAATTTAAATATTCTGTATTTATTTATTTAGGTACTTATTGATAACGTGAAAAATCTTGATCGCGCTTATGAATTTGCCGAACGTTGTAATGAACCTGGGGTTTGGAGTTTATTGGCAAAATCTCAACTACAAAGTATGTTTGTTAAAGAAGCTATTGACTCGTTTATTAAAGCTGATGATCCAAGTGCATACATGGATGTTGTTCAGACTGCACACAAAACAGGTACTTGGTTATAAAACATATTATTTACAAATAATTTACAATTTTTAAGAATGATTCATTCATATATTTTTACTTTGATTATAGGAAGTTGGGAAGATCTTGTACGTTATTTACAAATGTCACGTAAGAAGGCTCGAGAATCTTATATTGAAAGTGAATTAATCTACGCTTATGCAAAAACAAATCGCCTTGCAGACCTTGAGGAATTTATTTCTGGACCAAATCATGCTGATATTCAAAAGGTTAATTTTAATATTCATGTAGCATGTTGTATTCTGTTTTGTATAATAATTTTGTTTTACAGATCGGTGATAGGTGTTTTGAAGACAAAATGTATGAACCAGCTAAGCTGTTATATAACAACGTCTCAAACTTTGCACGCTTAGCTATTACACTTGTACATCTTAAAGAATATCAGGGTGCTGTTGATAGTGCCCGTAAAGCAAATAGCACAAGAACATGGAAAGAAGTGTGTTTTGCTTGTGTTGATAATAATGAGTTTAGATTAGCACAAATGTGTGGTCTGCACATTGTTGTTCATGCTGATGAACTAGAAGACTTAATTAACTACTATCAAGTAATATAAAATAAATAATTATTTTTTTCTCATAATATAACAACTTATCATTTTTCTTTATCTATCCAGGATCGTGGTTATTTTGAAGAACTTATTAATCTTCTAGAAGCAGCTTTGGGATTGGAACGTGCACATATGGGCATGTTTACAGAATTGGCTATTTTGTATTCCAAATATAAACCTGCCAAGATGAAGGAGCATTTAGAACTCTTTTGGTCTCGTGTTAATATCCCTAAAGTGTTACGAGCGGCTGAACAAGCTCATTTATGGTCAGAGTTAGTGTTTTTATATGATAAATATGAAGAATATGATAATGCGGTATTAGCCATGATGAATCATCCAACTGAAGCATGGAGAGAGAGTCATTTTAAAGACATTATTACAAAGGTATGAAATTTAATTTGGTTTAACTATTCATAATTGTTTCTTTTTAACTAATAACTAATATGTAATAAATAATGTTGATTTATTTTTCAGGTTGCTAATTTAGAGTTATACTACAAAGCAATACAATTTTATCTTGATTATAAACCGCTTCTGCTCAACGACTTGTTGTTAGTGTTGACACCAAGAATGGACCACACTAGAGGTGTTGCCTATTTCACTAAGGTACATACTATTAATCTAAATAAATTATTAATTGTAGTTTAATACATTTTTTTTTCTATTTTTATTTTAGACAAATCATTTGCAATTAGTCAAAACCTATTTGCGTTCTGTGCAATCTTTAAATAATAAAGCTATAAATGAAGCATTAAATAACTTACTGATTGATGAGGAAGACTACCAAGTAATTTTTTAACTATTATTTCTAGTTTACATGATTGATTATGTTTGTTTTTATAGGGTCTACGAACGTCTATTGATGCTTTTGATAATTTTGACACTATTGCACTTGCCCAAAAACTCGAAAAACATGAACTTACAGAGTTTAGACGCATAGCTGCTTACTTATACAAAGGAAATAATAGGTGGAAGCAGAGTGTGGAATTGTGCAAGAAAGACCGATTATATAAGGTACGTGGTTATTATTAATATTTGATGTTAGTATTAAGAAATATATTTACCATTCAATTTATTATGACATGTATTAGGATGCAATGGAATATGCGGCAGAATCAAAAAATTCAGAAGTAGCTGAAGAACTAGTTACGTGGTTCTTAGAACGTGGAAACTACGATTGTTTTGCAGCTGCTTTGTTCCAATGTTATGATCTTGTGCACCCAGACATTGTATTGGAACTAGCGTGGAGGCATAAAATCATGGACTTTGCTATGCCTTACCTTATTCAAGTCACTAGAGAATATGTTGCTAAGGTAGATAAGTTAGAAGAAGCCGAATCCAAGCGATTGGAAGAACACAAAGAAGAAGATATCAAACCAATGATGATACGTACGTTTTATTGAAATATTTATTTATGTTCCAGTTTTAAATTTTATCATTTTTACTTATATAGCTGAACCACAACTAATGTTGACAGCCGGTCCGTCAGTTATGGGTAATATGTATTCGCCGTCCTATCAAGGAACTCCTCCTTCACAGCAACCTTATGTACCCCCAAGCGGAGCCCCATATGCAACTTCAAATACTTTACCCTATCAGGGCTATGGCATGTAATGTGCCAATTAAATACCCTTTTCCTTTATAGCAGTATTTTATAAGAAAACAATGATGGGCTTTGCTATATTCTGATAGAAAATTTACTACCCAGGTATAAAATACTTATATTTTATAAATAATCAATTTAAAAATCATTCCAAAAAAAAAAAAAAAATTAACGAAATAGGCTTTTGAAAAAACATGTTCTCATCATTGTTAGATAATATTAAATAGTTAATGTTAATACTTGTTAAAAATATTACTTGTTTAAATTATTCAACCTCACTTCGTAACTTATGATTTATTTGCGTATACATTTTTAATATTGATTTCACGTTAATTTTTATAATTTATTTTATTTATAATCGTATTATTATTATTATTATTATTATTATTATAAAACATTATTATTATTATTATTATTATTATACATTTTTTTGTAAATTATTATCTACAATTTATATAGAAATATAAAAACAAATTATAATAATAAATGTCTACGTATTTATATTCATATATACCTGTAAGTAGTATGTGATGCTAAAATATTGAAAAACTAAATAATTTGTGGGGTTCTAAAATATAAATTATCTATTAAACTACAAAATATAAGTTTAATAAATAAAAATAATGGCTAACAACATTAATTTACGTTGCATATATTTGTGTACAAAGTATAACGCACAATAATTAGAGATAATGAATACTACAATAAAACCTAATATGATAACTGGAAACGATTCTATATATAAATTTATCTGTAGTCAGTTATATTACATTAGAAACTCGATATGAACTGTAGGCGTGTATTTAGTTAGACTTGGGTAAATTTTTACTCTAGTAATATTTGGTCATTGTTCAATTTATTTTTATTTTTACAAGGTATGCACAAATCTGTGCCCTAGAGTACAATGAGAATATGTGCTAATAATATAATATATGAACATTTATAGGAAGAAGCCACCCAGTAATAAAAAAACTACCAGTTAATTTGTATTTTATTATTATTATTTTTTTAAGTTTTAGTTTAGAAAGTTTTTGCACCATTTTCTTCTTAATCATCTTGAAATTGTGAGCGTGGATAAGTTCAGAGCCCAACTTAGGAATTTTGGAGCCCCAAAATTAATTATTAATTATTATTTAAATTCTAAATTATAAATTCTGCCTTTTTACTATATAGATTTTTATATTCAATTTATTTTAAAAGATTATAAATAAATTATATCATAAGTCTATAAGTAATTATTTAATGATGATTAATATAAATAAAACGATGAAATGAAAAAGATAAATATAAGTAAAGAAGTATAGGTACAGTTTTTAATTTAAACAAATATTTACAGATATACATACATCATGTACATTGTACATAAAGTCAAAATGGTTGGTAATGCATTTTTCAACACAGTCAATGTAAATAATAAAATAATTTACATGATTTAGAATTTAAGACAACGGTTTTTTTTCTAGATATTAGTTCATTAAACTTTTGAATTAGATTTGAAAAATCAAGCGTGTTTGTTATTTCTCTCAGATAGAGATAGAATAATGAGTGAGTTTAATTTTTCTTGGTGTCTGGTGAAGGGACGTTCTTTACTGGCGTTTTCATTTAGCTCTAATTTTGAATTTGTTTTATACCCGCATTTAGATAAGATCTGAGCACTCGCAAAAACAGAAAATCCGTGATATTTCTATACCCAATGCTAACTTGATCATAATGATAAAATACTTTTGACCAACTTTATCTTAAAACTTAATACCTAGCTTATTTTGTCGATTAGAGAATAATCATAAATTCCATTACGATACGTTACTAATGAAACTATGTAAGCAATAATATCATAAAATTTCAGTGTCTTTTTTAATAATTAAAAATCAACATCTAGAGGCCTGGGGCTAATATAATACTTGGGCCTGGGGCTGCTGTCCCCCTACCCCGTTCACCTAAATTGGGCTCTGGCTAAGTTAGATCTAAGGAGGTTAGGATGTGAAAGAAATCTAGCATGGATATCTTTTGAAGTAAGTAATGGTTTCTTGTATGATTTTAATTTGTAGATCTAAATAGAGAGATAGATAATGTAACTCACATAAGTGGAATTATTAACTTTATATAGGCTTTTATTTTGTAGGTCACTATTTAATTTAATTTTTATTTTATTTGTATAAAGTTATTGGTGAATAAATGTTAGTATATGGTAACTGGTAAACAAAAAGAATAAAAATAGAGGAAGGTATTGTAATGAAATAATTTAATATATAAATCATATTCATAATGACTGATATATTTGTATTTTGTACCTACCGTTTACCTGATATCGTATTATAAATCTTAAGATTTAATGAAAAATGTATGAATCGACATTTAATATCAAGCTTACAGTTAGTATAATTGAGTTTTCTTAAAGTATACTTCCTTTTCAGCTTCATATTTATTTAAATTTGGATCTAAAAAACGCATTTCATCCCCGGACAGTTGAGGCAGAACTAGATCAAGTTTTTTTCGTAATTTGCTTAACTCGTCTTTATCTTTAACTATTTTAGTTTCTTCCTAAAAATTAAATTATGTATCATAAATTATTCTACTATTGTTTCGAGTACAATACTCACCATGACAAGATTTTCTTCGCGTTTTATTACGTCCAATAGTCGATTATGAATATCTTTACCTTTTTTATCAAACTTATTTTGAATATCTTTTGCATTCTCCAAAGCCTTTAAACCTTCTTCTTGTTTTGAAAGTGCCATCTATTAAAAAAAAAAAAAGAATTAGGTTGGTTTATAAAAAATAATTTGTAACGTGTTAGCAACCTGATATATTAATTATTAATATTTAATACCTATATATTTATAATTTCTAACATTTACTAAAACATTTAATTTATCTTGAGTTTTAAAAAATTGGGAAATATTAATTACAATAAATGTATGCAATATGTATTTTAACAAACTTATCAAATATAATTTATAATCAGGAGGTTAAGATTGTGACCTATAAGCTTAAACTCTAAGATCATACTATATGTTAAATATTCACCTTAAACATTTTTTTCCGCACGAATCGATTTCATTTTAATTTCATCGTCTAATTCTTGTAATCTGTTTTTTTCTTCCGCTAAACGTTTTTCCAGTTCTTTAGCGTGTTCTAATCGTTTGTCCAATTCTTTTTCTTTTCTTTTTAACTCCTTAAAACTTTCTTTCACTTCTACTTTGGCTTGTATTAAGTCGGTTCCTGTACCGACATCTAATTTGAGCATTGTTTCGAGTTTATATCGCTCCGAAGCCACCTCAAAACGTTCTTCTGCTAATTTGCGCTGTTCATCAATGACTGACGTTCGAACATCCTGGATAAATTGAAAAATACAAACTATAGTCTAAGTATAGTAATGTATACTTACTACTCACTATTCACATCATGTATCTTACCTCTAACTCTTGTTTCCTATTTTCAATGTATTGTGTTTCTGATTTTTTCTCACGTTCCCAAATTTTACGACCATCCTCAAACGCCTTTCTAGATCGTTTTAGCTCTTTATTTAAGAGTTCTAGTTCGTTTCGTTCCCGTTGATTTCTTGATTGGAATTCTTCGTTTTTCATTTGAAGAGCCGACCTTTCTCCTTCCAACGTAGCTATTTGCTTATTTAATTCTTCCTGTAGATCTATACCCATAAAGTATATAGGTGGGCATATTAATAAAAATGAATTAATTAATTTAGTCCAAGTGTTGACCAAAATTGTAAATTAATAGTTACTCATCTTTGAATACATTAATAGTTACATTTAACTCTTAAAATTTAAAGTAATACTAATTTAAATAACTTAAAAAAACATTATTTGAATTGTTTAAACAATTTATTTTATTCAACTTTCATAATTTGATATGCATTATTTTACTTCTATTTCAATTTAAAATAACATCATTCATATCTTATAAAATGTATTTTCGGTTTTTGAATTTAGTTGAAATTTATTGTTTTGCCAAGATACATCGTGAAATTATTTAATTATTAAATTTAAGTTTACTTAAATTATAAATTTAAAATCTGCTATTAATTTTAACATAAAATATTATTTTTTAAATTTAACAGTAAAAAGCTAAAATATACTACAAATACAATAATAAATAATAAAGCGAATTATGTAGATAAATTAGTATAAAAATCAACCTGATAACAGGTAACTAATTACGTTTATAAATTAAAACAAATTAATTTTTTAGTTAATTTAATGTATATTTACCATTATGTTCATTACTTCAGTCCAATTGAGTTAAAACTAGATACTTTGATTATTATTATGAAATGTGTTTTGAATTTATAAATATAATAAACTAATGAATAATAACTAGCTAATTAATAAAAAAAATCTCAATTATTTTAATTGTTTTAAAAAGCAGTCTAGTTCGCACACTAAATTTATACAGCCCGTATATCATAATATTTGAACTATAATTACAATTATAATTTATAGTATTATTGTTCCAACCTTTAAGTTGTTTATCTTGAGCGGCGATTGAAATTTCTCTAGCGGTCATTTCTTCGCTGGTTAGGCGCTTTGGCTTTGAATCACGTAAACTGGATTCCACTTCTTCCAAATGGTTCATTTTAATTCTTTGTACTTCAGTAGTTTGCTTAAGATCTATTAAATGACTTTCGTGAATCATACGTAACCTTTCTTCATACATATCTTTTAAACGTTTTTCATTTTCATTTCGTTCCGTCATATCGGCTTTTCGTATTTTTTCCAGCTCATTTACGCGTTCTTCACAACGTTCTAATTTTTCATGCAACACATTTTGCTGTAATCTATAGGCATTTAAAACGACATAGGCATAACAATTTAAAGATGAAAACTAAATTACATATCACTACGATATTAAATATATAATTAAAGTTGAAAAATTAATAATTACGTTTATAGATTAGCCGTTAGGTACATATACAAATACTTAATATAATGCATTTACAATAAAGTATAACTGTTATTTAAGATGATTTGTACGGTATAATTAACGTTATTAGACAATAGGTACCTTTGCATGCATTTTATTAAAAAGTTTAAATACCTCGCAAACTTACTCATATTTAGTCTTTAAGACATCTAATTCTAATTCATGTTTTTTTGAAAGATGATCGTTCGTCAGTTGGAATTTTTGATTCTCAGACCTTAAACGTTCTAATTCTTGTCCATCAGGGTTCATTACAGAATAACTATTATCCATTAAAAATGCCTGTATATGATTTAATGTTAGATAATTGTGCACAATATAAACAATACGTATTGGTAGGAACTAGGAAGTATTAATTAAATATAATCTTTTCGTTACTTTAATAAGGAGATCGCTATTTTGTTGATCTTGAATCAATGTTATTGCAGCTTGTTGTATGTCTTGTTTTTTTTTAGTCAACTCTCGAATCAATTCCAACATGGAAGTTTGGATACTGTCTTTCCCTCTAAGCAAGGATAAAATCGAAGTTGTTTTTTCTTCGGAAAGTTTTTCAACTTTCTCAGTTTTCTGCGGGACATCCTTATCAATTGTTTTGTCAGTGGATAAAATATGATTAGTAGACTGAGGAGCGGTAGTTAGAGTGGTAATTTCATCTGTATTGTGTTTTAATCCGCTCAACCAGGAAGGAATATTTTCTGGAAAAAATACTATACAGTTTTTAAAAGGGTCGATGATTAAAAAAAGAACTGGGCGAAAATTGAGTAATTAATTTTTCTAAGCAGTTTGAGATTTTTTTAACAATAAACACAAGTTAGATGTTAAAACGCTCATTATGTCGAAAAGTATTTATTAACTTCTTTCAAAAAGTACATAAGGTGCAGGATACAGATATATTTTTTTGTATAAAAATCTTAACTAAGTTCAAACTCTTTAACTTTTATTATTGTTTTTATTATTCATTTTTTCACAATTATGTTAGATGAACTGCTATCTACTTTATATACCAAATAAGGGCTAATATAAAATATGTTAATATTAGAATTTAGAATATTTACGTGTATTATATTGTTCCCTATACGCATAAAAAGTTTTCATTTTTCAAAAAGAAAATTTCGAAATAATACAACCAGTGTTTGGTGTAAGAAAACAAAGACCACCACGCGGAAAAGAATATACTATTAGACATTAGTGATTAATAGAACATAATTTGTTTCATCATAATACAACTTATATTTATCTAATATCCAATGTTGGTGTTTTCGTCAAAAAACTATAGGTTATGCGCATATTTATAAATTTAAGGTAAATTGCGCATACCTATCGTGTAATGTATCTTATGATTCTATAAGTGTAATGTGAAAAATTAATCAGATTAAATTTTTCAAAGTTCAAATAGAATTAATAAACGCTTAAATAAATTATATAAACGGATCAGTACATTTTCCCGACATTATATTTGCTCGATACTATACCTTCTCGACAATATCAAATTATAAATAAATTGATTTGATTATTATATTATAATTTATATATTTATATAATTTATAAATAAATTTGTGTCAAAAATTAATAATAAAAACATTTTATTACTTGAAATTTAATGTTATGAGCGATTCCCCTTAGAAATGATAAATTTGATCGATTTTCCCTGTCATTTATAATTTCACTAATACGTTTTCTCGTTCAGCGTAGTCTCTGCGAGTTGGAGTATGTGCTCTTCCACAAATTATATCTTCGGCTGTTCGTTTCATTTAAATTTGCTCTTTTTTAATTTCTTCTATAATTGTGTAAACACCAACATGACATTTTCCAACAAGAGTTTCAAAACGTCTGTACCAACTACCAACCCTCAACGCGATTTTGAGTTCTAAGAAATCCTAACACCATTCGCTCAAATACGGATCAAAATTTTGGTGGAAATAAGGGAGCTGCGCGACTTACATTACCTCTTCTCATTATCCTTCTAATTCTACCATGCACATAATTGTTCTCAAACAATTAAAATAATCAAAAAAAAAAATAATAGCATTATCTCAGAAGCTTCTTCGGGAATAGTAGATTTCAATTCATCGAATGCACCTGGTATTTCGGTAGGTGGAAGAAAAGCAAGAGCAATAATCTGACGTAGTTTCAAACTAAATTTTTTATCTTCTTCATATCTTTTACTAAGAGAATTTGCTTAAATTTGACGCCATACACTTTGTCATGAAAAAGACAACCTATACAATTAGTATCTGCGGATATTCACGTTTTGAAGCATTTATAGCCGCTTGCTCAAAATTATTTAAAATATATATATTGAGGATTCAACTCCAATTCATTTTCGGCTGCAAAATCATTTAAATTTTTAAAAAAGCGAATATAGCATTCTTCTGTTTTACTCGTCATTAAAGCATACACGAGAGGCAATATTTTTGCATTTTCTCCTGTTCCTACTATAGCATGGATTGTATATAGTTGTCGAAAAAGTGTCGGAACAGTTTTAAAAGTCAAATGTTCAACGTTAGATTTAGTTGTATAGACGTAAAGCATGATTATTCGGCAACGATGGTTGACTTAGGCTAGAAACAGCATTGGTTTCAATTTGTATTAATTGTGCAGGCGTGGTGTCATTAGTCTCACGAGCCTTTTGTTTTAAATTATGAACAGCCGTGTGATGATATCTTTTCTAGTAGTATCGGGGCTATGGTTATGCTCTTTTTTATTTCGTAAGTTATGCTAACCATAAATTAGAATGGTACAAGCATAACCACTACAATGGAAAGTTTTCCTTTTTTCGTAGCACCAATAATATAACCATCGATAACAAGTTTTATACCACCTCTATTTGATGAAACAGTTTCACAAATTTGTGCCATCTTCCAATTTATACTAAAAAAAATATTGAAATATAATCAAACGGAATAAAATCAAAATAACAATATTTTTAAAAGAAAGGAGTAAAATTTGTACTAAATATTATGTACCTATTACAGCTATAACGCCTATAACTGTACTGTACTGAGTGTACTAAACTATTAAACGTCACGTCAAAAACTTACGGTCGCTTTATCTGTCTATCGCCTATCAGTTTATTTAAAAATGAAAATTTTATCGTGAATACTAGTATAGTTCATGACCGACAATGTAATAACATTTTATTTATCTTATTATTTCACATAGAACGATATTATTCATTATAAAATATTCGTCTGATTTTGGTTTTTTTGAATTATTGTATAATAATAAATAATATTAATAATAATAATAAAATATTGTATATTAGTATTACGTATACAGTAAAAATATGTAAAATATATTGTCGGGCAAATGTAGTGTCGGGTAAAAGGTGTCGGGCATTTGAGTGTCGGGCAAACATATCAGACCCTTATATAAATTATAGATAGCTTAATTTTTAAATATCTTACCCTGTACGCAGCTGGTTATCTATAGGCTATAGGCACATTAAAAAAAAAAAAAAATTAAGGCTCGTAATCCGAGCGTATGTTTGCATATTTGTACTATTATTACATGGTATATTCTAATTCACTAAATGGTAAATGGGTATTTAGCATATACCATCCAAAACGTCATTGTTAAATTTACCTGTGGCTATCGCGGTTTTCTTGGCGACCGTGATGGACGGCGACGTCTCTCGGCGTTTCGACAATGTCTGCGACTCGGAAACCGCGGTCCGCGCCCGGTCATTGGCGTTTCCGTTGACCGTGGTCGTGACCGTAGCTGGTATTGGTACAGCACTTACATCGGTACCACGGTATGTGGTATCAGCTAACGAGTCAAAAACGTTTCTGGTGTTGGTCTTATTCTTCTTAACGTCATCTTCGTCGTCGCTGAACAACAAGCCTGCCGAACGAGATGTTCGCTGTTGCGTGCTTTGCCGCCTAAAGTCATGACGCCTTGACACATTCAACCCACCGTCGTGTGCTGATGGTTCGTACGAATCGTACGACGTTATTTCCGCGTTGCTTTTCGGCCGCAGTCCCAGCCAATCGTCAGTCGTCGTTTTCCTTGGGGCGGTCAACGATGCCGGCCTTCGCGTCTCATTCCTGCCGCAGATATACGTTATATAAGTGAACGCAAATAATATCGTTTCCGATGAGTCAATAGAATGTTAAATTTGGTTTAATTGTATTCGTTCCCGCATTTAGGTACCTAAATAAAATAGCATCTATGCCCCTGTTTTTCTAAAGTTTGTTCTTTTCACCCAAATTATATTTCATATTTTATTATTTCTCACCCATGATATATTTACATATATAAATAACAAGATTTGTAGCCACTAGCCACCTATATTATCAAGTAGACTAGTTTCAAGTAAATAATACATCTATAATGTTCTATTGTAGAAACTACAAACTTAAGAAAGTTAAATTTTTAAAATTAAGTTATTATGTCACATTTATTTTTAAACATTGGGAAAAATGCAGTTAATTAGTTCCTTTGCTATTTTGAATATTTTTTATCCTAATTTACGTAACTCGACGAGTTTAGAACGATGATACAATAAAAAAAAACTTATAATTTAATAGATTTGCATGAAAGTATGTTTTGTTAATGTAATTAGTTTTGAGTTTAAGGATATAAATATATATAATTACTATATATATTACTCATAAAATAAATAAAACCGTAATACGTTCTCTTTACAAACATTTTTGAATTCGAAATGATAAAATAAAGAAATAATAATAATATAATATTTATATATTAATATATAATTATTAAGTGTTATAAAATAATTAAATAAAAGAGCAAAAGATAAATAATAATAAAGCTTTCAAAGGATATGTATATGGGTTACGATATAGTAAAAACGTATGGCATCAATCAGCCGTTAAAGTGACGCATTTAAAATATTCTTCGCTACAATATAATTCTTCTTTAAAAGGACATCGCACTCCCATGTGTTGTCTCCGTCATAAGGCATGGTAAATTTTCATTCAACAGTTGCAATAGTGTGCTTTTAGTATTGACATTAGAGTAAATTGACGTATTATCAAATTTTTAGTCAAGAACATTATCTGTGTTCTATCGTTGGTTTTTTTACGATATTTTAATTTTTTAGTGAGTTATAAGCATTTTCAAGTATTTATATTTTTCATATTCATAACTCATTTAAAAATTAAAATATCGTAAAGAGCCAACGAGAAAACACAGATAATGTTCTAAATTAAAAATTTGATAATACGTCAATTCATTCTAATATCAAATTATCAAAACTAAAAACACACTATTAAAACTGGTGAACGAAAATTTACTATATCGTACGTGTGTAAGACGGAGATAATACATGCGGGGGTGCGACGTCCTATTAAAAATGGAATTTACGAATTTACGGTTATTGGTTCTGAATCACAATTCACGACCCATTGTCTATTGATATAGTGGCATAGTGTCTTTCTCCCATTTCAGCCGAATTAAAAATAAGGACTCCAAAAAATTAACCAATCCATTGAATCTAATGTGGGAAAAATGCTCTCGTCAACCTCTTTTCTCAAAAAGAATTGTTTTTCTAATGAACACTAATCTAGTATATTGGGTTTGTATAACAAAAAATGTAAAAATGTGTTAATGATTTTATAATTTAAATCAAATAATTGGGAATTTCATAATAGTAGAATATTTATTTTTAAATAGACAATAGGGCAAGAATTACCAATTAATATTTGTGGAAGGTCAATTTAGAAGTTCAGAAAATTTTCTAGGGCCATCAAAATTTAATTTAAGTATACGTTTAATGTTTATCAAAAGAAAGTTAAATAAAAATCAAAATAATAAATGAAAACTAGTGAAAATCTCATTTAATTTACTGTAAAAAATAAAAAAAAACAAAAAATATAATTTAATAAATAAATGTTTGTACACGGGCCATTCTTTGATGAAAATCGCCTTGCAATAATTTCCTGTTAGCCACAAATCACAACTAACTTAAATGAATATCGTTAGAGTGTGAGACCCTCCCTGACCCCCTCCATTACTGTGTATTGGCATACATTTTTTCTTGATCTTTTCGTTCGCCTTCATCTCTAGCGATCAAGTCATCTAGTACGTCCCAATTATCGATTGATGGCCCTGCAAGAAATAAATCATATAATCGTATAGATACAACAGGAAATGATAGTTTAGTGTAGTTGAACTGTAATCTGTAGATACGTCTAAACGACCTATAAAAGTTACAATATACAAATTATGAACAAATGTAGATCGGTTATCGGTTGTAATGCACATAATTAGGTATCTGTACGAGTATATTTGGACAAAATGTAGATTTAGCCTATATAAATAATACTTTACAGTGAATTTCAACTGACCTGTCATTTTTTAGTTATTATATTACATTATTCGTTTTAAGTTAACTATTAAATATTTGTATTGATTAAGATTATAACACATTCTAATTTACTGCTTTTGTATCTTATGGTCAACTAAGTTCCTGCACGAGTGAGTTTCATAATATTCAAATTGATGGTGTTTGCGTCAATCGTTACTAGGACAACGTATTATGTAAGGGGTGAAGTATTTAGGTACGGGATAGTACAACGTTTAATATATACTTTTTGGATATCAAAGCATCTCCTAGATTTTTTTTTACTAATTATTATCGCTATTTTAGTTATGTTATGTGAAAATCCATAGTCGCACTAACAATATTATTTTATAAAAATGTTAAAGATTATACGATCCTATATTACAGGGGCGGTCAAACAGCCAATATCGCGATTGACCGGTCGATCGCAAACTACTTTAAAGTCGATCGTGAATTTATTTTTAGGCTACTCACACAAAAATTATTATGATGGTATAGTAACTTAATAATAATAAACATTTTTTTATCGATGTCAATCCTCAAAGGTGAAGTATATTTTTAGTAGATCACGGCCAAAAAAAGTTTGGCCGTCCCTGCTATATTATATAATAATTAATATATTTTAATTTATAAAGAGGATTGGTTAAGTAGGTAGGTATTGAGTTCTTATTAAAATTAAATCTCTATACTTGCTATTGTTGCTAAACGTTTAAATCTTTAATGAGTTTGATTAAGTAAATCGTTTGTAAATACCTACCTATGCTGCTACTTACGTTTTTTTTTTGATAGTGAATTATTCTTGATTTTTTTTTTTGTGTTTTGCTGAATTATAATTAAGTTGAAATCATGTATATTAAATTATTGTGAACTTAGCCAACAACAATAGCGAAAAATGATTAAGTCGATTCTATATCCCGATAATAACCTAAAAATATACATATACGTGTAAGTGAATATTGCTTTATTTAATCTATAAAAGTTTCAGTCGTTTCATGAAAACTTGATTAAAAATAAAAGGCAAAATATAAATTAATGAATACGCTAACATTGAATAAACATCGATGGCTATTTATAAATTAATTACATTAGAGCATCGTTCGAATTACCGGAGTTTTCAAAACTATCCATACAAATGACTACAATTTTTATTTTTAATTCCACCACCTTTTATTTATTGCACTTTCAAATACAAAAAAAAAACAAAAAAAAAAACTTGTGTATAATAATAGAACTTAAGTATAGAAGACAGTATTTTATTTTCTGAATAATTCTTAGAATTCTTAACAAACTACAAATGTATTTAAGAATAAATTAACTTATGCCATCCGGATTACCGCGTTCACTGTATTATCGGAGGTTTTGACTATCGAAGTTCTATTGTAAATTAAAAATTAAATTATTGATGTATATTGTAATTTTGTTAGTGTGTACTATATATACCGGAAACATGTGTATCTAAGATTTTAATTCACTTTTATAATAGTGTAAATATGTGACAATTTTTGACAAGAACAAAAATAGAAAATCATAATAAAATAATTTTACATTTATGATATAGAAAATAGTAGTTGCCAATTACAATACTTCACATAAATAATAAATAAATATTTTTTTAGAATACATTTTTTAAAAAATTCAATTGGAAACTTTGATAAAATATTGTTACTTTTGTCTTTTTATCATACTTTATGTGTTATTATTGTTCAATGCATAATTTCTAAGATAAATTTAAAAATAGAAAAGTTTTGATTATTAAGAAAGACACTTTATTTTCAATTAAAAATCAATAAATAATAATTTAATCTAATAATTCCAACATTGATTATTGTATAGGTATTAAGTAGTATACAAAATGAATAGATTGTTAAGTTTTTTTTAACAATAATTAAAATTAACAAAATAAAAAAATATAAAATTTTTAATTTTATGTGTTTTTTAATTTATGAAATATCTCGTATTGAAATAGTTATAATTATAAGCACATAAGAATATAACATATATGCCAACAAAATAATTAACATTTACAATTCTATATCTATAAAATTTAACTAGAATATGCACCATAGTATAATATTCTGATACTTGAGAATAACTGCCTTAATTCATCCATATTAGGACGGTACTTAACAATTAATATAATTTATAATCATTAATTTTACAACATAACTTAAAAGTAATAATATTACACATAATTTTAAAATAAATATAGAAGCATACTTGGCCATTATAATTAATGCACAACAATCATAATCCTAAAAAATATTTGTCTTTTACATGATAATATGGTACTTAATAATTAATATCAAAAATCATAATTATTAATTATTATACAACATAACTTAAAAATAACAATATTACACATCATTTTTGAATAGATATAGAAGCAAATTGGGTAATCGTTTAAATGCACAATAATCATTAACCCTATTTATTTATTTTTAATTACAATTATTGTAATTTTGAAAATACATATTTAATTATATATATATATTACTAATCTTATATTTTGAAACAGCTTAAACATAATATTTTGATATATAAATAGACTTTTTAGATTTTAGGTGAGCAAAGTTGTGTACTACAATTTTACAGAATTTGCCTCTATATTCATCTGAATAAGAACATTTATAAATAAAAAATAATATGAAATTATCAATAAAATTAAATATGGCAAAACAATTATAAAAACTTAAAATTAACTAAAAAAATGAGATTGTATACAAATTTGTGGTAAATATTAATTACTTCTACAATCTGTATATTTTAAAATTTTAAATGTTGAAAATTGTCTAAAAAATGAGTTTTATACATTAAAAAAAATATACTGATCTTATTATGTTTTTGATTACTAATATTTTAATGTATGCATTGATCAAAATGTTCAATATCATAAGTTATAAAATGAACTAAAAACAAATAAAATGATTTATTTTAAAATTAAAATAAGATAATTAATCAATCATTTGATAGTCAGATCCACAAAAATACAACACTACAATTAAAAGCATTTATTAATGTAAGAGTAAACTCCTTTCTCATCTAAATAGTTAAGTTATAATATTTATAAAAGTACAGAGTAGGAATTAATTGATATGATAGTTCTGTCAACAAAAAAAAAAAAAAAAAAAAAAATAAATAAAATAAACAACAAAATTATATTATATACAAAATTAAAAGTAATACTTTAGTAATGAAAATTCATTACTCATTGTATCATTTCTTCATCGTCATCTTCATCATCACCATAATCAGCTTCATTTATTGTTGGCACAACAGCTCCTTTTAATGGGCAGTGCTTACATCTAATAAAAAAACGTCATAAAAATATACATTTTAAAAGGAAATTTAAAATTAAGTACCGGCTCTGATTTAATCCATAATTTAAACAGAGTTCACCAACACATTCACAACATCCATCGTGGAACCATCTATAACTTTTAGCACCCATTGATATACAAGATGCTTTACATTTGTTCCAAGATAAACATTGACTCATGAATACCACAGAACAATTTAGAGTTATTTTCATAGAAGATACATCTTGAGCAGAATTTTCTAAATTAAAAATTTCATTAGCAATCATTTTTAAATATAGATAGTTTGTAATTAGAATTTACTTTGTAACAACTTGAATTCTTTTTGAAAATCTGGTTGGAACATTTCAATGTCCAAATCAATGGGATATGTGAGTGATTCCCATCGTTGTTGTAGATCTGGTTCCGAAACAAGAGCAGTAAATAAAGTCACAACAGAGTCTGATAGATCTTCGACGTGGCTTTTTCTGCTCAATTCATTAGTAGTAACATTTGGTTTTGGACACATGTCTAAAATCAAAATATCAATAATTATTATTGTATTAAATAAATATAATTATAATATTATCTAACATATATGCTTATTATTTTAAATTAACTAGTAAGTAGTTAATTTTTTTGACCTATAAAGGCAAGAAGAACTTCTTCCCATTAACTGACCTAATTATTCTTATTGGTACACAGTAATTATTTATAATTTCCAAATAATATATTTGATAAAACCAAAAATTTTCTAAGCCTTGCAACTTACATCTTCAATATTTGATATATGTTTGAAATTCTAGTTTAATGGTAACCTAACTTAATATTTTTAATAGAAATTGAATACAAGGAAAGTAATGTCATTGATAATGTTGTAATATTTGGGTTATAGAATTTGATAAAAAATAAAACACTACTTGAGAGTTAAGAGTATGTTTTCTATGTTCATGCCATATTAATATGCTACCTGATTATTAAACTTAATAAAATCATCTTGATATTTTATGATTAAGGTATAGTTTTTATTTTACTGCTGAAATATTTAACAGTAACTAACCATAATACAAATTTTAATCAAATTTAAAAATGAAAACTAATTGGATGTATTGTTATTGGCAATAATTAAATATTATAGTCTTAAAATTTTACATAATAAAAAAATGGTTTCTTATTGACATAATAGTAGAGTAGCAAGTTATTAATGTCAAAGTATCGATAATGTCATACGGAACAGATGTAAAGCCAATGTAAATGATCAACCAAACCGACATACCTAACTTTAAACTATGTACACAACTCACCCACACACGAGCAGCATTCACTGTACAAATTATTGAGGCAGCTGAAACATTCTTTGCAACATGAACAATTTACTAAGTCGCACTTGCACGACTGTGTAATCATGCACTTAGAGACGATTGACGCGCACACAGCCTCGTTGCACGCGTAACTTACGTACGCAAACGCCACCAGCGACCCGATGACGGTGATAAGAAATACGTTCTTCATCTCGCGATGGACGACTCCTAGAAAATGGTGTTTGACAGTATCACATGTGAAATCCGTGTTGAAAATATATAATTATCAATATTAGTGCACCACCATCAACGTGCGTTACCTGCGGACGCAGCAGTTGTCACTGTGGTCTACGAAATACCGATTGACCGTTTGGTCGTTTGGACACAAATAAACTGCTGATCAGTAGCCTGTCGTTCGTGATCTTCGTCGTCGTCGTTGTTATTGTTGTTTATTGTTATGCTATCGTAATACTTGTTGTTATTTAATTCTTACGTTATCACATAATCAGTCGGTATCGCTCACTCTACCACTTGCTAGTTGCTTCCTATGTCCTATACACGACGGGCGGAGACTAATACGGTTAGCGGCGTAGGTAACCACCGTAATTAATAACTGTATTATTTGTTTGTACTATAAAATAGGTATAAAGTAACTAGAATATAAAAACACTTTAAGCCAACTCGCGGGTATATTAGTTAGGTACAGATGTTTGAAAATCGAAACACGACTTCAGGCGTCGTTCCGTGATATATAATATTTAATGTAGAGAAATCGTAACGATCTCATTGGTTACATTCATGATATAATGCCATCATTGTATAGTACCTATTCTAAATACTATAATAACTAAAAAAAAACACATTTTGGTCGTTTATTGGAATTTAAGTGCAAAAAAAAGGACTTGTAGAGAGTCGATCTTTGTTCTCTAATGTTCGTACGTGTTCGGGTATAACATATCGAGACTTATAATATCAAAGAAGTGTCCTCTGAGGCCAGAAATATCAGGTATGGCAATATGGGTATCTATTTTCTAAAATGATAGTCCGTAATTTTCTGAGAACCTCGATACCAAATACCAATCTTACTTGTTTGAAAATAGATAAATTATATTTATGTTTAAAAATCAGACAAGTTTCGTTTATTATAGAACACATTAAATTTCAAAAAAATTCGAATTTTTGATATTTAAAAATTGAAAATTCTAATGATTAAACAATAAACTATATTGGTTCAAATCAAGATATTAATAAAAATATTCTGCTTCAAAAATTTAAATAAGTGGCTAATCTAAAATTTAAAATTGCAACAGACATTATTTTTTAACTATTCAAATATTGAAAAAAATCATTAATACAAAATAATATTATTCTGAGTAAACAACTATTTGATTTCAAATACGAACACTCTACCCTATTTCAAATACCAAATTGGTTGATATTATCGCATCATCCATGGAAAAAAAACACTATTGTTCAGGAGTTTTTTAAATGTCGATCAGGTAGATATTTGATCGTGTGTGGCACACTGACTAAGTATACTGACTCAGATTTCTATTGACCCCTTATTATACCTATCAATCAATCTATCTTTTATAATCATATTTAAAGTATCCTGTAGACTGTCACTGTGGTGATCCATGTTTTAATACTATCCTATTATTTACTTACACTCATTCTCTATAACAGTGGTTATCAATTAGTATGAAGCCACGGGCACTTAGCTGAAAATTGAAATGATTCGGGGACTCCCTTTTTATATATTCTCTCGTTTTCGTGTTGTGAACGAGTGTCCGCGGTTTATTCGTATTGCCAAACACATCCGCGGACATCCAACATTATTCCACAGACCTCTGGGACCCACGGGCTACCAACTGAGAACCACTGCATTCTACAATATTTTGATTCAGATATTAACACACACAACAACGTTATATCTAGGGCTAGGAAGTTTTAGAAGCTAAAAAAGGCAAAATATGCACGAAAAAACTGCAAAATATGCGTTATAAATGTTAAATATGCAAATAATTATTCTGAATTCCAAAAAATAATATGTCAGATTTTGTTAATAAATTAATAAAATAATAATATACATAAAAACTATTCATAACTAGTTGACATTTTAACATCTTATTGTGCTGAAAATGTAATTAAATATATTTTTTCAGTATTTTTTAAATTACGAAAAAATGCATGTTTTCTAACACCTGTTAATTTATTGCATTGAACCACCAGTGGTTAGGTTAAAGTTCGCTGTTATTAATTTAATGTTGAATATGACGATGACAATAAATACCTTCGTTGATAATTTTGAGTTTTATATTCAATATATTAGGTAATTGAAATATACAGGTTAAGAATTCAATATTTATTTTTTATTAAAGATTACATATAGCTTAGTTTTTAATTTAATGATTCTTTAATACCTACACTTGATTTTAATTTTTAATCAATACTTAACTTATACTAGTTATCAGTGGCGATTGCTACTCCGATGTATGGCAATGGGTATGTTTATTTATTATAATGTATTACAGTTATACTTAATTTATAATCAATAAATAATACACACATTTATAAATAAGAATAAATTTATTACTTTATATAATAGCACTTACTTAAATAATACTCTTTTAACTAGGTAAAACAAACTACTTCCACATTTTTTTTTATTTATAAATAAAGTAAATTCTTCTTACTTTTTCAACGAACTTTTCTATTATTTTATCGTAAATTTCAAGGCTTATTTTTAAACCTTCTAATACTTTTTAAAATGGCAAATATATTCTCTTTTTTATCTTTGAGAACACTTGTAAGATTATGGATTATCGTACGAGGTACCTATTTTAATAATTTCTCTTTTTTTTTTGGAAAAAGATTTCCTTGAAAAAGGTTTATAAATCAAGTCATATATATTATATAATACATTCAATTTCTACAATAGCTATAATATTATTAAAAAATAATATACTTATTATAGTACTCATACTAAAGTAAAAAAATTGTCATGTAAGCGTAGCCGTAAATTATATAAATGACATTGAAAAAGCGCAGCAGAATGAGCGTGCCCTGGGCGGTTAGGTTGCTAGTACAGCAGGTCTCGATATTTCACAGCTATATAACAAGCATCGTATAACTTGTGCACACATCTATCGCTTGCTCTGTCATTAAATGTTATAATAAAGATAATCACAGATAAATAGGTATTACAGAAATAGATAATATTTTTGTCATACATTATGTTTCTTTTAAAATACGTAATATACTATTGATTACAAAATAATTTTTGTATTTTTATTAATTAGGTATATTTTTATTCCTAAGCATGCTTGGAGAACTCGTTACAGTTAGTTATATAATATATTAATTAAATCATAATTATTTACTTATATATTTATAATTTAATGTTGTAAACGTTTTAAAAAATATTTTATTAATTTTAATACCGTTTTCATTAAAAAATGCTGTGTGAGTAAATTCTATTCCAAAGATTTGTATTCCATAATTCTTACCTATATATAATACAAACCTAAAATTTGATTTGATTTATTAGGTAACGTACCAAAATTATTTTACATGTAAAATATACGTATTATTGATATACTTATATATTTATTATATTTGCATATAATTTATACCTATCGGTTGTATTATATGAACATTAAGTTTATAATTCAGTTTAATAAGTTAATTCAATTTTTTAAGTAAGTTATGAGCATTTTTAATTTACTATATTTTACATATGCAAAACTCTCTAAAAAATTGAACTCTCGTGAAATACTCACATGCAAACACAGATAATGTTCTTACCATTAAGTTTCATTGTATGTCGATTCTCTTTAGTTTTTAAAATAACAAAACTAAATTTAATCTACTGAATATAAATTTGCTGTGTTACGCACTTGTAAGACGGAGGCAAGAAATGTCTGTGTAGTGTCTTCTTTTAAAATGCTTTAAAATAGTGATGTATATTATGTATAATATTATATATATACAGCTTAAATGTCTTTTAATATAATTTTTATATACAAATACAGGCTGTAATTATAATGTAAGAAAGAACTGACAGATATAATTAACTAAATAACTTTTATTTTTGTATACATTTGTTTTTAAATTTATATATTATCTAATATCTATATTCTTATAGCCTTATAGGTATATAAAATAGAAAAAAAAAAATAAATGTTGATGAAACCAAAAGTTATTGCATAGTCAATTATATTTTTTAAGTATCTATTTCTTTTAATCTCTCTTTATAATATACAATATATACATATAGTCTAAAAATATACTATTCATTTCTAATTAGTACAATGCGTTTTTTGTGTATAGGTGCATAAATATAATTTATATACATATATATTATATATAAGTATTTAAATCATAGGTTAAATAAAAAAATAATTATTAATGTATGTATTATAATATTATAATATTTATAACGATATTCGATACATATATTACACCACACACCACGTTTTCACGCTTGGAAGTCAGTGACCGTGTCGTTCAAGGGCATTGGCGAATATTATAACTATTCGCGTTTTTATGTATAGTATTCCAATTAGGGGATCATGGGCTAAAACACTTAAACATTAAGATAGTTATTTTTTTTTGTTGTTGTAAGTATTATTCATGTCCCACAAATTACAGATAAAATATAAACATTTTTTTTAAATTTAGGTGTGTATGACTGCATTATAAAAACTGTATATTATAATTATGTTAATATATGCATTTCTCATTTATCAGACTTGGACTTACAACCTCAAACTATGAGGTTTGGATAAAAAATTTTTATATGATCAAAACGCAAGCCCTTCAAAGTATCTCTCTCCGTTAAATCATAAAATACTCCTTTAATTTCAAATTTTAATTTCTAAACTAAAATCAATAAATAATACCACTAAACAAAAATAACTACGTAATGATGTATCAATCATTTTTTTTATAATAAATTGCATGCCAAATTTCCTAGTCTCTACAGTTCACTTATAAAAAAATTATACATTTCAACCCTTTTAGGAAATTTCCGTGATATCTGATTATAATATTATTTATCTTTATCTATATAATGAACATCTACAGAAGTACCACTAATGGGTAACTTTTGTCTTTTTAAATAGTTAAACTGTTACTGTTAAACTATAGTTTTATCAAGTTTTTCACACCAGTTAAGTCATTGAATTATGTATAGACGTATGGTTATATTTTTATTAGTTTAAAAAAGAAATTTTTTCTGTAAGTATATTCTGATTTATGAGTTGTGACATATACTAAAATCTTAAATCTTAATAACAATTATTAAAATAAGCGTGGTAAGACACTACTTTATTTTTTCTAAGATTTTAAGAAAATGAGATGATTAAGTCTTACGTGCCTTATTATAAATATTATAGATGCATAAGTGGAAAAGGGAAGGAGATTTGGAAAAGTGGCTAATTTCCTTCAAAAAAGAAATATTAAAAATGTGTTATATTATCATATAGGCTTATTAGCATATTTATGTTAAAAATGCAACCCCCCCACCCTCGCAACTAAAATTTTAATAGATTTCCATTCATGCTAAATACCTATATATTACTTATTATATTAAATACTGTTAATATCATTAATATTCACTAAAAAGTAAAAAGATCACATTGTGAGAATCTGTCAAATTGATATTATACATATTGCCATATTGGTGATTTGTTTATGCATGATTTAATAGAATAATTAGATAATAAATGTGTAAAAATTAATTTAATACTGATTTTTAACATTCTACACAGATTATACATACACGAAAAGTTTTATTTTGTGCAAATTAATAAAAAAAATAATTTAATAAAAATTGTTCATGTTTCACATGTTTTTTTTTTTTTGTCGCATTATACAATAACTAAGCATTGATTAAAAATAAAAAGTTTCCATTTTGGTTTGAACTGGATCTGAAAAAATAAATATAGATGGATTGAGAAATAAGGCCTCGAAGAACGAATTTTTTACTATAAAATTTGCTAAAAATAAAATAATAAAAAAATTCTTTTAATTGGACGCCATGCTCTCGTAGTTTTATTTATACAATGTACCTAGGTACTTTATATAAAACGCTATGCAAGTTAAAATGTTTTTATGAATGATTTCATAATTTAAACTACATTTAACATAAAATATTGTGTATAATATTAATATATACTGTGTATAAATTATGAATAAAATCAATCACATGACATTGCAGGTATCCAATATATTTTTAAATATTACTGTACTATAATAAATAGAAAAATATTTATTTTTTATACAATTATTATTCTACTGTTTATAATAGTGTAAAATAAATACATACCTTAATTAGCATTAGAATAATGTCAACTTTATCATATTAAATGACAATTTTTGATCAACCATATTCAAAATTTTTGTTGAACACAATATATGGGGCTTTATTCTATCACTACCTCAAGAAAAAAAACGATAAGAAAACGTTTCATAAAAAAACGTATGAATGTAAATTACTTAAAAAAATACACACATATATATTTACATTATTTATTAAAAATAAGCTATAATTAAAAAATATTGTTGTCCCAGGAACCTTCATATTTTGAAGTTTGGGCATAAAAGGATATATATTTAAGAAAATATATTAGTTTCTAAAAAATATGACAAATATTTTAGTAACAAGTGAAGTATTTATTAAAAATGAATTGCTAAAAACACTAACAATAAGAAACAACTTAGAAAAGTAATATTGATTTACAAATTTTTCGAAAAAAGAAAAAAAAAAAAGGTTTTAAGGTATATAAAGGATGATTTATTAAGTATGTTTATCTCTTTGTTTTTCAACAACGCATTTATTAAAAGTCTGAACTTTGAAATTTTTTAAATGTACTTAAAGACCATATTTTCTAGTTCTTCAGAGATTTTTATACTTACACTCTCATAAACTTCTGATTTTCTAATGAGAATCTCTTTTTTCTACTGTAAATTGTATAATAGATAATATATCTGAAATGTTGATGCGTCAAAAATAAAATTCGAATGAATAGGCTTTGAGTTATTTAAATTTTATGGTATTTGGAACATTTTGTAATTAATAATAAATAGTAATGTATCAACTTAAAAATTTGTAAAAATGTTCTACCATAGTTAATACTTAATTCAATATTACATATAATATATATATATTTTTTTTAAAACCCTTTTTAAGAACTATTATTCTTAGTGTAAACATTTTAATAATTGAAAAATTATTCGTTCAAATTTTGAATTAGGTATATCAAAATTTTCAAAAAAATGATCTATTAAATAAACTACCATAAAAAAGGGAGTTCTTATTTGTAAAAATAAAGTTTGTATTGCTATAAAACATTTCTTAAAGAGGATGGTTTTAATAGACAATATTAAAAAATTGAAAATATTGTCTTTATGTTCATTTAAAAATTCCAAAACCAGAATCTTAACCAATATATTATTAAAGGAAAAAATGGCAGCAAGTAGTTTCGGTGAATCTTTTTATGTAATAGTGATTCTATCAAAAAATTAACAACATTCCTCCGAGAAAAAAAAGATCCATAAAATATTAAGGCTTTAATATGTGTTTACTACCTTTGGAGTATCACTGGGTCAGACTCTAATCTCGTAACTTCTCATCACAATATTAAATTTCTAAATATTAAGCCTATATTATTTTTGCGGCCGAATTTGGATATCTAAATTACCCGCAATCGCAACTTTTAGCTATCGGGTTCGAATTCGTGTACACGGTGTGGTGTAGTCCCGCGCCAATAATGACAGACACGTCATGTCCGGCTACGCCTAATTATATATATTATATATTTTTGTTGTGATTATTATATTATATAATTAATTTTTTATAATGCAAATCCCCTTAACCAAAGTGCAAGGTTAACCGCTACTATGCGGTGCAAAGTCAATTACTATCTTAGGTCCAAGGCCAACTACCGAGCTGCCAACAAGCAATGTTTGATGAGGCAGCGCAATTTTTCGGCTTGATCCGGATTTTGGTCTTTCAACGAGACAGGAAACGCCCTTGTCGAGTAGGGGTCATTGGAATCACATACCATCACATCGCCGAAGACCCATCGACCGAATCGTATATATAAGGACCAGCGGCACCAGGCACTGGCATCACACATCTCTTTACATCCCACGTACACACATCGACCACAGGTTGAAGTTTGCAGATTCGTCGTAGACAACACGAAAAGAAATCAACAAATAAGAAATGGCTTCTTTCAAGAATCTGGTGAGTTTTATAAATTTTATAACGCATTTAGGTAATTCGACCAGTGGTTTTTCTAACTTTCATATTATACTTAGACACATACTAATTTTCCAATCTAGTATATTTAAAACCAATTTAAGCTTTAAACATTATTTCTAAATAATTTAATTTCGTAATAATCACCGCTTATGCTGCAACTATACAGTCACATCATTTTGTGCTAAATATAATACATAGAACGCGTATTTCGGTAGAGCATATAAATTCTATGCACACGTCAATTATTATACAAGTTGTGGAAGGTTTTAGCCAAAGATCCGAATATTTGTAGCTCAATTTTAATTGAGAAATATTAAATTAATAATTATATATATATATATATTTATGATATTTTTTATTTGATGAATAAGTTAGAGCAATGAAGATTTATTGAACTTATAACTAACCCTATTTTTATCCATAGAATTTTAAAGCATTTTAAAATTCTATGGATAACTATGATTATTTCGTTTAAAGTTTAGGACTATAAATATATGATGTCTTACAAAGATTGCCAGTAAACTAAATTAAAAACCTTTCAAACTAACTATTCGTAGATATCGGATCTAATCGTAGAATAATGATATCTTACAAAAAAATAGTTTATCATAGATCGTAGCTACTGAATCTTTGAAATACCTACTGTGTTTTAAGTTTTGTCTATCTACGACGATTTCTATGAACAACGAAATATCTTACGTCATGATTAAGATGTATACTATTCTTCGCGACAGCAACTATGTCATGTGATTAAATGAACTATACTGAAATGTCTGAAATATATGTAATGACCAATATAATATTTACTTTAATTCTTTTGACTGATAGATATTCATAACCTTGGCCGTGTACGCCGTGTCCGCTGTGTCCGCCGATGATGGAGCAAGAACGAAGAAACATGCTTACTTCGCTGCTGCCCCAGCTCGTAAGTACTATAATATGTTTAATTTGATTATATAGACCATAATGTTTTCAAAATATATACTGTTCAACAAATTTTTTTATCGTTTTTTTTGTAAATTCAATTCGATAAAACAAAATTGAATCGATTTTATTTTTAAATTTATTTATAGCGGTCGTGGCTTACTCTGCAGCAGCCCCGGCATACTCGTACTCATCATACACTAGTTACCCAGCCAGCTACACTTACAAATACGCTCCAGCTGCTTATGCCGCTCCAGCTGCTTACGTCGCTCCGGCTGCCTACGCTGCCACCCCGTACGCCGCTTACTCGAGTTACGCAGCTTACCCCAGTTACGCAGCGTACCCGAGCTACGCAGCTTACGACGATGGAAAATACTACCCAGGCAAATACGAAAAGTCGTACTACCCAACTGCCTACAAAGCAGCATACCCGGTCGCCTATCACTACTAAAAACCCGCACTCGCCCATGATTCTCAACCTTCCGACAACGTACATTATATATTTAAAAAAATACGATTTTCAACAATAAAAACGTGATCTTTTTTTCATCAATTGATTTTGTAGTCATTTTTTTCCCTCTTCTGTTACGAAAAAAAAATTATATTTTTACTATTTAATATCATGCAGGTATTAACATATTTCATAAAACATTTAGTACATATATGTATGCAGTATACATATGTCACAAGCACAAGTACTATATAATCTATAGGTACCCTATTATTCACCGTAATATATGCTGCATGCGATACATATCGTGTAAATTATAAAGTATATGGTTTTCTTTGTAATTTAAGAATTTGAATACGGAATATATTTTATATTTGAGTAAAAATATTTAAGTACATGTAGAATTAAGTATTGGCATCACGCAACATAAAGAAATTCAAATTATTTCATTACATTCGATGGCATAATGCATAAAATACATATTATTATGTCTTATGAGTACGACTATTAACCTCATCGGACATTATAAAATGTCATTTTAACTGAAATACATATTTTATCTGACGATTAAAATCAATGTTTTGGATACCTAATTATTATAATAAGTAATAACTGTAAAAATCTAACTAAAAATCTGAGACCTTGTAGTTATCTATACTGACACTATTTGAAAATAAAATAATTAGTCATCGTTTGAAATAATTATATCAGAAATTTATATGATTTTGGATGAGAATTTTTTATAAATTTAGTGTTTTTAATATAAAAAAAAAAAAAATTAAATGTATTTTAACATTTTGACTTCAATAAGAATTTTAGAAAAATATAATAATATTTAATAAGACATTTCAATAATGTTATGGCCTCGTATTTGAAATATGTTTGATCTTCTATTACAACTATTCGCGTAATCAATACATCTCAAAAAAATTAATTACTTATATTTATGTATTTTTATGACGGTGGGTTTTAATAAAGACTCGAATACAACCAAATCCATTTTCCATTTATACAACACAAAATACATGAAAACATTGAAAACGTTTTAATTATTTTATTGTTATCTACGTTAGTGATACAAAATAACTAATTGTACAACGGTTTAAATTTTTGGAGTCGCCCGCTAGTTGCCAATCACTGTTTTAGATAATTACATACAATTTATAAAATGCCTATAGTTAATTATTAAAATTAATAACAAATTTAAATTGTGAATGCATTGACATTTTATATTTAGTTACATAATCTGTACACAATTATTATTTAATTATAATATAATTGCATTAAAAAAATTATTATATAATCACAAACATACAGGTACAATGAACCTTGTACATAAACTTATAAAAAAAAAACATATTTAAATATATAATAATATTAAAATATCTATTATAGATAAAAAGTGATTAACGTGGATTGACCGTATGCATGCTAGTATCTGTAGACAATAGTCTATAACTCTGTATACTTATCTAACATTTACTCTACTTCTTTTTTTAGTTGGTTTGTCTGCTCGATAATCTTTCTTTTCAATTTATCTCATGTAAAAGTCGTAAAACATAATTATGAGGTAGATGGTATCTAAGTATCTTTCTGAGTATCGTTTGGCCGGAGTCTGTAAATTGCTTCCCGAAAAACAGGTTTAAGTCATATACTTTGTAAATTGCGACCCGTGTATTTTTATGACATAAGTAAATTTCGGTCCGGGATATTCCGATATCCGGTCGGCTGTACAATTTAAAGATTATTAATAAGTTATTACTAATGACTAATAATCTATGATGTAGATATCAGCTTGAGAAGTCAGGGAATAAAAAGCAAAAAAATGACTGAAAAAGAAATATTTATATATGAAAAAATGTAGGAATTGCAAAAAAAAAAATTACTCGGTTGACTATGTATAGAAATTATGTAACAAATTTTTACCGGTTTCTTAATTAAAATTTTATTTTAATAATATATTTTTAATGATACACATTTTTACCTAATACTTTATAACTAATTATTAATAATACATTTTTTAATTATAAACAAATAACAGCAAAACCTATATTTTTAACCATACCAATACTAAAACAATTATATTGCCAGTCCTAAGTCTGAAAAATGGAAAGGAAAATATTGATTTTAATAAATAAAATGATTTTATACAAATTATACCTCGGCCGCAGTTTACATATATACAAAATATACCTCGGCCGCAATTTATACAAAAAATTATTTTTTTATGGCATTCACCATAAATTAAAATCAAATCGATTTTTTCAGCGTTATTCATATTCATAATATTATAGGAATACTTGCTACTCGTGAAGAGGTATTACATGGGTAATAAACTGATAACCCATAATTCGAGGTACAGATATAATCAAAGACTAAAAACAAAACTTTTTTTTGATAAAATTAAATACTAACATTATTTGATTATCTTATCGTTGTAAAAATTATAGAATATTAAAATAAAATTCTGGCATAAAAATAATTTAAATTGTTATCAATTTATCATATAGTAGTTAACCATACCCAAATCATTAGCTATTCAAGATATCCGTCCGGGTGGCTTATTATTATTATTATTATTATTAAATTACTATTTATATACAAATGAGAAATATTAAACACTCATTTTAATATTTCTATTGGTTAAAAGTAAGTTGTATTGCACATACACCAAAAGGATTGAAAATTTTAAATGTTCTCAAAACGTGTATTTGAGTACTCTCTTTCACTTTTCAAAAAACCCTATTTCAATCCAAGGTCTGCTGTTGAGATAATTAGTTAATCCTAAAATCGTAATTATACTGAATATAAAACTACTCTTCAGCCTAAGTAGCGACTCGTGAGTAAATATTCTGGGGAGACTTAAATTTTATAACTAACTCTATATAACAATGAACAAGAAAAATCCTTTTATTAAAAAATTAATTATACTTAACACTTCATTAGCTAAATAATTGTATATATATATATTATATATACATATACATTTATACTGTTTAATTATTTAAATTTTTTTATAAGCTATTCTACGATTATCTATAACAATAAATGATAAGTTGGGCGATTAAGTTTCAATTGAATTTTGTTCATATATTAAATTATTGAAAATGCTGGTAAATAAAAAATTTATTAGGTACTTTGTCTTTTTGCATTTTGAAAATAACTACAAAATAAATATTAAAATGTCGAAAATAATACATATCAGATAGGTAGTAAAAACGCATAATAATTTTTAAATAATTAATGTAATTAATTATGACGGCTTACAACGACAAAGAACAGCACGGCTACATTGTAAATATTGTTGTGAACCCAGTTTCAATAGCGTCTACAATACGTGACTTATTCTCCCTGGCCTACTTCGTTTAACCAACCATACCATTAGATGTTACGATTGAAACTGTTGGGTGGCAATTTCACTGAAACGGTGACTATCGACTAAAATAATATTTTCATCTAAATAGTTATTTATAGATTTTATATTTTATGGTTTTCAATTATAATAAACAAAGAAAACTATATAACATATTTTCAATTTAAATTAAAATATTTCTGCATATTTTTATTAAAAAAAAAATAGGTGTTTCCATTTAAAAAAAAAAATAAGTTATACTGTACCGCGTATTAATTTATTACATTTAACATCTTATATATATACATATTATTTTTTTTGATCTAAAATTATTAGCTGTTGTGCATTATGTATGATGTATGAATGTAAAATGGAGACAGCTCATTCTCTTATATCAATATCTGGTAATATCGACATAATGATATAATACTTTCAAAAAAGTCACCACTTTTTTAAGAATTAGTGTACTGGCTTAATTGTGTGCTATTTATTGAAGGTATAATATTACATTGTATAAGAGCATGCTCTTATGATTTAAAAATTTTGTAAAAATAGGTAGAACCAGGGGTTAAAGCGGGGAACTTCTATCCCCTGTCCTTCTATCTTTAATGATAGTTGAATAGTGTCTCCTTTTACAAATTATTCGTAAGGTACACCGGAATGTTATAATTATAATCAAACATAAGTTAATATAATTCAGCATTCCGTTGAGATTAAATCTTGGTTTTTATTTATTTTTATTGTATACATTTTTACTTTACTTTTATCAAATGTATTTTGTACAAATTATGGAGTATCTATCTTATAATATATGTGTACAAATTAATTTTATTAGTTATTATAAATATATATAGACACTAGGATATGAATAGGTATTCGATTAGCCGATAGTTTAATGATATTATGTAAAATTGAGCTTTATATATTCATATAGATACATATATAAATACATTTTCTTTCAAAATATTGAATTTGTATAAGATATTAGTTAGGTATTCTTAAAAAAGTATTATTTTTGATTTAATTTTTCATAAAATAAATTACGATTTTGAACGTTATTCAGGGTTAAAAGTAGAATGAGAATGTTACAAAATTATTATATTACACATACCAAATGCGTTAGTGAGTATTAGACACTTAACATAAAATTATATATGGAACGCTTAAAACTATATAGAGACATTAGCTCCTCCTTGAATTTTTTTTATCCATTTTAAATCCTGGGCAAAACTAATACCTATATTAATCTGTAGTTGAATCTAACCTTTGAATATATGGTTCACTTTTATAGAGAGATTTAAATGTAGTATAGCTTTGAACTTTTATTTCAATCCTATAGAAATTGGTGAACAAACTGATATTAAGCAATGATAATACAAAAATAAACAGTAAAGAATTATTAAGATAGTTTAAATAAATGTGAGTTTTTATTATTTATGTAAGATAATAATTGAACCAATTAAAAGTTATCTAGGTGAGATAAAATATACAAAAAAAGTATTCATCTACAAATAATGTTGAACACTGCTAATTAACTGTACCAGGTGTAGTCTTGAAATAATCCAGGTGCTCGCAGTAAGCGTTTTTATGATATTATAAAAAAAAAATGTGTATGTCCAAGGTCGGGTTAAATATTACCAAATGTTTTTTCATTTACTACTATACGACGTCTGAAACAAGAATTCTAAATTGCACTATAATATTTTATTTTGTTAACAAATTCTAGCGAAATTTTGAACAAATGAATAAAAATAATTTAGGTATGACTTTTAGATATCTATTTACTGAATAAATTGAACTATTTCCATTCAGGATCCTATGAAAAGGTTGTGTTATTATAAGTTAGGGAACACAACGAAACACATTCATTTTATGTTTCTTTATTTATATTACTCATACTTTTTTCAAACATGTATTTGATATGAGAGTCCATTTATTGTTAAAATATAAAATTGTCTTATAAAACTTAACTCTGTAATTTCTAACTTAATGATATGTTGCGTGGTCACGAAAAAAAGGTACATCAAAAACACACTAAAGGATACCTAAATTATTATTATTATGGACACACGCTTTATTACTATATAATTTATAATAACTTTATAAAAAGGTCAAATAATTGATCGAAAAAAAGTTACTTTTTTTATTAATCACTAAATATTTTATATGATATACCTATCAATAGGGAGTATGGACAAAGGCCATTATGACTTATGAAAATAAAATTATTTTATCAAAACAGAAAGACTTTATAAATATATACCTAATCTATAATATAACCATATAGATATGAGAAGAAAAGTTCTGGGCTAAGTGAATAGGAATAATTTAAGTTGTTAAAATATGGTAAAACAATGGTATACAAATAACTTTTATGGATTTACACTTTAACCTTAAAAAACTTATATAAATTATATGCTTTCACTTTGTGAAAATAAAATAAAAATGTATTAAAAATAAATAAAAATCAAGAAAATGAAATACAATTATTTATTTAACTTAAGTACGCGGGTAAAATAAAACTCAATAAATGTCAAAATGAAAATAATTAAATTAAGCACATATTCTAAACATTTATATAACACGTATTTTTTTAAAATTATTTATTGATAATTTTATTAATTCTTAACAAATTATAATTATTAATTTTTAAATTTTTATTTGTTACCATAAACCTTATTAAGGAGTTTAGTTATTAGTTTATCAAGATTGTTAAAAATATACTAAAATTAAGAAAGTAAATTACAATAAATAACAAAATAAATACTTTATTTTTCCACATTAAAACATAACATATAAATTCGAGATAATTTATAAAAACAATTTTTAAATGTCAACAATATATTTAAGTATTTTACATTATTTATACATTTTTTCTTTGTTCAGATTAATATTTTTATAAATAAAAATTGATTTTTATTTGTTGAACATGACTTATTTGCAAGCTATAACAAAAATATTTTTTTATAACCTATTGGTACCCAAAGTATTTTTAGTAAAAACGTGTTAAAAACTTAAAACATTATTAAACTGTATTCTGAAATACGATGCAATATGATTGCGGATTATTTTACATATTAGTTATTATTTATTAATTTTTATTTTTTACGTAAAATTCTTATCGATTATATTGAATACCTATTGCTATTGGTCCATTTTATTTAAATTAGGTACACTTCATAATGGTTCTCACATCTCTGTACATACGTTGTGCAAACCTTACATATACTACAAATTCTTAACTAATATTATTTGTAGAATTAAACTTAAAATACTTAAGTTGCACGTGTATAAAAATGGATCTTAGAATAACAAATACTATTCAAAATTATTAATGTTTAATTTTTGGTAATTTTAAATTTCACTTCAGTAAAAATTTGATTTCGGGAGATATAATTTGGCTTTGCGTTAAAAAACAAATTGTAATAACTTATTATTTAAAATCAGCACTTAATAATGTTAAAGACATTCACAATCATGAACTAACGAACTAAGTACTATTGAAGATTTAAACTTGTTGGATATTAGAGATAAGTGCAAAAGAAAAGTATACGAATTTAATAAAATAATTCAAGTGGATAATTATTTAAAACTGAAGGAAGTCAATAAAGGAAGGTACATTAAAACCTAGACGCAAAATACAGAGAAAAAAACGTGTAGAATTAACATGTACTACTTGAATCGAATATAAGATAAACAATTAACCTGCAGGTTATATATTTTTTTAAATATTGTGTATAAATTTAGAAGAATTGATTTATAATAAAATATTTATTACATTATTTATATATATATATATTTTTTTTATTGTAAATTACAAAATGTTGAAAAAAAAAACATAAAATTTATTATAATTTAGATAATCCATTTTATAAATTATGACAGCATTGTTGTATGCGAAATTGGTGCATATGGGCTATAAGTTGGCAGATAATAGTACCTTATTATCTTTCATGTACATTTATCCACATCCCACGTAGTGTAAATAAGCTGTAGCCAATGAACAACTAAGTTCTAAAACAATAAACGTATATTTTTTTAACTTTGTACGTTATTTAAAAAAACAAATAGTATGAGAAAATACTTATTTTTTACGAGCCGCTTGATACTTTATGTTTATATGCTTACAAACACAGGCTGACATGAATAGTGAAATGAAGGTAATACATATCTACAGCTGCATTGAATTCTAATATCTATACTCTAAAAGCCTTTCTATTGGTTTAAAATAGTAAAAAAGAGGCTCGTATATCTAAAATACTGAGTAGTGAGCATATTTTTCAAATGAAACTTTGAAGGAGCTCTTTTTTTTTTTTTGCATCCAGGATGAATTTTTATATTTACGCCATTAATTACCTAATCTAACCTAACTCTTGTAGCAGTACTACAATTCATGATTAATCACTACATGGTCTACATGTTTAAATAAACAATATAAATTTAAGTAATAAGTACAATAACTATTTAGTTATTGAAGATATAAATAATAATGAGTACATAAATAAAAAAACTGAAGCTTATAAATAAAATTTAAGTTAATGTAAATTCATCAACATTTAAAAAAAATAACACTTATAATAATTAAATTTTGTAAATTTAAGGGTTTAAAATTATACACTTATTATTTAAATAAATATAAGTGTTATTTTATATTTATAAATATTTTTCTTTTCAAAATGTTAATTAATTTAAAAAACTGATATTATATTTTTTAGTTTAAGTGTTAAAGTTTATTTTTATGTTTGTAGCCTATTATTATGTGTTTCCTTAAGTAGTTAAATTATTATTGCGCTACTTAAATGTTTGTTGCTGCCCAAGTGGTAAATCATGATATCCTTAGTAGCTTTATAAACTATTGTTTTTTAAATCTAAATTACCTTTTTCTACAATCTTGTAAAACAAAGTATTTTCACATACACAAAATTACCATATTTTAATTATAACAAAAATACAACGAATAATAACTTAATGTCTATGGGGTCTTTAGAGTAACGAGTTGTTACATAGGTTACAATGATTCTAATATTATGAAATATTAAAATATTTTACTTTTCTATAGCAAGAATATTGTATTAAATAAATAAACGATGTAAGTACTGTGTTATATTAGTATGTTTAAAATGTAAATATGTACCTGTTATTAATAGAAATGCGTATATGCTATATAAGTTTTTATTAATTATTTAAAATTAAGGCGAATTACAGTGTGTATTATGTTTATACATAGTGTTCACACTGATGAGATTTTTAAGAGAAAAATATGCAATTTAATAATAAAATTATATTAATACGGCGTAATGGATACGCAATTTAGGTACGTTGATGTCACCTATTGTTGGTTTTTCCAGTATTTCACAAACATTTCTTGTTATAATATATTATTATTTATCAAATTATGATATAGTTTAAGTAACTATTAATATGGTGACAATCCCCAATAAACATACATCATACATAAACGATTGAATTGTATGGTAACTGAGAATGAAATAATTTAAATTATATTTTATATATTATAAGTAAATAACTATTTATAATACAATAGTTATACGTAAATGGATTCAATACCTAATAATTTAGTATCTGTTAAGTAGTTACAATTTTTTGTTCATAAAATATATATATACGTAAAGGTAGTTTTAAACCTTTGGGTAATTCAGAGTAACACTATCATTCATTAATACGAGGCAAATGTCATTATCTAATAACGATTTGACAACGAAAATGTAATGACGAACGACAACTAACTAAAATATTATAATTTGATTGTTATTATTGTTACATGGTAAATTTAACTTATAAAGTGTAAGTAAAGTAGTGTGTAGTATATAAAACCTACCGCAGCGTATAAGGTATTGACGTTAATACACAAACACAACTAACTCTTGACTTACGCAGTTAAAGCTTAATAAATATAATAGAAAAAAATAATTTATATAATTAGATACCCTGCTTACCACGAGTTTATTTATGTAGACTTTCAAACACGGTTTTAACCCACCTGGAATTTCTATCCTTTAATAATTGTACCTAAATGCATATTATTTCATATACGTCTATAAATATGTAATGATAGCAATAGTAATTGATGGTAGTAGATCCCGAAAACGTCATAGCGTGTACGCGTGATATGCGTGTATCGTTGACCGTCGTGCACATCATATAAGACGGGTCAAGGTTTTTGTCGATAAATAATCCTACTGCGGCGATTTTATGTACAGGAACACCTGAACAGTTAACATTTTAGTACAGGTACAAAGTACTTGTATAGTAATAATAATAAAATAAAACACAATTAAATAACATTTCGTTTGAGATCTATAAATGCATATACAACTGGGTGCACAGATCGCTGACAATCTGATTTACATGTGGTAACTCGAATAGATTGGTTATGTTATGTGAGAAATCTTAGTACAATATATTATATGGTATAAAAATACCTAAATAATATCTAGACATCGCCGTCACCAAGGCGCTTTTGCGTGCGAGCTGGACATGATATTGTTATAACATGCGTGCACTAATGTTAAATATTATACGAATTTACACGAAACGAACGCGTGCCTGTATTGCAAAACATTGTATTATATCAATAATTATTTTATATCAAAAGTGCGATAATGATAAACAATTTAACAATGTAAGTATACAGTATGTTACAATTTTGTATGACTACATAACATGTAGTAACGTTACAACACATATATTATTAAAAAAATAAGTTGAGTAATGGGTCACTTTTTTTTTTAATGAACCGTTAGTGAATATTAATTAAAAAATGTAATATCCACTTTGCCTCTGTCGAATATTTGTTGAAACAAGAATCAAGTTTAAATTGAAATACTTATGGAGTATAAATATATCATCCGTAACTATCCAGCACGTAAGTGGTTACGGCAATATGTAATAGAGTCGCCTAAGTCTCAAAATCGTGTATTCATTTGATAGGTTTAAGTTGTACCGAAACATTTTCGCATCACTATTTGTTCATCTGATCCGTTTTTTCGTGGGACATTTCCCCATCACTACATTGAGATTGAATTTATTTATAATATAAAATATATTAAAACTATTATGAACAATAATATATTATATAAGTATATATAACATATCTTGTATATATTTTGTTATTAATTATACATTACTTCATTCGATATTTATCAAAATATAAACTAAAATTATTACTAGTAAAAATAAAAAATGTATAAAATAGGTGCTTTATAAAATTTTAAAAAACATGTTTATGTTGTAATACTAAATTACGAGCAACTCCGATTAAATATTAATCTATAGATCACACATTCGTCACGTGTAGATGCAATATTTTATATATGTCTATTAATATCTCGATATTTTTTCGGGAGATTTTTGTCATACGATAAACTGATAAATTTTTTCTTCAGTCTAATTGTGTTATTAAAAAAAAAATCTTAACAAGTATGACAGGATAGGACGCAGCTAACAAAGATAAAAATAAAGTTCAGATAATGAGAAACAAAATGACTTGAACTCTTAACGTTAAAAGCTAACTGACAGTCTGACATACCGGGCATCGATCTCTCCGACTAATATTAATACGATATACCCGTAAACAAGTACATTATAAATAGGACCCGAATGCAAATTGTATTATTTATTGGGTACTCTACATTCCAAGTACATGATTCGTTTCGTGTAACAGATACTTCAAAGAAAAATTTTTTACTTTACATTTTTTTTAATGTTTTTAATGTTTTTATCATTTTTATATAATTTTATAATATTTTAGTGTAAATGTTAATACGTTAACACGTTGTACAAACATTTTTCGTATAAATTATAAAACTAAAAATATTATTTAAAGAAATATTGATTTAAAAATACATTTGTTTTATGTATAACTATTAGGTATTCCAAAAAATGTCATCAACCATTCTATACACAAATGCTAAGTAACGTCTTTATCTATTTTCAGCGATTACCCGACGTGGTGTTTTTCCGCTATTTAAATAAATGACAACTAATTGGAAAATTAGAGATACATCGCAATTGCATTAATTTCCAATACCCCCCCCCCCCAGAAAAAAAAAGTACACAGTGATCACTGTTTACATCGAACCGCAGTTTCGTATCTCATTTCATTATTTCACGCGTATTTGTGCGCCTAAAGAAATTCTTTTTAATAATTTATTAACGGAACCATTACCTATTGCGCTACAATGGCATTTTTTCGAGCTTTTGAAACCGGGACCTAGTCATAAAATATATAATATAATATCACGAAACGTGTAATTCGCATACACGCGCGACACAACAATAATATCGAAATATACCTGTGCGAAAAACATCGAAAATCGATGTCAAGTGCTCTTCAGCCCACGTACAAACAGAAACTCTATTCGTGAACACACACACCCACAGAGAGGCGTGCGTGGACGGCGAACACGCGATGTGTCTATTATAAATGAATGCGGTGCACCGCTGGCTTGATGTGGTTGCGGCGACATCGGTTGTCGAGTGCGACGGGGCGCAGTCGTCGCGTTAGGTGACGTGTGCTGAGCGGGCGGCGGCGATCGGCGCGCAGACGTTTGCGCGGTTAGTCGGTCGGCGATGAGTACGCGTATTGTGATTCAAAAATAATAAGGTATCGCGCAGTAGCCGCCGCCGCGTGGTGACGACGGCGGCGTGTGGTGCGCGTGCCTTGCACGCGACGCCGTCGCCAGTGGCGGCACATGCGACACTGGGATGTGACACTCGGATCGCACGTCGCCCGTTCGCCGTCAACGGCGTCTGCGACATCGTTGTCGCCGGACCGCCGCCGGGACGTGTCGGCGTGGTGCGGCGGCCGGGTCGCGCGCGCTGGCGACCACCGCCACGCCGATGACGCGTTCGGGCACTACAACCATCACGGTGCCGCGGGATTTCCCGCCGGATTTTCCGGTTCACCGCGTACCAGATAACTTGCCAGGCAAATCCGCGAACGGCGATGATGGCGCGGCGCTTGCACGGGACGGTGCGCAGAATACGTCGGCATCGGCTGCACGGTTGCCCGGGGCTTAAGGCGCAGACATGGAAATATCATGACGACGAGTAAATAAACGTGTGTTAGCCCGGTCGTGCCGGCAACTAGAAATACTAGAAATACGGCACGACGTTGCAGATGGCTCTTGCATTTCCATCCCTTAAGTCCTGCACAACATGTTGTCTTACCTAAAAATTCGTTTCGTGACGCATACAGGTTCAAAATGTATTTATACATTTTTGTTTTCAAGTTATAATACTCATCATTGATAGTTGTAGGCGTTATAGCTTTATTATTTTGTTTTCTAGTGTCATTTTTCCCTTATATTCTTACGAACTTTTTTTATATCATAGCCTGTAGATCAATTTTCTTAAATTTTATATTTCAAACAACATTTTTACACCTCTAAAAATATTTATAATTTATACCTTTAACGGTAGAATTGAATTTTAACGTAGGAGCTCGCTTCTATTCATTCTATTCACACAAACGACGGTGTAATAAAATAGATAATCTAATATTGAATTTATATATTCAATAGGTTAAATAGGTACATTATTAAACAAAATTAAATTGTCATTTTTAAACTTAGCAAAAGCAAAATTCTTAACTAAATGAGTAATCGGTTATGTATTTTAGTAAGAGTGTATTGCTATTATTGATAATGATTAATAACATAGGTACTTACTTACCTACTGTAAATTATAATAATATGCTATAATCCGAAAATTCCGAAAAGGTAGGTATCGGCGCTATATAATAAACATTTTAATGCAAAAAAAAAAATGATAATGCGATGTTTAAACAATATGCGATTTATAAAAAATATATTGATTGAATGGAATTAATTTTTTTTTGAAAGGTGTTTTTGGTTAGTTCTAAAAATTTTGACAAGGCTATAAGCCTATAACATATTAGAAAAAAAAATTACACGTATAAGTATTAATATTGAGTAAAAATTCACAAAGATAGACTTTTTATAAAAATATTCAATATACCTTTAATGAATCATCATAGCAAATATTATAATAATATAGTAGTAAAGTGTAGAGTGTCGATTATCCGTAAGCCAATAATTATTTTGTATAAATTTATTTTTAGTTTAATTTAATTTAGTTGTATCATTCATTGTTTGTTTTATCGTGCTCCTACATGTTATGAAATACGAGATTATTTTATTTTCTACTACAGTTCACTCTAATGTGCAAAACAAAATTTATTATTATTTTAAACAGTTACCGACATTATATATTTTTATATTATGTAAGAATATTATACAAACATTTTTAGAATTTTTTTTTCATATTTTTAAATTTTAATTAATACTATGTACATGTATAATTTTAATAATATATCAATATATTAAAGTATAAATAATAAATAATATTTTTAAATTCCTAAAATTAGTTTCTAACTTTATTTAATTGTTATTTGATTGTTAGCACCCCAATGCTCTCAATTATTATATACTACAGTACCGTGGTTATCAACCGGTGTGTCGTCGAATAAGTCCAAATGTGTTGCATGAAGTACTTATTATTAAAGACGAAATCCTGCTCAAAAATTTAACTAATTTTAAACTGCATTGGTAGCTTCATTTGTAACTATAAAAGGATCTTGTTTTTAATATTTTTTTGACGGACTCCCATAAAAAAATCAACCTTATAATTAATTACAATTGAGATTGATTTTGAAAAATTTTATCCGTTTTAGTACTATTTGCTAATTGCTATACGTTTACATAGTTATTATTATTTATACTAATAAAATTATATTATCTAATGTTTCATTATTATTTTAATCAACCTTTACCAAATTATTATTTTAACGAATTCAACGATAATTGATGTCAAGGGTAGATGACATTGTTTGATATAGAATGTTGAATGTTATACAAATACTATCACAACCTATTTAACATATATTATGATAAAAGTTTTAAATCGATTTTTTTTTATACAAAAACTTTTTTATCCATTTAAGCATTCGACTACATTGTATAAATAAACTAAACATAAACATTGAACAAGGGTATATTATTCAAAAATCTAGTTATAAAAATGTTATACTAGAATCAGTGGATAGGAACATATTTTTCTCTTTTTTGATTAAATTTTAAATATGTCTAGAAATCAACCGTTTATAAAAATTCTATAAAATCACAATGCTGTGATTTTATAGATAACTAATCTTAATTGTATAAGGTTAGGTATATAAATTCAAACGATTCAACTTTTTTTTTGATTTTGATATCTATGAAAGTTCTATAATATTATTTTAATTTATTACTATAATTTTTCAAAATAATAAAATTAAAATTTATTATTATTTTTAATTGCGATAAATTTCCTAGGTACCCCATATCTGAATTTATTATCACCATCTATTTGTGATTAGTCTAACAAACTAGTTACATGGATAAAAACTGTATATATATAAATGAGACTGTGTGACTGATTCATAATCAATGTAAGAGCCAAACCTATTAGAGTTATCGATTTGAAATGTTGAGGGTAGATAAATATTATAATTTCACCGTGCATTAAGAAAGGATTTTTCAAAATTTTGATTTAGAGGGGTTGAAATCGACGAAAAACAAAATTATATATGTAAATTGTATATAGGAATACATTGATGAGTAAGTGCTATTAAGGCGTGAATCTTTAGTTTATTTAGACTCTTTTTCACATGGACAATTTTATATGACATGCTTCAGAGTCAGTACGTCCACAAGTTTAATAATTTTGGCATCTAATTGGAAATACATCAAATGTAGTTTATAGAGAAGTTTTATAATAAAATTGTTGTCATAAATTATTATTTTGTATAAAAACCTAATATACTAAAATTTCGCGTGCCAAGCCGCGTTGGGTAACCTACTAGTTATATTAAATATTACAATCGAAACAATTTTAAATATCTAATAAAATATTTCACATTTTTATTACAAAATTCTAATTCTATAAGTGAATATATAAAATATTGTAGTCACCAAGTCACAACCTGATTTAGAGTCAATTAAGACTCAAATTAGCAGACACTAGGGTGATAGTTATTTAAAACTTATTTATAATTTAAATAATATAAAATAATGCAAATACTATGATTGGGGGAGGCTTTAACTAAAGTGAAAAAAAAGTACAATAAAAATATTAGTAAGTAAGTATCTAGAATGTAAATCATTATTCATTGTGAAGGAAAACTATAATTACATCCTAAATCTGTATTTTTTAAATAGTAATTAGTCTTCTAGTTAAAATTATATTTAAAATTAAAATAGGTTACTTTAAACAACATAGAAAATAGTTTAAACAATTAATTTTATATGATACTGATAGGTATTGTGTATTTACGTTAAATTAATTTTGTCACTATGATACATTAATAACATAATTACAAAAGGTTATCACCATACCACACAGTATTTAAATATTCTGGTCTCAGAGAAATAAAGAAAAATAATTAGGTTAATCCATAATATATTTGAATAATCAATTAAATTTTATATTTTATTAGGTTGAACAAGTGGATGTTTGTGAAGAACATAACAATAAAATATCTATACATGATGATTTTAATAGTTCTCAAGTAAACAAATAAACATTTTTAAATATACTTTTAACATGCATACACAATACATATATACTTGCTACAATTATTTTAATTTTAAATAAAATATTATTTCACTTACAGGAGTTCCCAGAAGTATTAACAATTAACGGTAGTTGGATATATGGCTTAAATGCAGGAGGATCAAGGAATAATTTAGACATGTTTGAAACAAATCCTCAATATTTGCTCAAATTTCCTACAGGTAGTATTTTATTGTATCTATTAGAAGATAGCAACTAGCATCCGGACCACAGGGTACATTTTTTACAGAACCCAATGGTCACATATTTACAAAAAATACAATATAGTTTTTACATCTTTAAAATATAATGATAAATAAGAATATTAATTTTGGACCAAGAGAAGTTTGTCAATTTTCAAAACAAACCCTTATAGAAATTAGTTGATAATATATTTTTAATTTTCAGGAATTTTAGAAGAAAATTTATTTGTTACAATTAAAATAATATTAAAAATAAAACGGATAAACAAAAAAAATCCATTATATGTTGCATTTTTTTTATTCAAAGTAAATTCATCTATTATTTTTATCAGTTATTATTATCAAACTTTGAAATTATCAAAGACAAACATATATTTTTAGAACGATTGTGAACAAAAAGAAACATTAGGAGCTGAATATTTTTTGTGTACTGAACCTGAAGGCAGTTCAGGAGTATTCAAAGCAAAACAAGTCATCTCAGAAACATTTGTGGTGTCTACATTGAAAAGCTATGTTATAGTACCAGCTACCTTTAAACCATTTCAACAAGGTGAATTTGTGATGAAAGTGATGGTTGACCGAAAAATTGACTCCGAATTAAAAAAATTGATACCACCAACAAGACCATCTGTTGGGAATATTAACATATAATAATAATTGTATATTGTACAATACTGAATTTATATATTAATTATTTCATTTGAGTGCATTTCATTGTTAAATAGTTAATAAGCAAACTAATGTATTTTTCACATTAATAAACATCATAATATATAGTATATACCAAAAATATGAAGGCTTAATCAGCATACAGTGTTCCAAATATTTAATTGATTTGCATTATAACATTGTAAGCTACATAATGGTAAACCTGTTCGAGAGCACGAATATTTCTTAGGATTTTCACATCCATCTACACCACACATTTTTTGAGCAGGTGGAGGCCTATTTAAAAAAATATTAATAAATAGTATTAGTTAAACAAAAATACATTTTATAAATAATATGTATTAAAATAGAAATAGTGTCTGAAAATGCATAGGGTGTAACCTAATAGGTTCTAGAGTAAAATTATAAAAATGGATGTGAACATAAACATTGAATAATAATTAAAAATGTTTTTATAAGTATGAGGTATTATAATTACATTTACATAATATGATTATTATTTAAATGATGAAACATACTTAATTAATGATTTTTTGAGAGGAAATTCGACACCTTCTGGAAATAGTAGAGACACTTTGTCATTTTTATTTACATAAATAATATTATTAACAGCCTTTCTTGCCATCCGGCCTTTAGCATTTGTTTTAGATTTGCTTTCATGTTTTTTCAATAATCTTTCCATGGTACGTTTTTTATCATTTTCCCTTTTTTCATCTGCTTGTTGTTTTCTTTTTTGTGATTTAATAGCTTTTTTTTGTAGCATTTCTGGAGTTAATACTTTTTCCCGATATCCTATAATTAAGAAATTATTAAGAAATTTGATTGGAATAGTAATAATTTAAATTTAAAGACCTGAAGGCAATGCAACGAGTTCTTCGGTGAATTCTTTGTCAGACTTTCTATCAAACATAGCTCTTTGTCTAGCGGTCATCATTTTTGGATCCTTTTTTTTAATTTTCTTTAATTCATCATCAACTTCATCCAATTTACCTGTTTCGATTGCTTTTAACCATCGTTCTTCATCACTTGATCCTGGATTGTCTTTATTATTTTTTACTTTTTTTTTCTTTATCCCTGAACTTTGCAAGGTTGCTTTAGTTGTAAGAGGTGGACTAAAATAGTACAATTTAATATAATATTAATATTTATAATATCTATAAGTATTTATTTTCTTTTGATATTTTATTGTTTTTGATTTAATCTAAATTGGAAATATTTTAATTTACTAATATAAAAAACACTAACCTGGATGTCATTACATCGACATATTCATCATGACCAGACATGTTGGTTTAAGATTAATGATCACTAGCAAACACAATAAATTATAAGTTATGACTATAGAAAGTAAGAAATGTATTTATATTAATTGTTCTACAATGTACAAATAACTTATAGTTAAAATCTAAAAAAATATTAACAAGTAATTTTTAATTTTCTATATTGCCTTAAAATATAAAATAAAAAATATATTTTATAATGGTTATAGCATCAAACAATATACAAGTGATGACTGTAATGCTGGTACTAAATTAGAAATTTGTATATTCTGCAATAAAATAATGAATGTTCCATACTCTTTATGAATACTAGATTATTATTTAATATTTAGATTCATTTGTTAATAATCGTTATTCATTATCATTTTACACTTTTGTAATTTTGTATATTGTGTTTGACTGGTGCTACTGGACGCCGGACGGTAGTGTTATGTTTTTGTTTTTTTTTTATCCCTCCTATTCTATTGTATTTAGTGTTATCACAAATTACTGAATCTTATCACAGAATATTTTAAGCAATGTTATCACAGAATAATTTTAAATATTTATTAAGTCAAATGCCAAAGAGTACTTACTACTTAACTATATAGTAAGTGGTTAGATGTTAGTTAGTATACCGCATATAATAATATTACTCTATGGTATACCGATTACCGGGTAATATTAGTTAGGGTTTTGGGTACTTTTCTCGAAATCATGGTTAAAAATTAAAACACTTAAAACTTAAAATATTAAATAAATAGTAAATACTAGTGTTGTTCGAGTACTCGACTTTGGGAAAAATTTTCGAGTCGAGTACTTGAACTCGACTCGACTCGACTAAAAAAATTTTGTATTCGTAAATACGAGTACTCGACTTGAACCAAATACTCGAATTGAATCGAGTACTTGTTTCAGTGTTTCACTATATAGTATAATTATGTAAAAATAATTATTAAATGTTGAAACTATAAATAACTGAGAGAACCCAAATACGAGTATTCGCGATAAGAATTCTAGGATGGTTGATGGTTTAAACTTTATATTATAGTAACTATAGTAACCTAAATATCAATTGCTGCATGTATGAAAGATCGCTGAGAACGGATATACCGACTTGGGTGATTTTTTTTTTAATATTCTGGAATTGTCTAATACTCGACTCTTTTTTCGAGTACTCGACATTTTTCGAGTACTCGAATTTTGAACTCGACTCGACTCGATGTAATTGAAACTCGATTCGACTCGACTTGACTTCAAAAAAACCAATACTCGCCCAACACTAGTAAATACTAAATAGTTTGTTAATTGTTTGTGTTTAGTTTTACTGTTTATGCTATAATAAATAAAATAACTCTTAAAATTTTAAATTGTAATTATTAATTACTAATTAATAATATAAGAATTGAGTAGAATAGCGAAATACTTGTAATCATGGATATGGAAAGCAATGAGAAATGTAAGCTTTTACTTGCTCGTGGCACAGGGCATAAGAATATGGACGACGGCATTTTTAAAAAATTCGACGATAGATTTAAAATCTATAGACGAGTTGGACCTTTTGAAATTTTTGAAAAATCTGACAAACCAAGGTATAACCAATAGTTTTTATTTTATAACATTTTAAATTTGATAATAACTAATTTAAATTTCAGGGTTAAAACTTTTTTTTGCAATGTGGATGGTTGTGCTACAGTTTTCACATCAATGACTGATTACGATTTACATTATAATTCAAATCATCGTTATACTTGCTCTTACTGTCGTAAATTATTACAATCTGCACATCTCTTAGATTTACATTTGAGTGAAGTACATGACAACTTTTTTAAAGCCTGCTCTGCTAAAAAACCTATGGTATTAAAGTATATTGCTTGATTATAATATTTTGATAGTAATTTTATACCTAATTTTAGTTTAAATGTTTCGTTGAAACATGTAATACACTGTTTTGGAATCCTGAAGAACGAAATCTTCATTGCATAGACATTCATCAAATTTCAAAAAGTTTCTTGCAGCATTATGGAAATAAGTAATAATACAAATAATTGTTTATTTATTTTATACTGGAAATTTAAAATTAATATACTTTCTTATTTTTATATTTAAGGAAAAATCAGAAACAAAACAAGAAAATAAAATATACTGAACCTCCAAATTTAGATGAAATGTTTAGTTCAAACATGACTATGGATTAATTAAAAAAAAAAAAACTTAAACAAATGTTATCTATGAAATAATGTGACAATATAAATATATTTATGTATATTATAAAGATTTAAGTCTATTTAAGTCTTTTAGAAAATTAAGTATGAATAATTATTGTTTGAATCAACAATTTTACTTAAGAATTTGTCTTATAAGATATTTTGTTGTATTTTTAAATTATTTACTAATTAATAAATTTGATAAATGATCTGAACAAAAATTTTTTGTTTTGTTTCATACCAAATATGTTTACACAATAAAATACAAACATATGTATAACAAAATTAATTTAAGATTGTCATAATAGTTTTTATATAATTAAAATACACAATGCAAATAATATGCATCACATTTCAAACAATTTATTCCATTGGTTATTTTATTCTTTTTTGTCGCTGTCATCATTATTGTTAATAGATAATTCTTGAAATTATTATTCAAAATCATAATTTTCATAATTTAAGATATGTTTAGGAATTTCTGGAAAGAAACTTGTATTTTCAACCATACTGTTCTAATTTCATAATGATTCATTTATTTATCCAATTCAGCCAACTTGCACATGGTAATAAGAAAGTTCTTAAGCAATTTTTTATTGATTTTTAAAACAAAATTTTATGATCTTATCAATTTACCTTTTATTATGCTTAAATCATAATTTAAATAGCATTTAAATATTTAAAAGCTTGTCTTAATTCAACCTAATATTTTCCCTTTAGTTTCTTTTATAAACATAGTCTAAAATTCATCTTTGTTATTTATTAAATCTACAGCATTAAACAAAACCAATAGGTATTTTAATAAAATATTATGACATTGTGGCTAATATTATGTAATTATAATATCTCTACACATAAATTGGTTTTTGAAAAGCAGCTATAGTTTAATGTTGGTAAATGAATAGATACAGCTATACCAGTGTTGTGATAGAATACAGTAATAAATTAGAAACACGTACAATTTCAATACTGCTCAGTTAATAATTTTATTTTAGTCGTATACTTGGTTATTTTAAAATTTTGAATGATTGTAATTAAAAACTGTATTATTTTTTATAAATAACTGAAAGTTTCAATTAGATCCCCTACCATTTCAATATAACATCAGTCAATTATATTTAAATAATTAAAATGTATTTAGTGGTGATAAAAGTAATATGTTAACCACAGTATTTACAAAGTTATAATAAATATAACCACATTTTGATTTACAGTAATTCATATAAATACAAATGGTTACTTAAGAAATAAATTATATTAATACTATATTTTATTATTTTACTACAGTCCTAAGTAATACTATGTATATTTATTTTAATCAATAACTAAATATGCATACACATAACAAGTGGTAGTTGTAAAATATTTTATAATTCTTGGATTCTAAAATAAACAGACAAACCAGAAGCCATGGCTGTTAAGTCTATTGTTTCTCTTTTACAGTTAATTTTCCACAAGTGTGTGTTATAAAAACTAATAGTAAAATTGCTTGTATAAAATAGTTTAATAGTAAATTATAAGAAAACCAACTTTCTTTTTTTTTTTTTTTGTTCAACTCTTATCTAGCTTTTGTAAAAACAGTCGTGTTAGAAATTTAAATGATAAATGTCTTTAAAGTATAATAATTTTTTGAAAACATAAACTAGAAATAATTGAAAAAATGTTGATATGTGTACTGTGAAAACAATAATTGTTTAATTAATTTACACAAAATCTTATACAATATTGTTGAATTTTTTATAGACAATAATTTAAAGAAAAAAATATTTTTTTATGTTTGAAAAATTAGGAAACATGGATTTATATGTAATAAAAATATAGAAATATGTACATAATTTATAAAATATGTAGGAAAAAATTTTTAATTTCTGTAAAAGTAAAATTTATGTAAAAAATACATTAAAAGTATCAAAATGATGTAATGTGTTGCATTGAACAATTACTATTTCTTTTAAATTAGGTCTCAAAATATTTTTAAAACAGTTAAATGATCGTCCCACATTGACCGATGAAATTTGGAGCATATTTAAAGGCGATAATTCCAAATTTTTGTTAAAATTTCTACCAATCATTATTTTTTCATTGAATGTTTTGAAATCAATATAGCCTGGATTTTTATCTGTAATAGCATACATTTTTCATCTCCTATTTGTCTGCCTACGAGTTTTCTATCTTTAATTTAGCAATTTGTATACTATCATTTACAGACATATTTTTTATTTTATTATTGTTTGTGCAATAAAACTAAAATTAATTGGGATATAAATTATATTATTTTTTAATGTTTCATTTTGTATAATATTTTGAGCTTTTCCAATAGCAATAGAAAATTCTCGATCTAATTTTTTGTATTTTCGAAGTCTTCACAATAATATTGAGCAGCTATCAACCATGTGCTATACTTAGTAATTATTGGCTTGGGTGTTGGAACAAGATCAGGGTACCTACATTTCTCTAAAGTTTGTTGTAAAATTTAGAGCTTTCAAAAAGAATTTATACAATAACATGAGACATGTAGCTTTGTTCACTGCAACTTGGTTTGAAAATGTATATATGATGAAATGATAAAATATTTACAAATTAGTGAAGTATAGAAAGTATGTAATTATACCAAAATAGGTAATAATAAGTATGATTTAAATAACTATGAACATTTTTCATGAAGTTTTAATATCTTATTAATTAAATTTAAATTGATCCAATAAAAATCTGTACTTACTAATAAATCCATTTTGTACTTATTAATCTTGTCTTTTTGAAAAAAATGTGGTGAAATTAATTTTTACTGTAAGTGAAAGGAATTAAAACTTTAAACTATAATATACATTTTTATTAATGCAACGTATTAAATTAGCTTTGATATACATAAAGGACTACTCAAACACACTTAAATAACATACTTATTAAGTTATCTGTTATTCAGATTTGTAAAAAAGTTTCATAAAAAGTATAATTTTTTAAGTGTCTTTATTGTATTTTTAAATTAAATTTACTTATACCTAGTAAAAAATAAAAAGTAATGAAAAAAAAAATTTCAAGACTAAATTAATTTAATACAAATATTTATTTCGGCAAAGTAATAACTAAGGTAGATAGGTTAAAAATATAATATACGACAAAAATATATTAATTGGGCAGCATAGTAGTTCCTCCACCCAAGTTGCCTGCACTACCTGGACCTAGCAACAGCTAAAATAAAACAAAAATGTATTATTAAATTTAATAATAAAATCAATAAATTATTAAGATAAGTACTTGTTTTGAATGATTTTTCTGTGCTTCTTCCATTTGTACGCGTTCAGTTTCAAATAATACGGGCATAAGTAACAGAGCCGCTGTTGTTGAGACATACCATGTCGAAGTACACGCAAATAAGTAAGTGTCTGTAAACGATTTTGGATTATTCAATAATTCATGGTAAGTGTGAGATCAATATCTTACCTACGATGAGTTTACCAGTGGTATTAACTATTTTTTCGGTGCCCTTTCTTAGAGATTCTGGAAACATCTCTGTTAACGCCCACAAACGTTCACCTAAAGTTTCATCCTACACATGGTGACAAAGATATTGTATAAAAGAAAACTCGAATAAGGTAAAGTACATTTTATAAAAGTGTATTAACGAACTTCTTCGTCGTCATCGAAGTTTTCTGACATTGGTGTTACATCCTTATTACTGTCGGTCATCGATTCCATGCCGCTGTCTGTGCTCCAAGGTTGTACCTTGTCTGAATCCGACAATTCTAAGTCCTCCGCAGTGGTCATTAGACAAACACGACCTGTAGCAGTGTAATTTATCGTAGGAGGAGCGAAGTGAGAACGTGTGGAAATGGAAAAAGATTAAGAATTGTGATGTATTATGTATTAATTGTATTACACGGTAGCACACTATGGCCATTCAATATAATACAGGCAACGCGGCGTGATAACCTTATCAAACATACAATCAATAGGCCCTTATCAGCTGTTCCTAACCATTATAGATTCGATTCTCCTTGACAACATCAGTAATAAAGTCATTTGAGTTATTTTATTTAAAAATTTAATAATTGTTCTTTGTAGTTACTAATTTGTAGTTTAAACAAATTTATAGTGTTCACAAATAGTATACAATTTTTAAGATTATTCTCGTATAATCTGGAACTTGGAAGAATATAAACTGTAGTAAGATGTATGTAAATATATTGTAATATATTATGTAATAGACAATAGTTATATTAAAATCACTGATGTATACCTACTAATATTATTTATAGTACATATCTGTGCTCTGTAGGTAGTTAAAAAGAATTATAAATTTCAAAAAGATTTGTTTTAAAATGTATTGAATTAATTTTTAAATAATACATCCTATTCACTATTCTACTTCTTTTGATTATAGGTTACTTTATACTTACGTGTTTAAGTTGTTATACACACTTAATTTTAATATACCTAAACCAGTGGTGGGCATCTGGTGGCTCGCGAACCTTTTTTATCTAACCCATTTTAAAATTACATCATATAATTTTAAAGTTTAAAATTCACATAGACAAAATAAATGCATATTTTGAATGACTTTTTTTGTTTGCTTTCTATGTTTTGGCCTGTAAGATTTTAATTTTCTAAAAACTGGTTTTCTAGTAATTTTGAGTGGCTTATCCCTGTAATAAACGATAATACAATTTTAATATTAAATTATCTGAAGAGATAGTTTTAGATTCATCGAATTTATTAGAGACATTGACATACGTGTATAGGTTTGTCTTATTATTATATTTTATACATGTAATCAGTTCGCAACCTTTTGATGCAGTAAAAATGGCAAACTGTGTTTTCAAAATTTAACGTGATTTCTAATAGCAAATTAAATCCAATTACTGATTTTTGTCGTTTGTAGGGGCAACAGTAAAAAAAAATTCTGAGTTTATTTCATAATCGGTGAAAACAAAAATTTACCTAACCGTTCTGCTTTAAAATAGGTGTTGATAGTGTCTGTCGTAATTGAATGTAATAGATTTGTTAAATTTAAATTAATGATTTCAATGATAGATCATTGTATATCAAGAACGATTTTTAGCGGTGACCATCTATTAGTCATTAGATCGTATTATTGTTACGTCCTGTTGAACAACGCCGATTCATATATCAACGCGGAAATGATAGTTCTGATATATTATTTAATATATTGTAAATCTTTGATATTAATAACCAAAACAGTGAGTGGTGTTATAACCTGCCTCTAAGCGTCTTGAATATCCCCAGCCGTTTTATGACCTCTGACTCATGTTGCCCTTTTAAATGGTCTTCGTACTATAAGAGTCGGCGGCGGAGGTGGTGACTCGTGATGACATGTGCACCCTAACTGCGTGATTTGTATTTTTGAATAGAGATAGGCCTCGTCTTCTCACAGTAGCGATGTTTTCTGAAAAGTCCACGGCGTGTAGTTGTGTTTTAATTGCTTAATTAAATGTTATATTGCACGCAACATCCGTTCAGGCCTCTTATTGTCCGTATCATTCATTTCACAAAACATGTGTCACCTCGTGGCGTGAATACATGCGTATGAATTATCGATTTATTTACAGGTCCGTATGAACATAAGTATTTCAATATAATATTCAATATTATACGGAAACTGTGATATAAATCATAGTGTTATTACAGGGTCCGTGACATTATATATAAGTACTATTTACTAAGTATATTTTATTATTTTTTTAACTATTAATTCAGGATGAGCCAAAGAAACGGGAAAATTAGAAATAACTCTTACATACATTTAAAAAGATTATCTTCAATATTATTGCGGGAAACGTTCAAATGCTGTGTACCTACATAATATGTCATTCAAAGTTTAAAAACTAAAATATCAAGTTTGGAAAATACGTAATATCGGTAAAATAGTGTCTGTTCTTCTGTATGCATTTCTAAAACCATGTGGTGTGGTTTTGCATGACAGTAACATATTATTGGGAATCAAAGCAATTTCTTCTTTTCAACTGGAGAATTGTTGTTGGGCAAGTGCTAGCTAGGTATACACTTTCTTGCACAATTTGAATTTTTTAAGGTTAAAAGTTCAAATTATTTAAAGTATTCGATGGACAGTTGTTCGTTTGAGATTCAATGTTATAGTTTGTTTTCTTACAGAACGTAGTGGCCAATGGGCTGTTTTAAAACGACGTTCAAACTGCTTCAATGTTCTGAAGGGTTTATTGAGTTCCTTGAGCTCCTGATGGTTTCTTTATGAGAGCTGATCCTGTCTCTTCAAAATAATTTTCAACCCAAGTTTTGATTAATAAATGGTTAAGTACCAGTAAACACAATAATAATTTTGTGGGAGTGGTTGAGGGTTCAGACCCCTCCACTTACATCCTTACTAAACATTATGTTAAAAATATTATCATGAATTTATAATAAACTTAAAAATTTTAAATCCCATGAATAGTAGTTTTTGAATAGTTATCTATAACTATTAACTAATATCGTTATTGTTCTGATAATTTGATAAAACTAAAATTGATTAAAATTTGAACTTCAAGATTTCTGTTTATTAGTATCTCATTATCTCACTCTAATTATATTTATCATTATTGATTTATTTATTCATATTCCACACTTCATAAAGGATTTAAATATAATTTTATTTTTGTTTCTTAAATTTAAATTTATTTTATTTTTGAAATAGATATGTACTATGAATAATGAAAAAAAAGCTTTAAGGAATTTGATAGAATCGTAATTCGTGACAGCGGGAAATTAACTAAATAATGTATATCTATGATGAACGAAAAAAATATCCCTAAAGAAATCAAGTTAATACAATTACCTACTGACATAAAAATAATTTCATTCATGAAAAGTTTTGACTAACATTTTAATGGGCCTCAGCAATAGTCTGTTTAGGTAGGTATATATATTTTGAGCATAATATAATAAATTATATTTCATCTTCCTATTGTTTATTTATGAGCTATGAACTACTACCTACGTATTTATGCATTAAAATTTCATTCAATTTATGATTTCTTCCGCTTTAATAATTCTAATGAATGGATTTTGTTTTTAACCTGGATTATCGTTCATGACTCATTGAACAACAAAATTATTTATGATCATTGTATAAAATTGTATATATTGTATATTTATATATCAATTGCATGAAATTGCTAACTTGCCTTTAAAATCAATGACTAATCATTGGCATAAATACATTTTTTATTTATAAAGAGTAGGTACTTATTTTATATTTTATTTATTTAAAATTTATAAAATAATTAAAATGTACCTATAGTTATAAAAAAATAAAATAAAAAGCATGGTGGTTATATCTAAAATTAATTGATAATATTAGATACTACTCTAAAGTCAAAATACGTAGGTATCAACTATACCAATTACCAATAGCTTAGGTTTTAACTTTCAATAAAAAAATTTAAATAAATACTTACTAACTATGTATTTTACAAAATAAGATTTACTATTCAATTTTTATTTAATTATTCATAAACCGAAAAATCTCTGTGTTAATAATTTGTATTGTATCTACGATGAAACAATATATAATAGCTGTGTTAGTTAATATTATAATAAAATTTACCAATAATTGTTTGTAAACGCTTTAACTATAATATAGTATTTAAGTAGGTAAGTCGTAAGTATAGAGACAATCATAATAATATTAGTGTAGCCTCAGTCGATCAGGTGTTCTGAGGTCAAGCATTGGCGGGTGTTGCCAGCTTCTGGATGAGTGCCCATCTGAGTTTTAATGACAAATTCTCGCTACATTTACAGCAATACATGTGTTCCAAAACAGTACCCTTCCCCACAATAAAAACCAACTACAGATTAATAATTATTGCTGTTAAAGCCTAAAATATATAAATAAAAAAAAAAAAATTAGTCAAATTTACGTTTTATTGATATTCATAGATTGAAAATTAATTACAATTTTCAGAAATTTGATAACCCATTTTCTGTTAAACTTTAATACAATAATCGATACCTTTTTTGACTCTGTGGGAAAATATAGTTACAAATAATCTATTTTTTTTTTTTTGAGAAGGGACCTAAGTCTTCACCATAATATTGATTAAAAAATCGTGGAGCATAGCCCCCAAATTCATAACTACCAATAGTTATTGACATAAATGTAAATTATTATATAGGTATTTATATCAATTACATATGTTAAATATATATTGAACAATTAACAAAATTATATATAGGTAGTATTTGTTGTGGCAAAATATTTGGTGTTTTGCTCATATTATTCATAATTATTTCTTATTATTAAATTGTCTACGAAAAAACTATAATTCTGACGTATTCTGTGTTTTTATCATTTAAGAAATGTAATGTCCTACAAAAATAACATTTTTTAGAAGCATATGTATTTTTTTTTCAATTCTTTTATTTGGTATCATTTTAAAATGTCAAAAAAAAAAAAAAATAATAAAAAAATAATAAATAATAAATAAATGATTATATCATTTATATAAATTATAATTAATATATATTAATTATTATAATTATTAATAATAATAATTGACTTAATTAGTATTAAAATTTGCAATAGAAATAATTAGGTACATGATAAAATATAATACAGGTAGTATTATTTATAAATATTAAAATTATTTGGGATGTCAGAATTTTTAAATTAAATTATTGCATTTGCACACAATACAGGGTTGATTGGGTTATTATAGCCATATTATGTTTGATGGTTTTTTTTTTTACATAGAGAAGGCAGGTAAGACATTCCAAGTAGAGACTCTCTTAAATCATTTTTAGTGGTATAGATAAGGAGGGAGTAAGGTCACCAGTAAGCAGTAATATGTTGTCATTTGTAGCCAATTTATCATAAAAATCTTTGAACATGCTCAAATAATTCAGCAAAACCTATTTGTGTTGAATTCCATAATAATGTTTCACCATTTTGTAACATAAATTAACACATTAACCGCCGGCAGTTATTCAAAAAGTATTTGTTATATGCTAAATATATTTTTCAATGTTTTCCAAATTTGTATACACTAAATATTTAAAAAAATTGAAAATTAAAAAAAAAATAAATATATTGTAGGTAACTATATTCAAAACAATTGTAATAATTCCTACTAAGCCATAGTCCTTATTTTGGTGCATTATTTTAGCGCCATAGAAAAGTTAATAATATATAACTAATTCATTTATGGTCGCTGGCGATCATATGGCGGTTAACATGTTAAATAAGATACATTTTATTGTATCTTAACATATAATTATTATATTATTATTATAATACAATTTTTACAATTATTATCAAGAACAATAATTGTATACTCGAGTATAATCTTAAATGCTTTTATAAAATCGTGTGTCTTATGAAAACTCTAGTTTTTTTTTTATTAATTTTTTATAAATAAGTGAATAATGTAAAGTAAGATATATAAACTATAAATTATAAAACAGAAGTTTTCATTTTATATAATATTTTAATGTAGTTAGTTATCTTCAAGTAAAATTGATTCATTTTTTTGATTGATACCTATTTAAAAAGAAAAACACTAAAGATGTGTTTAAGGCAATTAAATAAGTTTTATACTTATTACTTATATTGATTTAAATTAATTCACAATTTTTACACTGACAACATTTAAAACAGTTGTGTATTGTTTATAATAAATTATATACATCAATACATAAAAATTAGTCAGTATTATATACATTAGAAACTAGTAAGATAATTAAAGTGATGAATATATATTAATAGACGCGTCATCAGATACTGATACCATTTTATCTCCAATCGAGTTATATTTCACACACCATACTTTGTCTTTATGTTCTTTTAATGTATTTAAACAACTACGGTTGCCTACATCCCAGACTTTAACTGTATTATCAGCACTGCCTGAAACAAAGCTTTTACAATCTGGAGAAAAGTCCACACTTAATACCCATGAACCATGACCAGATACAGTTCCCAATACTTCAGCATGATGAACCGCATAGATTTTCATTTGACCATCATCTGCTCCTGTTAATAAGTATTTTGAATCTGATGAAAAGCATAATGATCGAATTGGCATAGCATGTCCTTCAAGTGTATGAGTAAGTTTGCCGGACAATACATCAAAGACATTTATGATGCCATCAAGAGCACCACAAGCTATGTATTTACCATCTGGGCTATAGGCTATGCTTAATGTAAATTTTCCTATTAAATAAAAATACTTTATTAATTTTACATTTTTATAATTTAAAGTCATTAAAATACCTCTAGTGTCAAATGTTTGTTCTTGTTTCCCAGTTTCAACACCAAATAAATTAATTTTACCAGAATGACTACCAGAAATAATGTAATTGTCATCTGGTGAAAATGCAATAGTCCACAATTCGACAGGTCCAATTGAGAATGTTTTTATTTTTTCTCCTGTCGTAGTGTTCCATAGCATTAATGTAGAATCTAATGCACTGGATGCAATAATCGAAGCATCTGAATTTAGTGCAACAGATATCACACCTAGTGAATGTTCACTAAGAGTTTTGTCCAAATTGAGATTGGTGGCCTTATCATAACTCCATATTTTCACAGTTTCGTCAATTGAACCGGTGACTATACAGTCAGATGAAAGTTCTTGTACTTCTTCGTCAGACTCGTCACCTTTATCAAAATCATTTCGATCTATAGTCTTAGTGGTTCGTAATTCACCCCAATCACATGCCCAAATACTATCATCGTGAGCATTATTATGTTTGTATGCTAACGTATGCATTTGACAGAACTAAAATTATGTAACTGACTATATAGCAATTTACAAACAATTTACACAATAATTACATGTATAAGTGTATAAAATTAAAAAAAAATTAAACAGTACAAATAAACACTTGTGAGCCAAATTATTGATAACTTGAAAACCGCTAAATCAAATGTTGGGTTTTCTGATGTAAAATGTGAATCACAATTTTTAAAGATAGTAAATATTTGTAAACAGTGTTATTCAAATGAAATATTTTATTAACATAACCTAAATTTAATGAACAATGTCGCCAACTGTATTTTACGTTATTATTGTGAAGAACATAAATTGTAAGACGGCGTATTAGCTATGTAATTTAGCTACATGTATGTCCCGGTGGTTTAAGAACAAGCTTATTTTATTTGTCACCTTTGCGATAGTTATGAATAGATACAGTAATTAAAATCCATCGTTATCACAATTTTATTAAAACAATACGATTACGTCGGATTAAATTATAAGAAAAGTGAACAGTTATTAAAAACATGTATTTTACCTGAAATTATTTTATCAATATTCTATATAGCTGTGGTAATGAAATACAATGAATCGATTAATGGTGGATAGAGAGACAAACATATTGTCTTTCAAGATATTAACGATGTATTCCGTTCGCCATCAAGAGAATGTGGTTACTTTACGCATATAAATAGAGCTGGGTAATGGTGATTTGAGTGGTTGTGAATTCGTGATAGGGAACGATGGGCTTTGATTTGTGTATAACCACATTTTCTCAGCATGAAATAGATATAGAAATATCTAAATTTTTTTTCACGCCTTATTCTATTATCCATGTTATAATCAACAAAATTTTAATTACGTCTATTATCAGTATAATTTAAATATTTTAATGACTAAATATTAATTATATGACACACACACACACACACACAAAATAAAATAAATAATATTCCAGGTTAATGCTTAAAAAAAAAAGTGTTGAAATATATTATAAATTAGAGCCTAAAACAATAGAGAAAAATGATATATTTGCCTTAGATTACGCCTATACATAATATACTACATAATTATACATATTATGAGATAATAATAAAAAAAAAAAACAATAAAATATTTTCAAGTCTAAAATCTTTTATTATTGAAAAAATATTTTATAATGAATAAATTAATACTAAGGATGTATACACTAAAAAATATAGCTAAATATTATTAAAGATTTATTTTTTTGAGAATAAAATACTATATGGCATAGTAACCATTACATGTTTTCCATAAAAAAATTATTCTATAGTTTAGTTTAATTTGACGATAAGACAATAAACATTTAACAAAGTCATATTTATCTTTTGGATCACTTAGTTGAGCTGTGGATTACGAGGGTCGTGAGTTGACTTTGAGACTTATGATAAGCTCTTTCTGTTTAGCTATTTTACTTAGTTATGGTTTATTGATCAATACACAGTTATGTTTATAATAAACAAAAAATAAGAATTCTTATAAGTGCTGTATATGATTTGTGTGTGTACAGGGTAAAAATAATAATGTACTGTACTCAACGAAAGATCCATTTAATGTAATACACTCATTTTTTTCTAAAATGTTAATTATTTTTTTGTTGATCTAACAGTGTTTTGTAAAATTAAATGATACGTTAGTTTTAATTACTAGAACTGATTGAAAAGAGTATTTCTTTTTAGAAATGAAATGCAATTTCTGAAGTTAATAGGTGTTGTTTTTACCTGATCTTATTTTAATATTTTATTAGTTTCTTTAGACACTGTTTTGGATCGGAAAATTTTAAATTATTAATTTTATTATTCTACTGTCTATATGAATTGATTCTAAACTGAGCTTATAGGTTATATTTCAAAAACATAAGGAGCGTTATTCCATTTACATGGAAAGAAAAATAAGTACAATCTGTGAATACTGGATAGTGTTAAATATATCACAAGTGCAGCATATAAATTAATCTACTCTTAGAATCGTAATTTAAGTCCAATGATTTATTATTGCTTTCAAATTTAAAATAATTTAATAACAATATATCACAACCTTAAAATAAAGTGAGAAATTGTTTATTATTTGATATTTTTATTATTTTATCATCATCAGTCATCACTGCATTCTGTTTGGATATTTGTTATTGTAAAATTTTAATTGTAAGTACTAAAAAGTTTAGGTTAGCGAAATAGATACTAGTATAATATACATAAGGTATACATAAAACGATATTTAAAATATTATAATTTATAATTGATTATGATTATTTTCTATTATATTTAAAGTAGTTATTTAATTATAATTGATGAATTGGTTATTCGATTAAATATTATTTGATCAATACAAATAATTAAATATCTATTAAAAGTTTGATAGTAGAGTAACATAAATAATTTAATGCACTTGGCCAAAATAATTTTACTAGATGATTTATTAAGTATATACAACCCTCTTATTTAATTATATTCAATGTGTAGTGATATGTTTTTTTTTTTTTGATAAAGCTATTAATCGTTTATTTTGTTTTTAGTATTAGAGTAGATTGGTACAATTTTTTCCTTAAATATTGCATTATAGTCTTAGTATTTAATAACTATAATAATATATTATATATATTTATACCATATTATAACTTATTGAACACAATATTTAATATCATCTTACAGTAAATGCTGCAAAGCAGTAAAAAAGATCAATATTATCTATGAATAAATAATATTTTAAATTAACAAATATCTTATTGCTTATAGTAAAATATATCATAATATAAAATACATAATAGTTTAAGTTATGTATAGTCGAATGTTTTTAAATTTTAACAAAATATTAACTAATTAACATATAATTATTTATCCTTTAAATAAGTAATTTTGTCCAAATTGGAAATTAAAATGTTTATAAAAAATAATTGTCCTTATAAATTTTATAGATTTTATGGTTTCAATATAAAATATCAACTTATAAAAGATTTTGTATTAAATTTTAAAAACTTAGATATAAAAAGAAAAGATTTTGTAAATTTCAAACTACGACAATATCAAATTAGTTTGCAATTTTTTTGTGATTTTGACGAATTTTATAAAAATCTTAATTTCAAATGTATATAAAAAAATATTGTGAATATAGATTTTCGATAATTTTTTTATTTAAGAAATTAAAAACTTATATGGAGCTTTGTATTAAATTTTCAAGCATTTCTATCACGCACATCATTTTTAATCAACATTTATAAAATAAATACTTATAAAACTAGAAAATTTCTCATATCTTTAAATAGCTCAAAAATTGTTTAAATATTTGAAAAACGATAAAATGTAAATATTTTCTGAAAATTTCAAGTATCTATGGTTATTTATTTTTGAATTAAATAAAAAAAACAAAATCAATTTTGTTAAAAATTAGATTTTCGTAAAAATGACAATTTTTCCTTAGTTTTTTGATTGTTATATCCAATTTTAAAAATAAGTACTGGGAATTTTTAAGCTTGACCTCTTTAAAGTACAAACTAGATCCAGTTTTATATCCAAAATCAAAACATTTTATCGACAACCTATCGTGTACACAACCACAAAAAAACACATCATTATAAGATCAATAAATTCATCGCTCCGTTCAGAATTTAAGACCTAGTTATAAAACTTGAAAATCTACTAAGAAATTAATATAACAGTTAATCTTATATAGATGATCTTTCAAATACTTTTAATATCTTTGAATAATATTAAATGACTCATTATTTTAGTTTACTGCTCAATTAATTATAAGATATTATATAAACGAATAGCAGTAGCAATTAAAATTCGTATATTTTATAATTATTAACTTATGTAACTCTTCAAAAAAATCAATAATATTCTTGTGGAAATAATATAAATAGATCAAAATAATGAGTTTGAAATATTGAAAATTTATTTTAAAATGTTAGTATTTCCAACAGCTTTAATCTACAATAAATGTTATAATAATTTATGTATAGTGTCACAATAATTTTTATTTGTTTTAAATGCTTATTATTATTTATAAATCTCATAAAGTTGTGCGTATAAACCACTTTTGGAACTTTTAAATTTATAATTGTAAATTTTTAAACGATATATGCGCGCATTATATAATTATTTTAAAAATTGTTAAACAAACTCAAACACGATCGTGTGTATAAACATAATATGTTTAATAAGTCTATAACGATTGATAATAAAAATAATAATTTTTCATTAGTATATTAAAGTACAATACAATGAATATACATCGTCACAACGATACAGCCATACATATTCGTTGTATCTACTTTATGTACATGTGAAATTATGAGGGCGAAAAAAAGTACACGCACACACATCTCGTCTCGTGTAAACACACAAATTCGTTACTATCGAGTTTGTCGTCGGCGCCGAAGTGTGACGTCAGGTCGTATTGTTGTGTTTTCATGTGGGTGGATGGGCGGGTCGTAGGTTGCCACCTGTTCAAGAGAACGGTATAGTTGCAGCTCGAACGTTCAGCCGAGAATTCGCCACTTGTTGGATTTTTCTGTGGATCGTGCAATCGTAATCGCAAGTAAGTCTGAAAATTTTTTATTTCATTATAAATTATACATTATATTTATACTTTTATTTAATAATTTAAAAATGTCATGAATATAATATTATATAACAGTAATACGAAAATTTAATTTACTTCTGAAAATAGATACATTTTAAATATTTTAAATATTTAAAAAATATATTTAAAAAAAAAAAAAACCTTATACAATAAAAATACTAAAATAATAGCTAAGTGAATAATATAAATGATAATTTTCTTAAATAATTTTGGTCTAATTTATTTAGTTTAAAAGCTAAAAATATTCATAGTATAAATAAAATTTATACTAATAAATATATTTTTTAATTGAATTTAATTTAAAATTGATTTTTAGCATATAATAAAGATGTTATTTGAAACCTTTTAGATGTTTAATGAATAATTTCTGTACATTAAACTAGTTTTATACAATTTTAATTGTATATCTTGTATGGATTCATTTTGAAACTTAAATTAAAAAATATAATTAATCTTATATCGTAAAAAATATGTGCGATATACATATGCTTTTGAATATTAGGACTCAGAAGCCAAAACTCATATTCTCAAATTAATTGTTTTTATAATTTACGCGCTGACGTCATTGACATTTTAATAATCGAAATACTATAAAATTATTTTTGGATATTCTTAAATATATTAATAAGTAACTGTTTCTTTATTCTAGTCTGAGTAATAATAAAATAAAATATAAATTGAGTTAAGAAAATTATCCATTCGTTTTTATGAATAATGTAAATTGTTTTTATTAAACGTGCCATTAGTATGTAAAAGTCGTATTAAATGTATTTAAGTTCACAATTGAATAATTTAAATTTATATTATTTTTCTTCATGAAACTTAAATTATATTTATGTCTTATTTAATATAAAATACATGAATAGAGTGGTTTTTGTAAGTTTGGCAAGTTATTTTAATATTTAACATAGATAAGTAAATTACGTTTTTCTAGTTTAAGTATTAAAAGCCAAATATAGATTCATCTAATTAAGTTTTTCTGTATATAAGAATCAATTTTTCGAAAATTATAGTTTGCTCCTGTTCGTTTCATTTGAATATGATAATAGTAATTATTTTTTATTTAGATTCTTGAATTCTAGACAGTTATTGGCAATAAAGAAATATTGTAAGATTTTTAATCAGCTTGTATTTTTTTTTTTTTTTTACTTTGTCACAGTTTTTGAAAAAAATCAAATAATATCTGATCTTTGAAATTAAATATATAAACTTAATTTACTACTCAGTCAGACTTTCGCATATAATAATGTTAAAAATTATAAAAATGTCTAAAGGGAGTAGATGTACCATAGCTTTATAAGCGTATTGTATTACACGTAAATAAAGATACCATTTATAGCCCTGGGTAGATTAAAACTATAGTTAATCCTTAGTTGGAGCATTAGTGTGATCATTTTTTACGTTGTCCCAGTACAAAGAAAATTTATTAAAATATTACATTTAAGATATTCTATGTGTTAATTTTCAAACGATAAACAATTTAAATTATTATATAAAAAAAAAAAAAAAAATTATTATTATGTTTATAACGCATATTGTATATTATATAATACTATAAATTATATTTTTTATAATATAAATAAATTTGACAAGTAAAAGTTTTAATTCAAAAATAATAAATATATTAAAATTTAAAGTTATCTATGAGGACATGTTTAGAGAGCAAGATGACTTGGTATAATTACTTCGTTTTATAAACACGTTATTGCATATTATATTTAATAATTTCACGTGCAAACTTGCCGCATTTATTAATTATTTTTGTTGTGAATTTCTGATGTCTTATCTCACATCCCCTGAGGCAAGAGATACGTTTCTTTACGTGAGAGGAATTGTAAAAATACGCATTTTTTATATATAAAATAATTTATGTCTGGATAACTGTGCTGCTACCAGAACACGGGAATTAATTACATTTTGGTGAGCTTTTAATAATCACTGGTAAATCTGAAATCCTACAGTGTACAACCGAAATACTCGCTTGGTATTTTTTTTTTAAATCAAGTTATTTTAGACTTAATTAAATACACCTGCCCAGTTGAGGTTGTTTTTAATCTCAACATTTAAATTATTATTCTACCCCATTTCGAAGAACCATATAATTTATATTAAATAATTTTCTACTGTATAAATATAATATGCACAATACTATAGAGCATATATTTTTTGAACTAGTGGTGTAGATATTTTTATCCTTTCTAAAATGTACATAAACGATTTTATCATTAAAGATAAAAAGCATTTCATCGGTCGGACAATCGTTTTAGCATTAGCATATACATACAATATATTTTTCGTCGACTTTTCATATTGACAATGTAATTATTATTGTGATAATGTATTATTTATACTAGAACATTTTGAGATTTTTATTAAAAATAAAAATAAGGAAAGAAAAAATATCACTGGCCACTGCCATGTATATGATATTTAATGACATATAATATCCGGTTTAAGCTTCTATCCCAATGCAGAAAAAAACAATTTTCAAGAGTTAACGTCTCATAAAAGTTGTTTTATATTTTTAATACTGTTTTATATGGCTGAAAATGTTTAGATTTTCTTACCCTGCAAATTATAACAAAATTAAATCACTTAAAAAATAGGCGTTGTTTATTATTTTATTTTGTTTAAGTGACTAAGGTTTTTGAAAATTTAAATGTATCCTTACACCACAACAGTGAAATAAAATATTCTAATTAATATTAATACGATATTTATACAAGTATATTATATATATTATATAAAGTAATTAGTAAAAAATAACACAGTTTTATAAATTTCCGGAAAATATAGAAAATGTATACATTTACTAATCTTTAGAGCATCAAGCAAAATTATTCTTTTTAACGAGTATTTGTGAAGTATAAACTATAAATCAAAAAGAAAATAACATTTTTCAAAATGCTATTTATCATTATTGAAATACCTATCTTAAATGTCGTTTGACTAGCCTACCCTAAATTATATTATCTATTGTATATAAAATGATTCTTTTAATATTAACTACTCATTCTCTTGATGCCAATTTTTTTTTAAGCTAATAATTTTTAAAGAATTTTATGTCATTACAAAATAAGATTTTTGAAGAAAAAATATAAATTTTTATATTTTTAGTCGTTATCGTTTTTTAAATTTTACCTTTTTAATACCAACATAAATATTTGATATTCCAAAACAGAATATATTGATGTAAAGCATGGATACATAATACTTACATAAAAATTGAATTTAAAAAAGTAAATAATTAGTTAAAAGTATTTTAAATTTAGTCAATGGAATTTAGTGGCTTGATGTATCGCTGCAAAATATTAGCCAACTACTTCTCGTTAGTTGTTAACTAATAAAACAAGAGTTGAAATTTAATTTTTTTATATATATTTTTTTTAAATTAATTCATGGTTATTCCGATCTAAAATATGAAATTAAAATGTATGTTGTTATAAAATTCAAAACTAAAAAATGATATTATCAAAAAAATAAATAATTTATTTTTAAAAATATTGAATAGCGTGATAGGTTCATTTAAATTATACAAAAAAAGTTTAGTATTTTTTGAGATAATTAGTGTTAACTGTTAAATTATCATTTAGTCATTATTACTTATAATACCTGTTGAATCCCTATAGACTTATATAAATAGTTAATAGTATTCAACATTTATAGAAAACTTAAAATAATATCAAATTTTTAACTATCAATAATAATTATTAATCAAAATGATTAAAGATAATGTGACTTAAATAATAAAGATGATATAGTCGTAGATTATATAAACAATTCTAATTATAGTGCTTTAAAATATTTAAATAAAAAAAATATATATTCCTCATCGTACCTAAATTAAATTACTTCCATAAATTATTTAATCAATTAATCTGCACATTATGTCCTTTTATTATTATGTGATTGATGATACATATTTTAATTAGTTAAATGCTTCAAAATACAATATTTATTACAAAAAAGTAATTCATGATTTATAAAAATGTTGTAAAAAAATAAAAAAAATAAGTGAGGTGATAAGCTTTTTTGCATATAATTTTGGAGTATTTCAAACAAATAGCCACAATATTTTTTTTTATTAATTTATGACATAATGCCTTATTTTTTGCGCGAAGAAAACCTGTTAAGCCTAATAATTATTATAGGTAAAAAATTTTGATAATTTTTTAGACTAATTAAAGTATACTTCAAAAAACTTTAGAAATATTGCATTTGTGCGTGAAAATTAAATTGATAAATTTGAAATTTTAACATTAATATATTAATAAGTAGTTAGAAAAATTGCAAAAGTTTGTGTTTAATATAGAATTTAAATAACTATAAAATATTAATGGTTTTTATTATCTTAAAATTTTCCATTCATGTACTAAAAAGTAAATGAATAATATGTTACATTAAAATATTCCAAGATAATATTATATGAAATAATATCATTATCAATAAAACAGAATACTTATTTTATATATTTATAAAAGAGGACTCTATTTGAAACGTTGAGGATCTTAAATAGTGGTTTGATGTTTTCATAGTTCGGTATGTATAAATATATACACCAGTGATCGATGGCAATCAAATAAAAATGTAAGCTTTGATCAAAACTATTATATAAATATATAAATATAATGAATTGGAAAGCAGAAAAAGCCACAGCTAATATAATTAAATAAGATAATTTATCGTAGTTATAATTTTGAGTTAGAGCTACTTAACCTATAATTTATACAACACACATGTTATACATTAAAATAAAAGCGACTTAATTTATATCAACTATATACTAATTCCATTTAAAAATTAATGACATTTTGTATCACAATTTATCCTCACAGATTTTAATATATATATTTTTTTCTAACTACTTAGGTAGAAAATTAAATTATTTTTAGTAAATAAAAGAATTTATTTATTTTTTAAATATATGAATTGTCTGTTATAATATATTATATACAAACATATAGGTGAGTAGAAATACGACTTGAACGGATATAATTTCCAAATTAAAATGTAATTTTCACTAACTCTCTGAACGGAAATTTTGAAAAATTTGAAAACTTAATGATTTAGATATATGAATTGCACTTTTATGTATATGTTATAACTAGTTATAAGTATTACTTTTATGGGTAAAATTCGTCACTGGAATAAGAAAGTTGTTACACCAACTGTCTTAAGCTTTAAGTCCTTATAGATTAGTCGAAGAAAAGCACAACAACTGAGTTCTTGAGAAATGTCTTATAAGTTTAATAATCTAGGATTTCTACACAAAACAGTCAATTTTACAGAGAATTTTTTTAATACAATAAATGAAACTTCAATAAAAAAATTATGCAAAATAAATAATATTTAATGAAGTTATGTCAATATTTATATTGCTTTAGATATTTGTTATTTGATACCAATAATATAAATTTTATATTACTCAATAGTCAATAGTAATCAAATTATATAGTTTCAACTTTAAAATTTAAATAAAATTTAATAAGTTTTAAGATCGTTGTTCAATATCATACTTAAAGAATTGAATATATCGGTAAAAATTAGAATTTTACAAACTCTACAAATTTTTTCTGAGAGATTTTATGGTATGCTTAGTATAATTATTCTACAGTAAATGGTATAACAAACATTTTAATACCATTTATAAAATAATAAATATATATTAGTGACTAGTATATAACCTATATTTTTACCAATATAATATAAACAAGGTGATTCATCAAGCGTTCTTAGCCACATTTTTTCATATAATAATAAAATTATTTAAATTCAAAAGTTTTGGAATTTTTAAATGGATTTAAAGAACATATTTACTGTTTTAAAATTATTAAGATAAATATCTTACTACTTAGATTTTTCTTGTGGTGTGGTGATATAAGATTAAAGTTTGTAAATATTCAATGAATAAATATTTTTAAATTTTTGATGTTCTCGACTAAAAATTCAAATTCAAACAAGTAGTACATCAGTTATTAAAATATTAAAGCTAAGAATAATAGTCCTTAAAAATGGTTTACAAAAATAAAAGAAATTTATGTAATTTTTGATATAGGGTTTATATTTGAATCATTTTTACAAATTATTGATAACATTAATATTAATTACTAAAATTGTAAATATAACCCCTATGTATTCTAAGCTCATTATCATGAACCTATTATTGTTAGTAGAAAGTTAAGTACTTAAAAACTACTGGTTTGAATTTTGATTTTGAAATGTCAACATTTTCAAAAAATGCTTCTAAATAATTCACAATAGAAAATTTAGGCTCTCATTTGAAAAACCGATAGATATATTTCCACAGGACACTTTTAAATAAGTATTCATAAATATGAGCTATAAGTGTATTTAAAAATTCCAAAAATCAGATTATGAATAACTCTACAATCAAAGAAAAAAGAGACGAATGTTCTTAGCGAACACGTCACTGTATACAATATTATAAAAAGTATTTATTTTAAAATATAAAAATAAAATTACAGCTATATAACAGTATAACTGCACTATTAATAATCTATTTAATATTATTATAACACGAGTATAATAATTAATACCAAAATATAATGTGATACATCGTGAGTATAATATATTATAATGATACCAATATAATATTATATTAAAATGATGTGATGGTTAAATTTGTTTTGCGTTCAATGTAAACATTGTAAACATGCAAAGTTTCACACATCGTACCGTGGTATTGCCGTTAATTCAAATACATGAACTGAAGATTTTAAACTTAAAATTACTGACTTGTTTTGATTCAAACTTTCAAACGGTTCAAAATATAAACCGATTGAATTCTGGATGATCTGGATGCTATTATTTACATACAAAATTCGGAGAAAACCGTACTAGTTCTGTACTAGCATTGAAAAATAAATAATGATCATAAAGTATTCTGAAATCGATATTACGGCGTACGTTTATACTTATTATTTGGGCTCGGAACTTAATACACTTAAAAAGTAATAAATATGCATGAACTTATGCGCTTATAATATTACAAAGATGTCTTAAAAATATGTACTTACTTTTTTTTTTACTCACAATTATTATATTTTACTAAAAAATATTTTTGTATTTTATAATTTGTACTAAATATTTATTAATAAAAACGGTTAAACAGTAATTATTCAACTAGAGATTTAAAAAAAAAAAAATACATTAAGATGACTTCGAATTGTGTAAGAAAAAATATTTAAAAAAAAATAATTTAATGAAATAATAATTGTCTTGAGTTAAATTAATAATTCTATATGTATATAAATTCACGAGATAACTTAATTCAACGTTGAAATAAATCTAAATTTTAAACACAAAATAGCGTAAATAGTAAATATATTTTTTATTTTATTTTTTTCATGTCCGTTGTTGTACAAATAGTTAGTACATACTATGTTTTCTATTTTTCTTTGTCTATCTTTAAATATATAATAAAATGATAAACTATTTTCATCATATTATTCAGAGGAAAATAAAATTAAAAAAAAAAAAAATAATTAAAAACATAATCTTCATTCGTATTTCATGCATAACTATTGTCTTGTTGTATTAAGAACAATATAAAATATAAATACATGTATACACGATGATGAGCTTAAATATTATTGACGTATTATTACTATCAACTACTTGTATTTTCTCTTTCTCTCCTACTCAATGGTAGTTATTTCAACACCAGTTTTTCATTTATTCTGATGCGGTGACTTCTCTCCCGCAACAATATAACAGTCCCGTTAAACCCGCGACCCTTTGTATACAACAGTCCCGGCGTTTAGGAGTTTAAAAAGCCTTTCTCATTTATCTCGGCGGGTAATAATGGTGGAAACTGATGTAATGTCACGCTGCGTGTGTAGGCGAGTGGGACAGCGGGTTACCGTGGCAACCAGATTTTCCACTATAAACGTCACTGTAGATTATTATTATTATTATTATTATTATTATTATGACGTTTTATATTTGATCTTAACGTTGATCAAGTATATGTACAAGAATGCATCGAAACAGTTTCAAATCAATTTAAAGATTAGGACTTAACAACGATAAATATATTGCATTACGTATATAGAAATAATGTCTATATCTTACATTTTTATTTACGAATTACCTGATCTATAATACTCATCGTACAATTTTTTTCTCTTGAATAATCTACAATGAAGGAAAAGTTGTGTGAACATTACCTCTCCACCACTGCAATATTCAATACATAATACATAAAATAGTACATAATAATCTATACACAATTATCTAGCTTAGTACGCTAGACTCAACCGTTGTACCCCTTCTTGGCTTGGTGACGCACACACCCCTATCCTGTGTATACACGTTCTTTAGTTCCCATCAGATCGTACAGTTATTAATGTTATTTATGACTCCCATCGTTAACTTTGTTTTTTAATTATTATTATTTTAGTTTTAAAAATTTGTTGTTGAATACTGCCAAATAAAACTAACCTCCTGTAATTTACCAAGCATATTAATGATCAAATTTACTTAAAATAAGTAAAAAACCTGGGTGTCCCATAAAGTAGAAAAGTTCCCTTATTTTATTTTTATCTGTATAAAATGTAAATAAATCAATAAATCAATAAATTTTGATTCGACTTAAATTTTATTTTTTAATTATACCTATAAGATGTTTATCCAAAATAAAAATCAGTAATTAGAAGCTTTTAATATTTAATATAAAATAATGCATTAACTATAATATCTAAATTCATGAAATTTTAATATTATCAACTTGTTTGAATATTTACTGTATTTATAAATTAAATGATTAATAGTACTTTAGCCATTATCTTTACTTTAGACAACATATTATTAGTAAATTTTAATAGTATAGTAAGTATAACAAGAAATTGAAAATTGAATCAAGGCCACATCTAGATTTTTCGTATATCTAAAATGTTTTAGTTGTCAATTACATCTTATCATAACGGTTGAATAGATTTTTTGGATACGTTTTAAAATATTTTTTGAGGAACTAATAGACATGGAACATAATAAATTGAATGAAAATATTAAATTTACGTAAATAATGTATAAATCGAATACCTACTGACGTGGGAGGACCTATATTTAACTTATTAATAATATTCAGCGATGTAAATTTGATTAAATATGCTTGACAATGAATAGTAACATTATAAATACTCAGAAACTCATTTTTAAATTATTATAAATATATACTTACTTGACTGATATTAAGTTTTCATTTAAAACAGTATAAAACAAAATAATATTAAATTAGAGATTTAATATGTCTTATATTTTGATTTTTGAAAGATTTAATATTTTAATTAATCATATTTTGTCACCAAGAAATAACTCATCATTTATTAGTAGGGGTGGGGACTAAATAAAAACTATAAATTTATTTATTTTTAAATAAAGTGTTTTAAATTTAATTTTTACAAAAAAAAAACTGTACTTAGTCTTAAAATTATATTAACTTTATTAACACCAGATGAAAACATATACGATACTAACAGACAAATTGACATTAACTGATCGCATTCAGCGTATTCCTTATCGACTGACTGTTTTTCATAACACACACATAATTGGGGAAACACACGGTAGATTGATTATTTAATTATTTATATTTAATCATTTTAATCTGTTTTTTTCAATTTCTAGAAAATTAATATTACGTATTAGTAAAATACATAAAAAATATTATTCTCTATTTCACATAATGTTTTAAATTTTTTTTTTTTAATAAAATATGCGGAATATGTACTTAAAATACAAATATAATAAAATATACACATATAGAAGGAAAAAAAGAGTTTAATATGTAAAATATGCAAAATAAAAATTATTACTTTAAACTTCTAGTAGGTACTAAGAAACAAATTCCTATATTACTTAGCTAAATTTTGAATGATTATTGAAAAACATGCAAAATCTTATAAGTCCCTCATTAGATACTCACTACTCATTAGATTTATTTAAAAATTAATAGATTTTTTGATATGTTGTTTATTTTTTTATTTACTTTTATTAAGTTATTGTTTTGATAAAATGTAAATGTTCTATAATAAAATAGATAATATATTTTTATTTTATTTTCGATGTGTATATTTTACTTGTGGAGCCAACAGCTAGTCCGGAACGACACATGCAATGAAAATATTTAAATATTAATAAAAGATATAGATAATATATAGGTTATATCGTTAAGAGGACGTCGTACCCGCATATGTTGTCTCCGTCTTACAAATGCGTAACATGGCAAATAGTACTCTCAGAAGATCACGTTTAGCTCCTTCAGCTTGGAAATTAGAATGAATTGACCTCTTTTGAAATTTAAAAGTGAGATTATTATCTAGGGCATCTCATAGGCTTTTTATTATATTTTAATTTTAAAGCAAGTTATGAGTATTTTAAAATTGTAAATTGCTTGCACGTCTTAAAACACACATAACTCGCTTTAAAATTAAAATATAATAAAAAGCCTATGAGATGCCCTAGATAATAATCTCACTTTTAAATTTCAAAAGAAGTCAATTCATTCTAATTTTCAAGCTGAAGGAGCTAAACGTGATCTTCTGAGAGTACTATTTGCCATGTTACGCATTTGTAAGACGGAGACAACATATACGGGTACGACGTCCTCTTAATATTATATAGATATGATGTTCATGTTGTAACAGTTATAATATTTTAATTATTTAAACATTTAAATATTTCTTGAATGATAAACTATCATAACAAAACAGATTTTAATTTTGTTTTTTCATAAATGTGTAAATTAAATAGGATTTGGATTTAAATATATAAAAAAAAAAACTCTTAAGATTTTTAAGTTGGTAGGTAACAAAAAAAATTATTCTCGTAATTTATTGCTGTAATCGTATTATAATACGTTTCTCAATCCTGGTGAAAAGTAATAAAACATCGAATATTTACCCTATCTATATTTTTTAAAAAGCATATATTTTTTACGCCAAAAAAATAGCAATCTAGGGTTTTGACAATATAAAATATGGCAAGGAATGTATTTTCGATGAAAAATTGTCAGGTTTTTAAAAGTGCAAAGAAATATCCGGTTTTGAATAGTTAATTTAGGCAAATGCTTCAGGTTTTCTCGTTAAAAACGATTTATAGGGGTCGCCGTGTTTTTTAGTGTAACACGAGATGTTAACGAAGAGCAAATGATTTATTGAAGAAGGTATGTTATTTTTTAGACATGATTGCATTATTCAATTATTAAAGTCATATACCTAGTGAATTTTGTCGTTTTAACGTATTGCAAAAACAACCAAACCATTAAATTAAGTTTAATATTTTTTTTTCATAAAGATAGATACGTTGTTAAATATAATTAATAAAAGTGAAACCAAGAAATATTAAAGTGCTGTATAATAAGTTAAACATTATTGATATTTATGAATTTCTATGATATTAACACCGATAATTTTATTATGCACAATTTAACAAATAATCGCCTACCAAACTATAATACTACACAATATTTTATATATTATGTTATATTTTACGTAAGACCATCTTCCAATATACAATCTACAAAAAAATAAATAAATATATATATATATAGTATTTAAAAATGTAATCTAAAAGTTTGAATGATATTTAGATTAAATTAGATTATTATTATTTTAAACCAATTCACTTTAAAATATTACATATTATATAAGAAAAGGATTGTCTCCAAAAGTCCAAAAATGTAAGCTTGTGGAGGAGACAAGAAATTATATCATTCCTTGTCTTAAAACTACACATTGTCGAGAAAAATGTTTAGAATACAATAAAGTAAACAAATAAAACAACAACGAATAATCAAAAATATTAATTGCAATATTATGTACATAAAATTTAAAGTATTTTTTAAAATTATAAGTCTTATATTGTAGACAATATATTTTTTATATGATCTATTAAAATTTTGAAAACTACTAACATTATTATTAATAGAATTATAAAGGTTTAAGGCAATATTATAGAGACTAATTTTACAATTTCTCTGTTACATTCAAAAATATTATTTTACATTTTTATTAATTTAGTGTGTTTTATAATAAATAACTATGACTTATGATTAAAACCTAAAACTTCATTATTAGACTAATACAAATAATAAACTATTTCTTTTGTATAGAGTTGCTTAAGATGTAGTGTGTAAGTATATCAGTATATGTCATATCATATGGTTTTTTGAAAATTATCTTAAGTAAAGAATTAATCATAGATGAAATGTTTTTTTAAATGCATATCATAAGCTCTTGCTCAAATAGATATTTCATAAAAGAAAAATGATTGAGCAAGGTTATAATAAATCATTCATATAGTGTTAGAGTGATGTTAGACTATAAAATATTTTTTGAAGTTTTGAATTTATAAAATAAGCTTCAAGTTCTAAATTTTCAACAATAGCTCTCATGTAAAAATCTTAAAAGCTTTTCGATTTTTATACCAAGGTATTTTATGGAGTTAATGATTATATATGATTACAATTACAATTAAAATTATAGTAATTTCTAGATGTTTTCTAATTTTAATTTAAAGATAAGAATTTAAATCATGTGCTTTGATGACATCATTTCTTTGAAATTTTTTCATTTTGCAAATTGGGTAGAGATAAAATATATTTTATGATAATTAATTTCAAAGAAATTGAAATTATACCATTTTATAAAAATTGGCATAGTTTGGATCAATTTAGTAATTCATCCTGTTTATTTAGATCATTATATAATATTTAATCAGCAAAAAAATTAAACCATTATATTTTACTTTGAATAAATTGCTTAAATATTTAATGAAAATGAATGGACCAAGAACGGTTTCTTGTGAAATAATATATTTTAATATGTGATAATTGCTATGCACATTATTTATTTTAACTCATTAATTGGGATTAGTTAAAATAATTTTTGATAAAATTATTTGTAACTCTACGAATCTCATCTAATTATTTTAATGGCAAATTATGTTCTACCAAATGAATTACTTTTTTTAAGGTTAAGAAATATTCCAAACTAAATCACTTTTATATAGCTAACCTTTATTATTTTTTAAAACCAAATCTTTTTTTCAGAGAAAATACGAGATTTTTTAAAACATTTGTAAAACAGTATTTTTTAAACATTTCTTTAGATAATGTAAATGTAAAAGATATCAGACGATAATTGCATATATATATATATATTTATTTTCTTGTTTGAACAGTGGAATAATAACAGTTTCTTTAAACACGCTTGGAAAATTTCCGGAAGTAATTGACGAGAAGTGAGTGACCCATTTTCAATGTTATATTTATATATAGATAGATGAATTAATTTAATATTTTTAAACTAATTTATTATTTTACGAAAATTGTATTGATAGTAACATTTACATGACATGAATCAAATACATCCGACCCGTTTTCTTCTTTTCATATTTGTTTTAGTTGATTAGAATTCACAATGTTTTACATTTTTATTTTCAGTAGTATATTTGCAATTATTGTATTTAATACTAGAATCATGCTGTAGTAGTGTAGTGGTCAGTTATAGTATTATATATATATATCTTGATATCTTTTTTTTACATTATCATACCCATATCTATTTTTAAGAAAATTATCATCCGAGTAAGATAATAAATAAGTTGTTATATATGGTATTTGATTGTATTATTAAATATTCATGAATAATTTAAAACCATAATACATAATTATACATTATACATATAACTTAATATATTTAGATATTTAATAGTATCTACGTGTAAATAATTTGTAAATCAATATTTATGTCATCATAAAAATAAGTGGACACTAAACTAGTTAAAATAATGATCGATTTTTCAATATGATGTTGATTAAAACCTTTGAAGTTAATTTTATAATTTTGAATTATATATATTACAATTATTTATGGTTTTAATATAAATTTGAACTTTTAAATTTTAGCAAATACAAAAGATCTTTATCAGACATACAGCCTTGTATGTCAATTCACTATTACAAGAATTCAGTATTTTAAATTATAACCTACGTATTATATAAGCTGATCTCATATTCTAAAAATGTATATTAAATAATTAATTTTGTCTTTTGTACCATTTAATTTAGCGATGATTAATAATAATACTTGAAATAATGATATCTATAGACTATATGGGAAAATAGACATGATAATAATAATTGTCGTTAAGACTATAACGGTTTTTATTTTGTGTTACCTATAAATAGATAGTTTTAAAAATGTTAAGGGTTATAAAATTTATAATATAACGTTTATGCACTACATATTTACAACATAATACAGGTATTATAAGGGATAGAGTTATATTTTATGAGCAGATGATATAGTAATGATTATAGTAAGCATAGTTTCTTGTTTTTACACTACTATGAGTATTACTACGATCACTTAGATTTTAAACTTAATCTTTTATAATAAAATAAAAAAACTAAATTAAAATATTGCTTATAATAATAACAATTAATACATTACAATATCATACTTATTTTCTTACGTAATATAATACTACCAATGGAATTGTAGCTAACCTAACATTGGGCTAGAGGAGACTAGCTAAGAATAGGAGCACAGCAAAAAAAGGGGCGCAAAAACAAAATAAAACATGCCTTTGTTATTAATAATATTTATAGTATACATTTTATTTAGAATATTTGCAAAGTAATTTACTATATATTAATATAAATCAAAAATATGGGACAATCTTAAACTATTCAATAATACACAATACAAGTTAATATTTAGTATACAAATATTACAAAATGCTTAAAACATAAAATATATGACGTTTTTACATTACATTAAGTGATGGTAATTTTTTGAAAATTGATTTGTATTATTAATATTATTATTATTATTGAATAAAAGATACATGTTAAAGTAAAACATAAGATTCAAGATTCCAGAAGAAATTCTACAGATAGCTGTTTATTATTGTCACAATATAAAATGAAATAAATTTACTTATATTATTAATATAAGTTATAATCTAGGTTTTAATAAAATAATTATGAATAAAAATGAAAATATCTAGAGGGTATTATTTAATAAGTCGTTATCACCACCTATTGGTTTTTATTTTTATCGATCAACTTTGAATTCAAATAATATATAAACATTAGTTTGTTGACAGATTTAAAAAACAATAAATAAAAAGAGTTTGATTAACATTCAAAAGTATATATCTTACTTGAAAGTAAATAAAAAATTTGTGTGTAGGAGAGGGAGTTAAAATGTTATACCAATATTATACATCATTATTCGTTTAATAAATTAATTGAGAACTATATTACAATAATTTCGGGGAAGAATATTAGTCCTTAAAATCTACTATTAATTATAATGCAATAAATAATTATTTTATGTGTTATCAAATTTTTACATTGACATATTTTAGAACCTTTCCTATTTTCATCACATTATAGCTAGCAAGGAAGTGTCAAATCAAAAAAGTGGAATTGATCAACCCTTCTTGATTCAGCTGTCATTTCGATTACAACACACTTCGTAGCACGCATTTGTAGTTGTCTAAATATCCAGAAACTCTTTTATCATAATTTCACTGTCATGTAAAATTGAGCTGTTGTATTTGAAATAATTATTTCCGTATAATATTTCTGTAACAAGAAACAAAAATAATTAATAAAAAAAGTAATTGGATACAAGAGGACAAGAGAAAAATACAGAAAATTAATGATTTTTGACAAAGAGTATTTAAATATAAAGTATACATGATATACTCTAGTATATTAAACACTTAACGTATATTCTATAATATGTAGGGTGATTATTTTATTACTAAAAACAATTTAACGTTTTTTAAAATACTTATTTTACACAGTAAAAACTGGAAAATTGTTATAAAATACACGGTTTTTTAATAAAAAGTGATATTTAAAAAAAATGTTATTGTTTTATTGTTTTAAGTCTTTAGTTTTTTATTCACAACATTTGTTATTTTATATCTTGAATAAAGAAACAGAATATTTTTATAAAAATGTTGATTTATAAAAATAAAATTTTGAACAAGTTACTCATTGTCAATATTAAGAAATATCTAAATAAGTTATTTAAATAAAATTATAATTATCTAAACGTATCAATCTAGGTATTTTATTTTAATTAGCTACTAATAAAATTATAAATCAAAACAAAATTAAAAATTAAAAATATTATAAATATATACCTATTACATGAAAAACAATTAGTTTGAAAAGAATTTATTGTTATACCATGTATTTTAATATTGGCTGTTTTTTTTATCAAATTGAAGTTTTAGATTAAAAACAATAATACCAAATCAAATGAGCCAAAAATATAAATGTAATGTTATGTAGCAAGAGCAATAATTAATAATAAAAAATTGTCAAAACAACTAACCTTCTACTACTATCTGCCATTGGGTTACGATGGTTTTCATTTAATACATCTCTTATTCCCGCAACATATAATTGTGTATAAAGTATAATAAATAATAAGAAAAAAACATTTTTTTGAACTGATGAAAATAAATTCCATACTTACATAAATATTATATATTAATATTATATTGATTATATTGATATTATTTTATATTGATAAAAATGATGTATACATACGGTTATAATTTATTATATCATATTGAAATTTATTACTTATTATATAGTAATTAATATTATTTTTACCATTTCACTACAGGAAAAAAAAATAGTCACATATCTATGTTCTCAGTTATCGACTTACCGGTCTGCACTGGTATTCATTAGTATTCTAATCAATGGTGTAACAAAGAGGGATCAGAGGGTGCGGTGTGCGGAAGTGGGCACGTTCAGTTTCATTCTCTTGGGAGTCCCAATGTAGTACAAAGTTTTCCTTTTAATAATTTATAACAAATTATTAAACTGTTAATTTTTTTTTTAATAATTTAGAGTTATTATACAATTTGGAATTAGGAAGACATACAATATTTAAAAAAAAAATTTTAAATATTTATTATACCTAGGAAGATGAATGCACCTCTCCCTCCTCAGACCACCCTATAAATGCATGAAGTATTGAAAATGTTTTGTTTTTGGTCCCAGATTTTGAACGTTACTGACTAATAATAAATTGTTTTTTGTATTCTTGACTACTTTTTCATTGTGTCTTTTTGTTAATATTTATTTTTAAAAATGCTTTAAACGAAATTTTTTCACCTAATAGCTGTATTACTGAAAATGTAAAAAAATTAATATGAATTTATCTGATATTTATCTAGAAAGAAAATGTATTAATATTTATCTTTATTTAAACAAATTATTAGCTATCTATTCTCAACGCTGCTGGTAGTTAATTAATTATACACATTTAAAATCAAGATTAATAGATTGGTGTACTAGTAGTACACCATAAAATGTTGGACTAGGACGTCTAGGTATTAATGCATTCATCTAGACTTGTTATTTCCAAAATGTTATTTAATAATAACTTTATATTATTAATTTTTCTTTTTTTAAAACGATAAAACATTTTGAGATAGTAAATATTCTTTCATAATAAATTTATCATTTGATATACAAATTTCTTTGTTTAAGTTGCCTTTTGTTTCTCAGTAACCATAAATTATAAAGCAAAATAACAATATTATAATTTTTAAATATACTTGATTATAAATGTATGTTAAGATTGTATATAATCTAAAAAATGAAAATTACAAAATGTAAATAATTAAATAATATCAAATAACAATATGTTAAAAAAAAAATTATCATATTTTAAGTTTTTATTAGACTAAAATAAATGCTTCTCAATTTGCATCTTGATTAATCTAGAAATTGCCTTTCTATGCTTATATTATATTCACTGACTAAAAGAAAACCTTCGATACGACTTTTTACGATTTTTTTATAAATACATTAGATAATATTGGAATTGACAATCCCTTGCTTTCCTAACTGATGTGTTTTTCATATACCCTATTATTTTTCATGATTGGATAGAGTTCTAAGACATCTTAATCGTATATATTACATTAAGAAATGTCATATCATATTATTTTAATATTATAATGACCAATAACTCTGTCTTTTTTTAACTACAAACTAATTTATTAATTTTTGTAATTTGGATGTATTTGAAAAAAATTGACTATTAAATAGTTATACGTAAAAAAAATTATAACTGAATATTTAAAATATTTAAAATATTTTTAATCTCTATTAGATCGACTAAGCATCTTAACAAAGCATTCATTGTTATATCAACATTTATCAAAACATTTTTTTTTTTAAATTAGGAAATCACTTTGCTATATTATTTTAGGTCTTATTATATTTTGAGTATACTCATTGTTAAATAAGTTATAAGTTAATGAATAGTTGATGTGTTAAACATCAATTTAATGATAATTTATTGAATACCAAAAATAATTTTTCACACTGATAAAAAAAATAATAATTGTATTTTCGATATTTTTGTTCTACTATAAATTATAAGAAAAATTAATATAAAAAACTTAACATTTCAATATTTTAAAATCTCAAATATTTGTAAATAGTTAAATAATAATGATAATATATATTTTGAAAATTATATCAAGACTATAAAAAGCCACTAAATTGTTTGATAAATTGCGAGTCTGTGTAGAATTTTTTTTTTTTTTTTTTAATTACAATAAAAACAAAGTTTTGTTGATTTCTTGAAAACCGTTAGTTTTTCAGATTATTTAAATAAATATGAATTTTCTTCTTTTTTCCCCAATATACTAACAAAAGTTTCTTCGATTTTTTTTTTTTTTGCTACACAACGTGATGACAAATACAAAAAAAATTCACTCAAAATCTAAAATTATGTTTAATTTACTTTTTGTATATTTATTTGCTGAATATACATAATTCTTATTGGTTGTTGGTTAAATTTTTTATAGTCATATAATATATATATATACATATATATTTTTTTTGGTAGAGAATTTTAGTGATTTCTAATATATCAACGTAATTTACTTGTTAGTAGTGCAGGGTCAGAATTAGTGACATGGGGGTGGCTCGTGGACAGTATAGTTTATCCATTGCAATGACAGGCTTATGGAAATCATCGGGATATTTATATTGGCTAAAATATTATATGGATTTGAGTATAATACAACCTATAAATATAATTTATTTATTTATTGCATAATTGGTATAACTGGTGTAGATAAATAATTTAACTGACAATATGGAATAAATATTTGTAGCTATTTCAATTTTACATAAAAGATATATAATACTATTACAAATTTTGAACTTGAAACAATCAAGAGATTGTAAACAAGTAACAATGTCATTCGTTAAGATAATTGAGAAAAAGAGGTTGTTAGGTTTATAAAAAGGTGAAATTATATGACAAACCCTTCTAGAAAAAAAGGCATAATGAAGCATATTCATAAAATTTGAATTTGGTGAATTCGTTTCATCATTTGCATTAAAAAAAAAAACTGAAATAATGTAAATCATATGATAAAAATATTACATTAATTTGTACAACTATGTATTAATTACCATGTATTACCTATATTTGTACTTAACTTTTAATGACAAAAACAACACGGAGTAAAGTTGAGCTAATACCAGTTTAATACAAACAATAATCTCAATAAAGTCTAAAATAATCTAATTTTTTATTTAAAATAAAGTAAAAATTAATTTTATCTGGTAAGTAAATATTACACTACCTGTCTAACCAATAATACAAGTTCATCTCCAAAACTCAAATATTTCTAATTATACCTAAAAATAACAAATAACTTTAATAAAAAAAAATAACAATGAATCAATTAAAATAATAATCGATATCAATTGGTCAATACTATTTCTCGAAAACCAGATTTTTCCATCTTGAAAATTGTTTCAATTCCTATAGTTCATTAAATAGATACATTCTAAAAATGGTACATTTGGGTCGTATTGATTTTGTTTTTCTCGTAGTCTTGTGTTTATATGTGTATAGTGTAGGTATATAGTAAATAGATATATCGTATTATATACATTACCTATATTATGTATAAATGTGTAAGGCACGTAACACGATCCTGTATTATTATATTGAATAGGTATTAGTAATAATGTGATATAGTTAAATTATTTTGGGCACATATGGTCGAATGTTGGATTACAGCAATGTCCTGATGGATTACACTAAATATTTCACATGGTGTTATTTCCTCTTCCGTCTACGGGTTTATTGGCACACTGACCACACTACCTATATACCATCATTATTAAGCCCTTGTGAACCCTCCCTAGACATCCGTTTTCCCTCCCCAACACATACATATAAACAAACACACCGGATTCTCAGGTTTACCAATGCTAATTACTGTATTATCTGCAACAAGTTATAACAATTAATTACTGTAATTTAATATATATTAATATTATATTATATACCTCTCCGCATATTATTGTCTACGTCAGTTGTCCTATTGCTAAGTATAATAATTGGAGTCCGCCTCCTCCGGTAAGCACTGTTACTGATCCCGGAAACGTTTTTGGCATGTGACGGCGGGATTAATGAAATTGGACGGTCTTGTAAACATTAATAAACGCTCGCGGATAAATACTCATTATCTAACAGTTACTTACAAATTATACTATCAAACGCTACAAAAAGTTCCACTATAATGTTCTATGGTCAAAATTTACAAAAGCTACTTTGTTTCCTTTATATATACTATAAAATGAACACTTTGGCCTATTCACTCTATATTTAACCCAAAATATAAGACACGAAAGTTCCATAATTGTCCAATTAAAACTTATTTCACGTACATTTCTGTTATACTTAGTTACAATAATTTATTAAATTGTTGAGTAATAAGTAATATATTCTATATTTATCATTTTGAACTACAAATAGTATATTGAAAGGAACGAAGAACCGATCTTGGCTAAATGTGCTACAGTATGTGTTTTATGATTTTTTTTCATTTAAAACTTTTTGGAATCAATTTGATGTATAGTATTTTTTTTATATTGTAAAATTTTTTTAATAAATCAAAATTATTTATATAATTTGCATTATAACTATAATATTTTGATTATTATTATTATATTATATATAAAAATATTTCTCCAGCTAAGTAGTTTTCTAATTATATAATTTTATTAGTGTTATTATAAATACTATGATACTTCTATTAAATGTATTATTGTATTATTAGGTTGTAAATATTTTTAATAATAAAAAATAACATAATTCATAAAATGATTAGATACTGTCCTCTTTTTTCTTCGCTTGTCAACCCCCTTCTCCCGGATTGTTTAATTTTTCCGCAGTGTAAAAAAATGTTTGTAGATCTCCCTATTTTATTTTTAAAAGACAAATCATTACAATATATACATTTTCCGTCATATCACCGATATATAAATATTCAGGCTCGTTCATTTGTTCTTACTTTAATTTTGATTTTTTGGATTTCTTGTCATAATCGTTTTCACGTTTTCATTTATTTTTCTCTGATTTTTCCTTTATTTTAAATAATATTTTCATTGTTTGATTACATAAAAATAAATAAAAAGAACCACGAATACTTTTATTCACAATTAAAGAATGTTTTTGTATTTAAAAATATACATGTACATTTATCAATAAATTCTCAAGTTAAAAAATAATTGAGTTGGTGTACCTTAAAAAAATATAATTGTCTATTTTTAATACATTTAAAGTCAAGTTAAAATTTAATTTACATTCATTATCTCAATTTAAAAAGGGATAAATTATGTTGCTGCGTTGATAGCATATTTAAACCAATATTTATTAAAATAAGTAGAGAAAAAAATATTTAGTAGTATTATTGTAAAAATATTTGATAAAACTAATTTTTATTTTAGTTTACTTAAATCAAATGCTGAAAGTAACGAGGTTAGAGATGGGTAGTTTTTGGAAAAATAAGGAGACGAGAATAACTGGAAATTATAAATAATTAAAAATGTTTGTAGATGAATTACAATTTACGCATAATAATATTAAATAATGTTGCATTTAATTTAATTACTCAACTTTTTAACTAAATGAATGTTTAAAAATGCATTTATACTACACAAAAAAAATAAAAAATAGAAAATTAGAATTCAATAATATGTACATTATATTATTATGTATCTGTATTGACTAAATCGATGCTATATTGGCATGGTCGATGAATTCCATTTCAAAAGTATAATTTTTATTTATAAAACAAAAAAAAATGAAGACATTGAACAAACAATTATTATTATAGGTACTTAATCAAAATTCAATTCAAAAATGTGATATTTTTTTAAGTCTAATTGTTAATAATAATTAAATTTTAATCAAAAATATCATTTTTACTACCTCAAAGGTGATGAGTCATCACCTGATGACAGACAAAATAAACATGTTGTAAAATCAATAAATTTATTGCTTCTCTTAGAAACTAAAAGGGTAATTCAAAAATTTATTCTTTCTTGTTTTTTTTTTTTTTTTTTCAAGAAAATTAATTATAATAAATTTGTTTATTTCATTTGATTCTTCTTTCTCCATATTTTATTTTTGCATTGCAATATTAGTAAATAAACTTTGACTGTTAGAATTTCTTTGATGCATTTTTATAAATCTCATTTTTTTAAATAGATCAATCAGTTTCTATTACAACTACATGTGTATACTGTACATATATTTAGACATATGTATTTTAAAAAAATATCAGGTAAAAATTTCCAAAGATTTATTTATATTTTTATAATATATTTCAGTAAGGCTAATAAAAAAAAAAACCTATTCAAATATGATTTATTAAAATGATGATAGTGTTTAAAAAAAGATATTAGTTTATCTAATATATTTTTATTTTTGTATAAATTAATAGTTATTTATATTCTATGTTAAAAAAAAATAATATTTGAAACAATACATAAGTTTTGTTTTCTGTTAACACTTATATAACAATAAGTAAATAGTTGGTATTTATTTTTCTATTCCAATAATAATATCTAATTTATTTTTAAATACTTACATATTTTATATTAAACCTACCTTACATTTTTTAATCTGAAACAATGTAATATATACAAAAAAGAAATTTAAATTAAGAGTAAATTTACATGTATGTTAGATTATAGCATAAAATATACTATATTATTTTAAATAAAAAAATAAATAAGTAATTTAAATCAAATGAAAAACATTATTTATACTAAATAGTGTAACATGTAACTGTCGTTTATTAGTTGGGCAATGAATAATATAGTAATATTAGTCACTACTTAAATATGTTTTAATTCATTTTACGTGAATCTGCTTTTGAATGATGACTAAATTATACTTTTTAATAATTTAGGTATTAAATATTTTATATTCATTAATGGACATAAAATAATTAACTCAGTATATGAAGGATTAATTGAAGTGTTTTAAGTACACCACAATGATACATTTTTTTTAAAAGAATAATTAAAAAAGTTCCTTTTGCACAACAAAACATATAACGTTTATGATTTATCTAGTTGTTTAAAATAACTTTATATATATTATTAAGGATATTTGATACGATTTCAATTTTAATACTGACAGTAAATGCACGTTCTTTGTCTCTTTTTTATACACTAATGTGTTATGTAGATTTCTTATAAATGTGTAATCGGACAAATAAAAAATGCGTTATATTCTTTAATATTACTTACTGGTAATCGGATATTAGATTTATGCTAAATTCTGGTATAGTTCCGTCAGTGTACGTACTTACATAAAGATGTTGCACAAGAAAAAAAAAATCACACATAATATTGAATTTATTTTTTGCGAAAAAGAAATATCATAAACAGAATAATACTACAAACAAGCATAAAATGACGGTTTAACATACGCTGAGTTATAGTCAACACAGATGTCTCAAAAGTCCCATATCACCTTAAGTATGTCTCTATGAAAAAATAATTAATATAAATATAGGTTTTTACAACAATTATTAAAAAATTTTAATTGAATGATATAAGTTAAATTATTTTTTTCAAGTATTCAAAAATTTCAAATTTTTTTTATGCAATTAAATTTTTTTAATTTTTATAGATGACAATTTTTTAATCATATTTTTAAAGCAGTATATTTATATAAAAAAAATAAATATTAAAATCGACCAAATTGAATAATTAATATTAGGAACTTAACGTATGATTTTACAGCTTATAAGTGTATATACAAATACAATACCTATACCCAGTGATGTTGTCGTAACTTTTTTAGTGAGTATACACTTAAATGTACTTGATATGGAAACATAGGAGCTTTTCCCTCACCCCTATATCCTCTTAATATACTAAATTATTATTATTTTTATATTTATAATTACATAGATACATTATGTCACTTTATTACTATCATGCTACAATTGAGTTTCAACAGTCTACAATATAATTAAGTAGTTATAATCAAATAATCAAATAGGATTTTTAAGTTTTAATTATACACATTATTAGTTAATTACGACAAAAAACAGAATTAGAGAAAAATATTAAAATACAAAATGAAATATATCTCATATTCTTAGAAATCATTACGGCTATGTTAAACTACTGTTAAATTTGGTATCTATTTAGGTACCTAACATGCTTAGTTATAAAATAATAAGCAAATGAAAATTTAAAAAGCGTATAAACAAATAAATAAATCATAAAATTTTCCACAGACTAGCTTTTTCTTCATTTAATTTTATCCATGGAACTTTTTGAGATCTATTAGCATCTTATCAATTACATATAATACGTTTTCCCACAATGTATTTAAATAACTTTATGGTCAGTATACTTATGCTGTGCAATAAATATAATTGACTAATTACAGTGTTGTATTGTCGTATATTATACTAAAAAATACTATGCTGTAGCCCATAAGTACGAAAAAAATACCTTTTTAATAAATCATAAGCGCAATTAATAAATTTTACAAAAATAGTATAGTATATTTTATAAGTTAGGTATAAGTTTATACTGTATATATTGTGTTGTTGTCTTAAATAATTATCAACCTTCACCGTAATTCGTTACGATTATATAAAACTTAAACTATTAATCATAAAAATATATATATTTAATAAAATTAATAATTTAATTTAATAATAATTAATAATTTTAAAATCAAACTTATAGTAAAACGGGTACAATATTTATTTTTGTGCTTTTATCTTACTACTAAGGTACAAAAGCGCAAAATGAATTTGCGCTTTTGGTCTATCGAAAAATCGACGATTTGCGCTTTTGGGTTTCACCAAAATATTATGAATACCTTTAATATTAGAAACTATTTTGATTATAGAAATCGCCAAATCGATAATATATTTGTTCGATATTCAATTTATTCATTAAAAATTATTTATCAAATTGGTTTATAAAATAAATGCATTGCTATACGCGTATACCCACGTTTTATGTGTTATTCTATAAGTATACACTAACAGAAAAATAGAGAAATAGATATACACTCCACTATACCACTGCCTATACCTGTTGAGTTATTTGATTTATTTTATAATTTTAATAAAAACATAATTTTAATTTATATGCTATATTATGTCAGCGGTTCTCAACCTTTTTATAGTCACGTACCACCTACACTATTTGAAAATTTTTACGTACCACCTGACCATTGTTTTGCTTATTTTTGCTTATTAACAATGTATACGTTTATGTTATATGTATAGAATTTTATTTCATTAGGAATTACAAAATGAGATAATATAAAATAAATATATACATATAATAATAAAGTATTTGATGCACAAAAAGAAATTAAATTAATTCAAATTAAATATGTAAAATTATTATAATTATTATGGTTTACTTTTTACTTCCATGAGACGATTGGTGTTGTTTTGAACGGACCATGACGTCAATATCGGGCTCCAAATTGATAACTTTAAGTCTTAAATCATTTTCTACGTTTAATCTACTTCTATATTTATTTTTTGTGTACAATAAGTGAGAAAATGTATTTTTGCACAGATATGTTGATACAAAAGGGATTAGAAACTGTAAAGCTTGTGTGGACAATGCCAAGTACGTATTCTTGTTTCACGTCCAGCCAAAAATTAGTGATATTTTTAGTTTTGAAAACGGTTTTTAGGGTAGAGTCATTGGTTAAGTTAATAAATAATTCTTTTGCCAAAATACCATCTGGAATGTTCTTAATATAAATCATCTTCGAAAAGGTTTGTGATCCATTTCATTTCTGAGTTATCCTCAGGAAAATATTTTAAAATATTGGATTTTAATAATTGTAGGTGTTCCGAAATGTCTGTAATTATATTTGAATTTGGCTGAATTTTGTTATTTTTCCAAAATGTGTTTAGTATCTTGAATGCTGAAAGATCATTCTTAGATACTTGCGAAATAAATAAATCCAACTTTCTTACAAATACATTAATTTTATCATTAGCATAAAACATGTTTGTGTTTGATCGTTGCAGACTTAAACTTAAAATATTTAAACAGTCAAATATATCAGTAATGTAAGCTATTCTTGACAGCCATTCGTCATCACAAAATAATTTTGACTTTTCTTCATCAATATCAGCCAGAAGTAATAAAACTTCTGACCTTCACTCGAATAACCTGGTGAGGACTTTTCCTCGTGAAAGCCACCTCACCTCTGTATGGAGAATATATAGTATATGTCATTAAGTGAAATAGATCAAGTAGATCAAAGAGCACAATTTATTAATGTTGACTGCGTTATATTACGTTAAATTATCCTTACGTTATTAGTGGAAGTTAGAATATACAAATCGTCCGATTATAGAATATTACAAAAAAATAAATAACATAAAACAATAAAAAATTCATGCAGGTGATGAAAAAAGGCATTTAAAATTTTGTGATTAGGTTAGAATCCAATATTTGAAAATAAATTAATTTTTTCAATGAATCTACTTAACAAAATGTTCGCGTACCATTGTATCAATTGTGGTTGATTTAAGTATACGATTCATTTATTTTACTAACAATGAGCTATTATTCCAACGAAATCAAAAACTTAAACTTGCTTTAAATATAGCTAATTTTAATATATTTCTTTGTCTTAAACTGTTTTAAAAAATTTGATAAGAATAATGAATATTTTGAAAATGTAAAATACTAAAAAAATAAATAATTCTTTTATAAAATTTTTGAAGAAAAAAATTAAAAGTGTCATTTAATTGAAATTTTTTTACTAATTCTGTAAAAAAATTTATTTTAATAAATTAATTTGCCATGAAAATACCAAGGGTGATATGGGACTTCTAGTACACACTGTATAATACAATTAAGGACTATCACAAAAAATAATAAAAAGGTGTCTGACAGACGGGTAACGTAACGCATTATACACGATAAAAACGTCGTACACCGACAAAATGTTATTTTATCTATATGAAGTGTTTGTTTTGTACTCTCTATAAAACCGTAATCAATATCCAACAAAAACAATAGGAATCTACGCTAGAGGGTTGAACAGAAAAAACATATGATGGCAGTCAAAATAAATTATATATGTTAAACACACATATTTGTTACATTTTATACTTGCGAGTTAAAAGCATAACCATATTTATAGCGTATTAATTAAGATTTTAATAGCAATTTAAATTTAAATTTTCAATAGAATAATATTATTTATAATTTAAATATTGCGTCCGTGTTACATAATTCGCATATCAAACAATTGATATCAATGAGACAGATGTAAATTTAAATATACTAAACTGATATTCAACAAGGTGATAAAGAAAATATTCGTTTTAGCGCTTATTTGATTCACAGCACACCGCAAAATAATATAATTCAAACTCATAAAACAAATCTAAACATTAAAATTATAGTTAGATACTATAAAATACTAATAAATTAAGCATACAATTATCTTTTATTAGAATATTTTTGTTTAATTTGATTAAAAAAACACAATACAATATATATTCCATTTTGGTAATTTAAAATAATTGTAGTAACAGAAAATGACGACATAAAGTCGTCTGAATATTTAATTCGATGAAAAAACGTAAACAAGTGAGGTACTGCTCAAAATTTAAAAATTATAAAATAGCTCAAAAAGAATTAAAATATTTTTAAAATTATAAAATATATAGAAAATGATAATTTAAACAAATTCTGAAAAATTCCAGTATCTACGATCAAAAAAAAAACAAAAAAATCATATGAGAATACATAGTTATGATGCTGAGAAATATCTATTGTCATATAATTTTTAAATCAAAATAATATTGAAAAAATAATTAGTCTATCCGGTAGAATTTTTTTTTAAATATTGGTTGCAAAAAGTATAAAAAAAATCATCAAATATAAACGTAGGTATTCAATTTTCAAATATTTTTTATCAATATCTAACTATAAAATAATTTGTAATTTTTGAGATTTTGACAAAAATTTGTCAACATTTTAACTTTTATCTGCTTATGAAATATTATTGTGACTAAATTTTCAAATATTTTCACTCATCTGTACATTTTTTGAGATTTTAGTTAAATTATATACTTACTGTACATACATGTGTAACTATAATTACTATCTTTGAGGAAAATGATGATAAAAGTATTTTTAATAATTATTAAATAATCAAATAAATTATTTAACATTACAATAATTTTCTTTTTAGCACATATTATTATTACGCCATTGGGCATAGATTGTATATTTCATATAAAAAATAAAAATAATAAATAAATTATTATTAATATCAATTAATTATGGGTTATGAGGTAATTTATAAAATAATATGTCAGCGCAATAAAATTATAGTTATATGTATAGTTTAATTACCAATGAAAATTTTATATAAAACACAGTCATATAACAGATTTTTTTATTTTATTATTATTATTTTGTTACACTTTTGTGTTTACGATAAAACTAAAAGGTTTATGACTAAACTTATACGATTTATTTGACTGAAATTTATTATTTTTTTTTTTATGTTAAAACAGTAGAATAAGATGTATTCAGCAGGTATAAAAAACTCTATGATTTATAAATATTTTTAACGTGTTGTAAACATAAATAGCTCCATCATAACAAATTTAAATTAAATAAATAAAACTGTTGGTATTGGATTTCATAATCGAAGTTTTTACGATTCTGAAATAAATTATACTTGTACGTGTATAGTGTGCTTTTTTAAATTAAATAAATTTAAAGTTGTTCTAATTTTATTTGGAAAGAATCTATATTTTGGCATTTTGAATTAATATTTTTTTTATTTATTATTATTTTTTTATTTAATTTTTTTTTACTAACTAATTATTAAAATGTTTTGAATTTAACGATTTTAATAACTATTTTAAGCATATATTAAATTAGTGGTTAAAATATTTATATTTTTATAAAATCTATTATTTTTAATTAAATTTATATTTTTGTATTTTAATGATTATTTAAAATTAAAAATATATTAATATTTTTAGTTATATATTATAGTTTATATGTGATTATAACTATTTCCGTTCGAGTTTAAATATTTTCAATGAATAATAAAACAAAAACTTTACAATTGATTGAGGTTTTGCCGTTTTTAACATTTCTTATGAAATATTTCTTTAATTTTCTTTTTTTTATATAAGATGGAGAAAAAGGTTTTTTTATAATTAAGTATTTTATAGAAAAAAATGTATACTAATTTTAGTAATTTTTTATTGTTTTTAATAAATTGTTTTTACATTTTGAGAAGGCAATTAAGTTTTTTTTAATTTTTATTTTGATAACTTCTTTAGAGCAGGATTTTATATTCAATATAAAATTTTCTTATCCTTGTATGAAGTAATTTGTATATTTTTTAAACTATATTGTTATATGATATTATTGCAATTAATAAATTGTAATACACTACCTAAATATGAAAAAAATACAAATGGCGGAACTTTGGAAGGATAAAAAATGCAAAAACATACGAGGGATTGCGGGAATATGGTTGAATGGATTAATTTAAAAACAGCAAACACGAAGTTTTATATACTTATATCGTATCAAACTACTAAACTGCTTAATTAATTTATATTTTGTTTATTTTTCAATAAAAATATTTTTGGAAAATTACAATAAATTTACGTAAAATAATAAAAAATAAATAAATATATATTTTTTTTTTTATTAATAAGTATAAATAAATAATAACTAGAGCGCAGATTTATATGCATTAAAAAACGATCAAGTATGCGCTCAAAAATCTTAGATATACATAAATATATGTTCTAAAATGTTAAAATATGCACTAAAAATAAAAAATATTGATAAAAAAATTATTTTTAACTAATAGTGAAAGAATCTCAATGTTTAATCATAACTATAATCGATATCTTCTTATATTGATATACGTATTTTATTTACTGATTATTAATCTAAGGTCATGTTTAGAAAAACCATTTACACCTATTAATTTATTTTGATATTAATCGCAAAGCTAGAAAAATATAATATTTTTTCTTATATTAAAATAGACTGTAATAGTATATATTTAAAAAAATTCTAAAAAAAACATAAAAATATGCTTTAAAAGGTGAAATATGCAATTTAAATTGTAAAATAAGCCCCTTAAATAGAAAAATGTCGAAATATGCAAAAATATGCTCTAAAAAAGTTTCATTTTTAAATTGTTATGTCATGAAACAAATTTTGCGCTCACTTAGCATACATACGATCAATCAGAATAAATATGCAAACGCATACAAATTCGCGCTTTACTAATAACACTTATAAGTTATACCTAAAATGTGCAAAAATTAATAAAGACGTGTTTTCATTTTACTAATAATATTTAATTACTTATAAGTTTATTTGTTTAAACTGTGTTATATATATACGTATACGTTAATATAAAACATTTTACTCAAACAATAAATACCTTCGAAATAAAATAATTTGTATTGAAATTTTAAATTTTAAAATTCTTATCACTTATTTCAAAATTGAAATATCAATAAATAAAGCCCTAGATAATATTCTTACTTTAAAGTTTGACAACATAAGTAAATTTATCTCTAATATTAAAAATAACGAAATAAAACAGATTTTCTTTAACGAAAAATTAGTCATGTTATGCATTAAGCAGATAGAGACAACACATTCGGATGAAACATACTCTCACTTCTAAGATTGATACTGAACTTATGCACTTAAACCGCAATAAATAATAATAATATAATGATTATTGTAGTAGATTGTAAACATTATACTCATTGGATTATAAAATTCAATATAAAAAAATGATATACGTATATACTTAATACTTTCATTTTATCATATATAGATGATTTTTGTCATCAAATGGTTTTCCTCGGGGAAATATATTTTCGGAGAATTTTTAGTTTAATTTTTAAAAATACCATACAAAAAATGAGAGAGAGTAATGAAGAATTACTGAAATGCTATATGTACTAAAAGCATAAAGATTCTATTAACAATTAAATATTAACAATAGGGATTTGCTCTATAGTTTCTGTATATATATAATATATATATATATATCTTAGTTCTATATAGTTCTCAATATATAAATGAAAAATACCTATATTTTATACAATAGAATTCATTACAACTTAATATGTTATGGTTCAGAGTAAAAATATAGATTACACTGTTTGATCACATTTATTATATTCAATATAGTGTAGTGTAATATAGACAATATATATATATTTAAATTACATATAATATACGGATACGGATAAATTATTTTGCTTTGATGGGGTTAGAAACGACTTTAATAATAATACATTATATTTCATATTTATATAAAGATACAATACGAATGTTTCCAAGTACCTATATAGTTTTCAATATAATGCGGTAATAATGTACCTACTAATTTTCAAATTTTCTCAATGTATTGCAGTTTTTTTTCGATATAAGTTTGAACAACTGTTAAATTATGTTTAAAATTTAAATCGACATATACTTTAAACAACATTTTACTAAATACATCATGTGTTTCATATTTAGACAGTAGGCCGTTTCTATGTACATAAATTTAACAACAAGTACCTATACATAACACATCAATACACCATTGCACCTACATAGTACAACGTGCAGTAAAGATATCTATTAGACATTTAAACAATACAGAAATACTCGGTTCGTCAGGATTAACACTTAATTAATAATTATAATTATTTTATTCTGTATCTTAAACTAAAAACAAATTGTTAACTTTTTGTATTGAAACGATTACAAAAATGTAATCCATGTCAAAATTAATAGGTACTTATTTACTTAGACTATTTCATAATTTTTTATAAATATGTAAATAATATTACACACGATGTGCAAATAACATATCTGCATAAATGCCTAATACATTAACACCATTTAACACCATAGATACATAACTGAAAAGTGGTATCATTTTATTCTATATATTAAATAATAAACATATTAGTTTAATTACATTACCGTGAAGACAATGAAATAAAACTTGTACCCAACGGTCAACGATTCAATAAGTAAATAATATCATCATACGTGTTTCATAAATATTTATTTTGAATGGAAATATACTCCTCAATTTGCGCAGTACTGTAAAAACGTATAAACAGACATTATATGAGTGACATTTAATATTACATTTTAAACAATATCTAATTAAAATTTTATTTTTTAACTACTATATACGTCTTATAATTATCATTTTTTAATCTTACTATAGTTATCATTATAAATCCATAGTTTTTTTACATATTTCCAGAACATTGGTTGTGGAAATGACATATTTCATAAATATATTTAGTCAGGCTTTTACAAAATATATAGGTATTATACATCTATATAAATACCTGCATTGGACATTTGAAATTATAAAATGATGGTTATTGTTTTATAAGCATAACAAACATTTTGAAAAACACGTTTATGTAAGACAATCGAAAAAGTTTTTCGTTATTTTTAAAATCTTAAGCGACAGAGTAATTATTTCTGTAATAATCACAACTTTAAAAAAAATATTGAAATAATAATAAATTTATGTCTAGAAAACTGAATAATAATTATGTATTCTATGTTACCATATTATTATAAATGTTTGTGTGCTCTTAAAGTATGATTAATATACTATAAACACGAATAAAACATAATATAATACGAATTAATTCATTAATATTTTTAATGGTACGACGAGTTTGAAATTCGTGATTTATGATAACATGATGTGTGGTGTAATTAATTTATTAATTTGATTGTATGTATTATATTCCTAAAATACGAAATTTTTTATGAAACCTTCTAATGCTGATAATGAATAAAGAATGTATAATCCATTTATTTAAAACTATATGAGCAATATAAAAATAAAAATTAAAAAATTATTTAATCTTTAATAAAATTTTTTTCACCAATATGGTGAAAATAGAACAAATAATAATTACTTTATTTTTTGTGAATATTTAGAGAAAAATAGATAAAACACATAAATCGTACAGAGATATTGCCAATAAAGAAAGAACTTATACTATGAAATATAATAGCGAGTATATATTAATATGGACAACAAAAAGTAGATTCACATGGAATAAAGATTTAGAAATAAAGTATATAAATGATTTTTTTATAAAGAAAATATATTGGATAAAAGAGAAACGTGTGACAGTTTGACAAATAGTTTCAGTCATGGCCCAGCTGTTAAGTAGGTTGAAAGTTCCAATCAGATTTAGTCTTAATACCTAGTGAATGTCGTGATAGAAAATTTGTTTTCCTGTATACGGTGGGCAACGTGTAATACCGAAGGTATTCCTTACTAGGGTCCGTTTTTTAGTTGTTTATTTTATCTCTTCCTAGTGCATGGGACATATATGTATATAGATATATATCATGTTGTGTACCAGAAAGTTCTGTTGTCATAGTAACCGACGTCTTCTGATCGTCGTTCTTCGACTGAATTTTCCGTATTGCATGTTTCAATCAATTTCCCCCCGAAACCCCCATGAGGTCTGGAGGACAATAAATTAAAAAAACCTCCCTACAATAAAATATATGATACACATTTGATTAATTTATATAGTTCGATATCAGTCACAACGCTGTATAGAAAAAAAATTAAATAAATTACCAATGGACCAACCGCTGAGTATTAAAAGCTGTTAGTTGTATAAAGAATTAATTAATTGAAATAAAACAATACTGAAAATTATTTTTCCTTTTTTTATTATTATTATTATTATTTGTAATTATGAGAGGATGGCAGGACGCCTCAAATCGATTTATTAGGTTCATATATCTGACTTCCACGCGAAACATATTATAGTGAATATATTTTTCATAGGACTGAATGGTCTGAATGAACCGTCATTAATGATCGACTCTGAATCAATATTATTAAGTAAATATAATAATATATTTACTAGTTATCAAAATGAAAAATACGAGAATATTGTATTACTTTGAAGTAGCATTCGGTTTTTTTTCCCTATAACTGACTATTTAGGAATTTATATTTAATATTTTAGATTCTGAGCAGAATGATGAATGTATTGGTTTTACAACGAAGTATGTTTTTCATTTATTTTATTATTCTAGACATTTTTTATAATAAAAAAAAAAAGCTTTGATTTTCAACTTTAAATGTATAATATTTATACCGACATTTTCTAGACCTGATAAAATATATTTTGGTTCTTACTGAGCTGCTTATATAAACAGTTAAAAATCTCTACTCTTCTTAGTTTCTATTAAAGTTTGAAATGTTTGTATAATGTCATTTTTTTATCATGAAAAAAATTTAAAATTTTGATACAAGTTTTTTAATAGGTAGTTCTTACAAAAATTTAAAAATATTGAAAATTCATATAAAATATTTTATAAGCGTTTGAATTTTGAATATTGATGATAATTGACAAAATCGGAAATTATTTTGTAGATATACCTATATCATATATCATATATAGGCTGACAGATCGAATCCGTTCAGAATCATTTTTCACCGTATATAACGGATTATTGTTGAATTCATTTGTAACAGATTTTACAGTAAGTACTTACTCAATGTTGATGAACATAATATATACGTACATCCAAAAACTATTATACACCAGAGTGTTTTTCCCGATTTTTTTTAAACCTAACTACATTACTCATTCGTTTTGGACTTACAATAAAGAGAAAAATTGATAACATTACACATTTGATATTTAAATTAAAAACATCGCAAGTTTGTGAGAAGTCGCTTCTTTTATAACTAATAAAATCAAAATGAATTTTTAGCCAACTTAAAAATATACTATTACCTATTTATTCCTATTACAATTAAGTTGGAATTATAAATATTTAGGCCTTAGGAGATAAACGAAATATTAATTTACTTACTTAATTCAAAATAATTGTTTTACTATCACATAAGGACATCTTGTGTCCTTATAATCTTTATAAGTTAAAAATATTATTGTTTTATTGCAATATATTTATTGTTTTGCGTAATTCCCTAACCTAATCTATATGTAGTGTAGTTATGCAATATTCTTATAGAGGTACAAATATTATTTTAAATCTTCAGTTAACAAATTTAATTTTATAGAGCTTATGTTATATTATTTTGTGTAATTTAAAACGTGAAATCTTGTAGTTGTATAAAAGTGAATATAATAACGATATAATCTACAGTGTTTTATCAAAAATTATAAATATATACTGAACTCTGCAGACTATGATTAACGATGTAATTTTTAAAAAAATATGCTGTATCCGCAATGTTGTGATGTCAAATGAGGTATACTTTTATGTGTATCAAAACTGTATCCTAGCAAGTTTTTCAGAAAATTGGTGAGCATCAGTTTTAAGGTAATCATTTTCTAAAGAAATAAATACATTTTACAAGTACAAAATTACATTCATTTATCATTGTTAAGAACTTAAGGTTAAATATTTACTTTTTGTTAAGTGGTAGTTCAGATATTATTTATTTATATTATAATATTATTATGTACGGGTATCATGTTACACAAACAAAATTAAGAAATTTATTTATTATAAAAGTAAAATAAGATTAATTTCGTCTAATTAATAAGCAGTAACATACGAGTAGGTTTAAGACAATACATTATACATTTATTATATAAATACATACTACATGCATTTAAATTTTTTATCGACAACTATTGTTTTGTAGGATTATTTCAAAATTTTTCAAATTGCCACGTTTTTGATTAATACATTATTATATATGATTTTAAATTAATAATTATGTAAAATATTATATTGAAATAATTTCTCTGTAGGTACTTTATTTGATAAACATTATTATATAACGATTTACATAATATTTAATCATTTTTGAATTGAAATTTTTGTTTAAAATTGTATTCATGATTATTTATGATAAATTGGTAATATGATTTACTGTTTTTAATCATATTAGTTTTTTATGACAAAAATTCGTATTTTTTAAATTTACAAGCACTTTAATAATTATTTATTTTTTTAAACCAGGAATATCAATATTTTTTTAAGAATTTATGTTCATATCATCTATTATATAAACCGAATTCTACTTTTAGATCACGATAAATTATACTTATTTATTATCATTAATACTATGCTATCCAATATTAGGTACTTGTCATCACTATATTGAGGCGAACAAAGTAAGATTAGTACATCACCATAACTACACCTTGCAACAGTCACTGTACAAGTACAAACACTTTGCGCATAATATATATATTTATATATTATACTCTATTCTATTTTTAAATTAACATATGTTCTATATAACATATTGTATACAATATATTTAACTACCAACCAATTATCATACATATACGAAAAAATTACGACATAGTGTTTACTAATTTACATCGCATTTATTAAAAATTCCAAGAAACAATTAAACATATAATAATGTATTATACATCATTTTATAAATTATTGATAATATACGAGCTACATCAAAAATAATGAGTCGTTGGTACTGAGTTTAATAAACATAATATTATTATAAAAGCAAACTTTTCACTGTTGAATCGACATATGACATTTTTATTTAAAAATATAGCAGTTGGTTGAATGTTGACTAAATACTAGTCAATCATGGGGGGATAGATCTATTTATTCGATTAATAAATATAGTAAAATATGTATGTCACGTTGTCGTTATCAAGGTAGAGTAATATAAATCACGAATATTTTTTGAAACATTTATGTAACAATAAATTTATATTACAATGGAACATCGATAACTTAAAATTCTATATGTCAAATTTTTAATGATTCAAAGAAATGTCTTGACCTTATATTTAAAGTATGGTATGTAAGATAAATTTTCTCAAATTCCGTTAACTCTAATTTTTGAGTTGAATTTAGGCTTATAACTGGAAATATTCGACATATGAAAATTACTAAAATAATTTATTGTATATACAAAAGTTATTTATAATTATAACGTAGATATCTACGTACAATAAAGAGCATATGTTCATAAATTATTATAACTATTGTAATCGTAAACTGTATTTACTTATTTTACAATAGAATATATTTTTGAAAATTTTAATACGTATGTACATACATTATACATGGTATAAGTAAATAAATAAAATTATAAAATAAAGTGTTGTTTAATAAAATAATTTCTAAAACTCAATTTTTTTTTTTTTTTTGCTTCAAACTGATTCAAATTATATGGTATATTATATTGAAATAAAATTTGAGTAGTTACAGGAATTGATAAGTATAATTTAGCATCGCACGCAAGTAGAATGTAGTATGATTATGATTTACCTATAAATTATTAAGTTTGGTGGTTTGGTCTTTACTAGAAATTAACATTAAATCATTTATTTATTAATGAATACATTTTTTTGATTTATAAAATTATTACAAAACATAATTTGTGATAGAAAAATCTTTTCATTCAAACTAAATAACATTAATGTAATTTTTCTACCGTTAAAAGTTATGAATTATGATGAAAAATTGTCTTTATTATTCATTGTTGTTACAACCATTATTACTGAAATTAAAACTATTTAAATAACAACGAAAATATTAGGAAATATGCACTACTTTCACTGTTTTATAATAAGTGTCGAGTGTACCTAATCATTGATTAGGTCACTGATGTGTTAAATTTAATTTCAATGATAAATCATTTCATACGAAAAACGATTGTGATTATATATTTATTTTTTATTAGTAATACAGTTGATTTAACTATTTATTGCTAAAAGCGCAAAAACAAACGACATGCATTTAATTTTAATTAATACGATATTATTTCATACAATAATTATTAGCTTAAAGTCAATACCGTAACTGATAAAGTCTCTGAATGAATTCATTAAACAAACTAATAAAATTAGTAAAACCTCTGTATAATTAATGAAATATCCTATGTCTGTGTATACTATCAAGACATATATTAGTCAAATTAGCTTTCAAATTTATTATTTATTTTTTTGTAAATAAAAAGTGAACTCTAGTATCAAGAAACAATAGTATCAATTTTAGTGTACAATTAATAATTATAACAATTTTAAATTTATAACATACCTACTAACTGAATTATCCGGTTTCACTCGTGAACAGTTTTGCTTGATATGAAAGAGGTTGAGGATTTAATTTTATTTAATATAATAAGTAATGAATAATTTCACTTAGGAAAATTTTAAGTTTCAGTTTTTTTTTTTTTTTTATGAAGAATTAAATGTGCTAGTATCTGATGTACGTTTAATTGTGGTTTTGTTTTTCATATATCAAACTATTGATTTGAGGATTTTGAATGATATATCGGTTTATCAAAAAATTAAAACAACAGTAAACCAAAAATACTATACTAGAAATAATTTATATAATATTATAGTAGTTTATAGTTAATATGATTTGTCAAAAAAAAAAAAAAAAGTTGTTTAACATCACACACAGTTAAAATTACAATATAAACTATATAAAACAATCTATAAAATATTTGTCAAATTGATTTGATAATTTTTAAGTTTATAAACTCTAACTATATACACATCGACTTTTATAAACTATATAGGAGATCTGAAAAACTCTTATCACGTTTTTACTCAGAACTCAACAGCATAATATTATTAAAAAATATTTAGCATTTATCATTTTAAAAGAGAATAAGTACAATAAATTTTTTAAATACATTTTCAATAAATATAGGAAAACCTTAAACTAAAAACTACTTAATGATAAAAATAATAAATCTTTTTGCTTCCTCATACCGCACTACGTAAATTGGAAATAAAATTATCGAATCTGTATGCTACATCTCATAGTTCCTGCAACAAAATTTAGTCATATGAAATGTCTTTTATGACAACAAATAATTATTTACGTCTTCCAGCAACTTATTATACTTATTTCTTATGAATAGTACCCAATTTTATTTTAATTGAACACAACAGTTGAGCTCTTTTTATTAAAGCTACATGGTTGCAATAAATATATACTTAATTATAATATAGTATGTAATTGACGTTTTTGAATATTATGAACATACGTTAAACATATTAAATGAATAATTAATAAACTATATAATATTAAAATAGTTTGCATGTACTTAAATAATATAAAATATAATTAATTTATTATTTTACCTTGATATGCAACTACTAAAATAATACACATAGATACTTCTTTTAAAGTCATTAAAAATAAAAACAACCGAATATAATACCATTAAAGATGAAAAAGTTTTACATCATCCGTTGATTGTATAATATCATTTTACATTAGACGTCAAAGGGATTTTTTTCGTAAAAACAAACACAAATAACATAGCTATAGCGAGTGAGAGAATTAAACTAATTACGTAGCATTGTTTAAACTGATTATAATGTAAAAATAAACTCATAAGAAAGGTATACTATCCACTGAATACTGGATGTTTATTATTATGATTTATAACTGTTTTAAAACGTAAAACCGAAATAACAACATCAATTAAAACCATTAGGTGGTGACATGGCGTATAATACTATTTATAATAATAATAATAATACATTCGCGTTAGTCGCGTTCGATATGATAACAACGAAATATTGGCATAATAATCATAATTAATATTATGATCAATGTAATTTTCTAAAACTAAATTATTTATTTAACAAAATTTTAAAAATGAAAGTATTATTTTTATCTATTTTTTACATCTATTTTCTCATCATGTATTGTCTGCTTTACTAAGATTTATTGAAATGTTGTAACTAATGGACCACAGAAGCTGTAAATATCATTAAGCTTAATGTGTAAAATGTATCATACATTTTTACATGATTATCTCAGCACATCAAGAACGAAATTAATTTATTTGATGAACGGGTTTAAATTAATAGGTTTGTTTTTAAATTGAAATTTTTTAGAAAAATATTAAAAATTCAAAACAAGTATTACCTATATATTTCTTTTCAAGTATAAATAGAAAAATGTTCATTATATTTATGGAAAATATTATGAATACTAATAAGATTTGTTTGTTTAAAAAAAATTCAAACAAGATTTTATGTATGAAAAAAATAAATAATAACTTATACCAAATTACCAAAAGTAGAAAATTAAATTATTATTAAAAACCATCAGATATTCCAAGATTCAAGTGAAATTATAATAGCTTGATTTTGATTCTCAGTCAAGTACATAAATTCAATGAGACTACGTTATATATAGATACTTATTTACCATAAACTTTTTTATGTATTAAATACATATTTGTATCAGCTTAATTATAAATTACATTTAACATTTTGAAACCTTAAATTTCAAACTATTTTACAGTTAAAATTATGAAATTTTAAATTTTATTATCGAAAACTTTACTATTTAATATAGATCCATCATCGGTACTTTTATTAAAATTAAAATATATATATATATATATAGCATACAGTTGTTGTTATATCGCTTTTTATGAGTATTTAAAAATATATTTTTTAGGAACATATAAAGTTATAAAAACGAAAAATAACTATTTTTTATTTGACGAATTTAGTGATTACTTTGTAATTCAAAATATATTTATCATATAGACTTGAAACTTTCACCATTTAACGGAAATAAACTAATTTTAAGTTATTTATACCACATTATCATTAGTTAATTTATACGGTTCTACTATGCGCCGATATAATTTATAAATTATAAAAATTAGAATTATTAATAATTTGATATATGGTTTTGAAAAAAATATGTTTAACATTTTGTATTCGAATAACAGATGAATTACTAAGCTGTGTCATAAGGTAACTTACAAAGTAAGCTATCCGCTAAAAGGATGCTATACTCGCAATGATTGTCTAAGTCTTACAAATGCGAAACTGAAAATCTACGTTTAACACTTTCCGTTTAGTTTCGTTAACTTTAATATTAAAATTAATCGATCTATTAAAGAACTTAATAGTAAGAACCTTATCTATGTTCGTATGTTGGTTTTTACAATAATTCTTTTTATCAACTTTTATGTAAACAAAATAATGAATAATATAGTTTAAAAATGCTCATAACTTGCTTAAAAACAAAATTACCGTAAAAAACCAACATATAAACACTGATTATGTTCTTACTACTAAGTTTCATAATATAGGTCACAATTCAGTCTTCTATTAAAGCTAATGAAGCTAAATTTAAACTTTTAAGCTTAAATTTGTTATATTACACACTTGAAAGATGGAGAAAATAAATGCGAGCTAGTCCTCTTAATATTTTTAAAAATGAAGTTGTTTATACATAATATAAGTATAATATAGATTATATATCTTTTGAAGTATAGGTTGTATCAGCTAATTATTTTTGTTTAGAACCATTTTGCGTATGCAATATATAATTTAATTCTAATTAGATAGATACCTACATCAACTACGAATAGGTGTAGATACCTTCTAAACTTACTATAAACCAGAGCGACTTTACCGATTTTATTATTGCTTTATTGTGACATAACTTGTTTATTTGCATTTCCAGTTTTCATATTCAAAATTATATCGACATTCGTCTTTTGACACTAGCTTATCCAATAATAACACATATAGTACCTACATATAATGCATTATAAATAAATAAGACTTTTTACGACAGAGATGCGTTCAGATTCACGGAACAATGTCGAGGAATCGAACTTTGGGAGCAGCATAATGACGGCAGGGATGACTTGTCGCAAGTCCTCAAGAACGTCTTGTCAACGGGAACTCGAACTTACCGACTCGTCGTCGGTAAGTTAATTTTTTTTTTACCTCGCACGTCGAATGTATTTCTGTGTTTACGCTATAAAGAATATTTAGTGGAATTGATCTATGGCAGATCAGCGATGATACGTGCACCGGGTCGGACGGACAAGGTCGGAACGGAAGTGGGGCAATTAGATCCGGCAATCGGAGGAAGCGCAAGTCCAGTGGCAAAGACAAGAACGTTCGAAGACTAGAAAGCAATGAGAGGGAAAGACTGCGAATGCATAGCATCAACGATGCCTTTCAGGTATGCTGACATTTTAATAAATAAATATAAGTAGGTGGTATGTTAAATATATCCTAGTCATATATCTATTTTATTTTAAACCAATATACAAACTATTATTAAGAAATAATTACTTTATTATTGTTATTTTTTTAAAACTACAGCATTATTTTTGAGTTTAAAAATATTTAACTAAAACACATAAGATACAAGTAACAACTAACAATAAATAGGTTGTTACCAGTAGATTCATGAAGTACCTAAAATTTATTTTCAAAATAAACTTGAGAATTATTAAGCCAAATATTCGGGGTATAAAATTATGTAAGTATTTATTTTTTTTTATTACATTTTTCAAAATATTTTAAATTAACACAAAAAAATTATATCAATAATATTTTGAAATACTTTCATAACGATAAATAACAAATTAAATCTGCGTAATAATTAAAGACGCTTATGCCATGTCTTAAAATTATTCTACAATCATTTTTATAATTTAAATTACTTGTATTAAAAATTTAAATGAACATTTTAATCTTAGAGTTAATGAATAATGTTATTAAAGAAAAACTACTAAGAAACTAAACGTATATAAACCGTAAACATAATATATAATGTTAAAAGGAAGAAGAGTTGAAAAACTGCATTATGCATTATTTTATTTTTAATACAATTCACAATTTATACTTCGACTAGTTGTTATTTATTATTCATAAGGCAAATTTCTATTTTTAAATTTATTTTTACAAATCTTATTTATTTATAGTAGTTTATTCTATTAATAATTTAATTTAAACTAAAAGATGAAAACAATTTAGTTAGGTAGCATAATATATATATATAAATTATAATTTTAAAATTTATTGAAAACAAGGAATAGTAAAAAAAAAAACTTTCACTATAAATTATTATTTTTTTCATTTAATTTTACAGTTTTAATTAACTGAACACATTTTTATATGACACCATATTTGTAACAGCTGTTTTTCGTTTACGATGGTTGGGTAAGGATGCATATTACTATTAGTATTCGCAATATTCAATATAGCTTGATCACTAGCAGTAACGCAACCAAGATTTATTCAAGGAGGGGGTCCAAAAAATTGATTCATCTACTGTTTTTCTGTTCTTTTCCTTAAATAATACATAAATTTAATTCCTTAACAAACAAAATTATGTTATTTAATATATATATTTTTTAAAATTTTAAAATTTATATTTACAATTTTTGTCAATTAAATATTATTATTATGACAGTTAAATTATAGTATAGTCATTAGATATTAGTCTTAATATTGATTTTATCTATACATCGAATTCGACGTGTTATTAACAAAATACCAAATCTAATAATTAATCTAATCAATACAATTATATGAAAATTTCAGGGTAAATTTAAAAAATAAAAATAAATATTATGATATAAACCAAGGGAGGGGTCTGGACCTGGGGTCTACCCCCCTAGGTTTGCAACTGATCACTAGCATTGTCCCTCTAAAATCAGATTTATTTTATGAATCATCTCGCGAGTAAAAAAAATAATTTCGTACGTACCTAATTATTGTTCTTATTGAACTTTAGACAATTAGCTAATGCGTATGTACTATGTACCGATATATTTCATCATAATATATATAACAACAATATTAATATATGTACGTGTAAGTAAAAAGCTAAACACGCTGGACAGGAATACAGGATTATAATAAGGACACTGTCTATAATCTATCTACGTGAACACAACCCTATTACAATACCTACCCAGTGCGCGCCACATATTTGATATTCACGAGGAACGTAACTTGAGATAATAATTTATTCATAAAATACTTTGTATCGTCATTATATCGTAATGAGGCATCTATACGTGTAAAATAAATAATAATTTAATAATAATACATATTTTAACAATGGTCTTAAAACATTTATTATGGAAAATGTTTAGTACACATGCATGCTGTGGATTACTATCATCATGTCTACTGATACCATTCCACGTTGTTGTTCATCTGAATATTAAAATAACAATAACATATTAATATATACAATGTATATGATGCCGATTAGCAATAAATATTAGCTATTGAACAAAATGAAAAGTTCCACTTGTAGAATAATGTGAAATAGGCTGGCGGGCAACTTAAATATTGCTGATATTCAGTTATTAAAATACCACTTTGATACAGTGTATAAGCAAGGCAGAAGTTCAAATGAAGCGATTGTTTCGAAAGGCTTTTAGTATAAAAATGAAGAAGAACTGTTTGTTTAATCGTGAAGTGCAGCGATGTCGGGCGCGTAGGGTTACAGGAATAACGATGATTTGTTTATGTGTTACACAAAGGACAAGATAAACGGTTATACACTTCACCAGTTACTATGGTAACATCGGAAAATTCAATTGTTATATATATATATATGTGTTTGTAGTTGTTACATACTACAATAAACTAATATATACATCAAGAGGGTGCAGGAAAAAAATAAGGATTCCGTAGACTACCTTTTAATTACACTAAAACGTTGTATCAGAGTTGTTGATGGACCATTCATAAATAACGCCAATGCCCAAGAGAGATGGAAATTAGAGTATATTTGCTTTTGGCTTCCATGTGAGAAAGTATAACGATTTTTTTAAACAAAAATATTTATGGGTACCTTTTAACCTTTATGCAAATTACAAATTACATAATATAAAATAAAACGTAGTTATTTTTCAGTTTACTAACCATCATATAATGTATAAACCATTGAAGATATAAAGTAATAAAGTACATAGTGTATAAAAACAAATACTAAATTTTAACGAAAAATAATATGATAGGTACCATGATGATATAATTTATCTACGACATTTCGCACATAGATAGTACACAGAGGTATAGACATAAACGCCATAAACTGTAGTTAAAAAAAAAAGTTAATTAATTTTTTTTTTTTTTTTGATTATACAATATCAACAATAAAAATCAATTTAAAACCTTTTTATTATAATATGTCTAAATAAACTTATTTAATACATTTCAATGAAACATAAAACCAAATACAATATTAACATTTGACATTTATAATGACTCTTGTCGTTTTCGTTCATTGCTCCCAGACAGCAATTAAAACTGATTGTTATTTAGTGATAAAATGGCGTTTAATTTTAAAAAAAAAACGTAAATAAATTTAACAAAAATAACTTGTTTATCGTTAATTAAAAATTAATAACATTTAGTCGAACCACTGAACAATAAATGGATACATCGTATTATCCTATAATTGAATGTACGTAAACTCTGGCGTTATGAAATTTTGAAGAGGAATAAAAACAATGTGCTCGGAATTGCATTGTGCGCATTTGTGTGACGTACAAATAAGTACCTAACCGTAACATGTATCACTGTATATAATTCAGATTGTTCGATAATATATCTACATATATCTATCAATGTAAATTGTTTTAAATTTCCAATACGAAATCACACAATATCGCTATAATATTTATCTATTTATTTACTCCAAAACCGTATTGATTATAAAATATGAATATGAATTTGTCGAGAATTGAAAATTTGATTTATGCATTCAATCGATAAACAAAAAATACTAACATTTTTAACTAACATCAGCAGCACTATGTCAGTATTGTGTTTGTGAACTAATACATTAATCCCTAGACGTTTGTGATGGTATTTTGATCAAAATTGTGTATTTGTGTATTAGGGATAGTGTATATAGTTTGAGCGACATTGGATTAAAATAGAAATTACACTTTTGGGTAGTGTAGCAGTAAATGGAAGTAGAATACGGTTTTTGGTTTCGGCGCCGAACCATAACAAGATAGGGTCAGTGCTACGATGATGTAGGTAAGACAGGACTTCAGGATCTAAATAAAGCAAATTGAAAAAACTCACACAAGTTAATTCCTTAAACAAATTGAGAAATTATGTTGAATATGTTTATCAATGATAATATTATACACAAGACTAAAAAAGATGAATTCACAGATAAAAACGGGGTTTTTATTTGAAAATTAGAAGATTCTATCTCTGTAGGACACTGTATGTCTGTATATAAAGTATATTTAAAAATTTAAAAAATCAGAATTTGAATAAATTTGTTATTAAATGTAGTAAGCATACTTGGTAAATCATCACCAATATCATATTTTTTACAACATTTTTACTTTTCACATCTATATTGCAACCATATCAAAATATACCAAACAATTCTCTCCGTCTGAAAAAAAAATAACTGAGAACTGTTCTATTCTTCTATATACAGTCATATCGTATTATACAAATATTTTATCTATAAATTTATCGTTAAAAAGTTAATAATTTAAAATATTGACAGATAAACTGCTAAACTGCAGTTAGAGTCGTTGATTTAAATTACAAAATAAATAATGTTAAATTATCATTTATCAATGTGTTTATTAGTTATTGATGAATAGCACAAACAATAGAAATTAACTAGGTATGTATATCCTATAAACAATAAGTTTATAACCACTATAATTACATGTAAATTATAATTGTGGTATGTTAAGTACTTGTCTTTTAAAGTACAATTTATTAGCATATTAGCATATTGTATAAGTGTATAACTGACATATTTTTTGAATGGCTCAATAACCGTATATAATTAAATAATATATTTTGTCAATGAAACACAACATTAACAAAAATTTAAATTATTGAATTATTAAACAGCGTTCTATAAGCTGCATTATAGCGAATATATATAAGGCATACTAAAATAGTAAAATAATATTTACAACTTTGAATTTATTTTAATTCGATCAATTTAATCTTATTATGGTAAACGGTATAAAGTTTAATCTATAGAAAAAATATAACTATATACATTAATAATCAATATGCGTCCTATGTATTATTGAAATTTTTACTTTTATAACAAAATTATAAAGCAATTAATACGTGATTAAGTCCAAAAAGTTGTATACAAAACCCGACCAAATGAACCTGAAAAAAAACAACTTTCAAAAAAATATTTAAAAATATATAAATTCCAATATGCCTTAAAAAATGTATAAATGCATAACATTTAAAGATTCACAATAATATTTTTAATTAAAATAATAGATGATTGGTACACGTATGAATACCATTTTCCATGCCGATTTTAACTTTTAAGCTTAAATCGATTTTTCTGTGTCTTATTAGTTTTTAATAAATCTGTGTACCTACATAGCTATATACTTACTATAATTCGCGGGAAATTATACACTACTATTCTGATTCCCAGAATTCCAGAGAGTAATGCACTCATTGCTCGTATACGTTTCAGTCATACTACTAAGTTTCACTATATTCGTATCACTTCAATACTATTACTATATTTAATCAATGAAATATCGGTTACAGTCGCTTAGGGAGGTGATACCACATGTCAAAAAGGATCGGCGGCTATCAAAAATCGAAACACTCACTTTGGCCAAAAACTACATCATCGCCTTAACTAAGATCATTTGCGAAATGAGAGGTGATCTGGACCCGTCCAAGGACTCACATGAAGGATCTGGTGGTGCGGCTGTGTCCTCGGCCACCACAAACACTGGGCCATCATCGTCGGTAGCGGCGGCAACAGCGGCAGCTGCCGAAATCGACAGACGGCTGCAATTGGTGCTGCAAAATTCGGACGAATCAATGGATCTTTCTTAATCGACGACGAAGCAATAGTAATCGCCGCCACCATCACCACCATTCATTGTATCCACCACCATCCGTACTTACTTATTATTATTTGCTTATCTGTACGTTTGAAATACTTTTGAACGTGTTTTGACTAAATTCAAGTCAGTTTTCTCTATTTCCGTCATGTCATAGCTCATAGATATACATACGAATAATTTTCCATTAGCTTTTAAGTTGTAATAATAATAACATCAAATCTATTAACCTATTAGGTATACCATATTATAGTATTATAAATAATATCTCAATTGACCATAGTTCTTTACACAAAAGGTTTTCAATCAGTTTCTGCCTAGTAGAAAAAAAAACCGAAACACCAATACACATTATACTAAACTATTTATAATAATAAATATAATAATAATATTCATATTATAATAAAATTATTATACTATATTGTAGATATAGACAAAAAATTATTATAATTTTAAACGTATAAAATGGCATTATTTTTGGATTTAAGTATAAGTATATGTTTTTATTGCATAGGTACATTTCTAACGGTCTGTGAAATTTCATGGCTATATGACTGTATGCAATACAGTTATGATCATTACATAATATATGAAATAACATAACAATAATATTTTATCGTATGTGATATGAGACGAAATATATAATTTCGTTCTTTTCGCCCATGTTTAATGTATTTATTAAATTATAAAACATAATAAGGTGACTGACAAAAATGTGATTATACGAATACACGCGTGTTTATCATGACTTAGTTTTAACCTTTAGAAAATAATAATGAATTTCAAGCTGCTCAAATAAAAAATAAAATCACCATTAGCTCTTATATGTTTATCTCTCCTCTCTCTCGCTCTCTCTCTCTCTCCTCTAAAATATATACTCCGCCTCCTTAAAATGATACGCAACAACTTAAATTAAATAAAAATAAAAATTTCTCAAACATACTCGTAAATAAAATATTATTGTTATTAATTTATTTATTTTAAAGAAAATTACTATATTACTTTGTTGTTTTTTTTTTTTTTTGTCATGATATGCTTAAGCAATTTAGGTTCAAGAGAACATTTTTGGACCCCAAGCTCTTTAAAAAAAAATGCCATCAAAATCCTTACTTATTTTTAATTAAAAACAAATTTATTATTAATTTTAAAATAAATCTTTAACTGTTCAATTAATCTTTATAAATAAATAAATATTACTATAGCTCTAATAAATTATCTAGTAATTTGCACGTGGTACAATGCTATTATTTTTATGCCATTTATGATATTCGGATATCAATAATATTGAATTACGTTCCAAGTCGACGAAGTGTAAGTGTAATGTACTATTTGTACCAACGGTTTATCATAAAACCTAAAGAAATTCATTCGTAGAAACTTATCTACGACTAATGAAAACTTTAATTTTCTAAAATATCATTTTAATTAAAAACTATTTATTTTTAATATCCATAACAGCATACGTATCATGTTAACTGTCTTTATCTTATGATTCCATAAAACTTAGTTCACATTTACAACGCTACAATTGTAACCAAAAGTCAATAAAAATAATATTTTTTTTAAGAACATAATATTATTATAAAATACGATACCTAAGCCTTACAAACAAATCAAAAATCTATATTATTAATATAATTAAATAAATAAATTATTATTATAAATATTAATAAAATATTGTATACTATTTTACATACCTACTAGTTTATCTTATTTTAGACAAATACCAAATAAAGCTATTATCTTTTTGAATTCTTTTTCTAGAAGTGTCAAAATTGTTAAATACTTATTTATTTAGTAGAATCATTTTTATGAATATTCGAAATGCGTTTAATACATTTTTCTCGATATAATCGAGTAAGCAAGTATGCTTAAAATATATCGTTAGAAACGCCTACCCATTATACCTAATTAATAATACAATAGTATTATTATCTATTACATAATTGTGTAAATTATACACCTCTATGCATACTTTAAAATCTTTCTGAACTTTATTAGATGAAAGTTAATACTTTTTATTTATTTAAATTTTATATTATTAATAACTAGTTGTTTATACATCGCTGATTTTAAACTCTTGTGTAGCGAGATGTACTTATTATACAAATATACGTATTGTCAACTATATATATATATATATATATATATACATGTATTCAATTTCACTGTGAAATTATATTATTAATTATTAATATAGTAGTATTATGTAACAAAATTAAATATAATTTAAATAAACATATTGTTCGCAATATTATTCCTATATATAGTCAAATAAATATTATATTTTTGTTGAACACAAAAAAAATATCTTATTCATTTTATATATCCTACTCATCAGGTATACTACAAAATAAACCGTTTATAAAATTATCCAATAAAAAATGTCGATAATGCCGTATGGCTATTTTACTTTATACTTTTTATAAAAAATAAGCTATTTAAACAATCATATTATATAAGTATGATGAAACATATAAGTACAAATGCACAAATTCTAGAGGATTTAATGAATTAAAAAACAAGCTCTTCTTAATAATGAGAACTCAATGTATTATTAAGCTTTTTCATTTTGAAACAATATTGGATGAATTAAAGTGACATAGGTAATCCATAGATAAGATTTATATTTCATTTTTCAGTATGTTTACCTATACAATTTTTTTTTTTTTAAATATAAATAAAATTAATTATCAATCAATTAATTTTAATGTAAACCAACATAAAAAATTAATTCGATATTTTAATTAAGTACCTACTTCTTACAAAATAAAAGAAAAATATTTCACTTCGGGTAGACATAAGCAATAAACTCTTTACAGACAATTGTGATTCTGGTTCGTCGATTTTCTTCATATATTATGTCGAAGCTGTGCAATGTTTCAATGGTATACTCGTATATCCAAAATATTCTATTCATATCAAATGAATTATTTAAAATTAAAAAATTATTTTCTGCATATTTGTAATTCAATTAAAAACTCAAACCAGTTTTTTAAATACATTGAAATAACCAAATTATACTGAACATGATTAAATAAATTATGTATCAATATTATATGAGTATAAGCTATAAACCCAACGGTTAGACAGATGATAGTTATTCAAATGAAATGTTTTAATAACACAATACATCTGGTAGAAACTTTATTGTTAGAGTAGTCTTCAATGCAAAGCATCGACAGTAGTATAATATCGATTAAAAATAATCCTCTTAGGATTTTATTGTACCAAAACCAAATACAAAATAATATCTCAATAGTTGCCTCCCCGATTCCACCTACTGTCTTACATTTCCTCGATAGCATCCTGACATTCTCATCATCTTTAGCTTTAAAATCAAAATATAAAACCTAAGAAATTTGCTGAATAGTATTCTTAATTTTAAGTTTAATAATAGGTTAATTAATTCTGATTAAGTTAAATTGATTATTTAGTATGTATATTATACAATTTGTTAGAAGCATGGCCAAAAAAGTAAGTTTTATATATTTAATATTAATTAATATACATACAAAAATAAATTATGAGCAGAAAAAGTGTATCACTATGTCAATCTATTTTTTGAAATAATAATAATATTTTATATTATTATATTATTAGTATTATTAGTATTACACTTTAAATTAAACAATTATTTTTAAAAATATCTAGTTCTCTAATAATGATAATTTAAACCAACGGGCAACGAGTATGTCATTAACTCTTTTAAATATTATAAATACTTTTTATGATCATATCTAATTACATAATATATTATTATTATGAAAAAACCACAAATATTTCATCAATAAATATAACATAAATTATAAATAATTCAAATGTTTATACATAGGTAGGTAAATAGATAATTTTAATGAAATATTTATAAGCAATAATAATAGTTGTTTATACTTATAAACAAAAAAAAATATTTAAAATGGCACTGATAGTAACATGCTGGGTTTAAAGATGTAAAATTAAAGATCCCAAAAAAACTCATATAACATAATATGGTATAAATGAATTTAAACAAACAGCATATATATAATGTTTATGAAATATATAGTCCATATTATTGACAATTTATGACAATAATAAATTTTAAAATAAAAAAAAATATATATTGAACAACCAGTGTCATTTGTATAGTTATTATTTATTAATAATATAAGATCTAAAAACAATTAGAAAAAATTAGAAACAAAAATACTGCACAATAAAAAAAAATAAAAATATGTTAGCAAAAATAATAAATTTTTTAATATAAATAAAAATATTTCTTTTTTTTAATAACAGTAATATATAGTTGGAATGACTTTTGATTAAAATATAATAATAATATATATAATTTTTTGTAATAACATTATTGAATTTTGATTAACTATCAGTTAATACTACCTGTTTTTCTTGGTCCCTTAAATACCATTATTAAAAATTTCTTCGGTACATTTTTAACAAACAATTATTAAATTTGTTTTTAAAATAATTATTTATTATTTGATACATTATTATAAATAATTAATCATTAGCCATTTTATAGAATTTAAAAAAAAATATATTTTATACAAAAGAATATTCAATATGTTAATAAAGGATTATTGTTATTTGAAATAATGATTTAAAATAACAGCAGCTTAATAATCATATGTAATATGTGTCAATATAAATGACAACAAAGTACCAGTAATATTAAAACCTCAAAATAATCATTAGAAAATAAAAAAATTGTATAAATATATATGATTACTTTAGAGAGGTAAGCAAATGACAAGAGAAGAATGCATTTAACTTGCATTTTTTTAATAATGTCTGCTCACACATATGCATTTATATAATATGCAATTAACATACTAGAAATTTCAAAACTACAAAACTATAGGTTAGGTTAGGTTATTATCAAAAATAAAATGACTAATTATTGCACTAATCAAGCAATGGTTTATACACTGTCTATAAGAAAATTCAATTAAATTTAAAACTTAAAACCTATTTGGTATGTTACCCACAAAAATTTGATTTCTGATTTTAATTAAATCATATCACATTTGTGTGTATAGAATTATCATTTCTCGTGCCAACGAAATCATCGTGAAATAAAGAACTACAAGGTGTCTGTGTTTGAATATTTGTAAATTCTAAATCACCAAATAAGCATTCAGACTCAGCAGTTTGAGTATAGATGTCTAAAAATTCAAAATTGGTTTGTGTTTCTGAATCTAAAAACATTGGATCTGGATCATTTTTAATAGAATCACCCATAGGATCAGTTTGAGTCTGCGCACATAACCGTCTTATAGGACTAGAAGTAGCAGAAGAGAGTTTTGGATCATTGTATCTTAACATGCAATCCTTATTTTCAAATGTAGTCTGAGTTGATGAATCTGATAGAGTTTGAATATCAGTAACAGTCTGAGTCTGAGTAGATCTTTTACTAGATTCTAATTCTTGTAAATCTTCTGTGTTTGGCAATAATTTTCTTGTCTTCAAAAATCTATTTACAAAAAACATAAGAATAAACAAAAAATTTTACAAACGATTTATAAAATATATCAAACTTCATAATAGTTGAATATCCTAATCCAATGTTATGTTGTTTTCGTTTTGTATGAGTAAGAAATGCTTCTGGAGATTTGTATTGAACCCCACAATAACAAGAATATATTACTCCACATGTTATACGATGAGACTTTAATGTTGATTCTAAAGGAAAACCTTTTTCACAATTATCACATTTGTATTTTTTATCAGAATGCACTTTGATACAGTGCTATAAAATTGAAAAAAAAACAAAAATATATTAACAGTAGAATTTGTATAACATATTTTACAAGCTATTAAACTTACTTGTTTGAGAAGTTTTTGAGTTTTAAAAGATTTCATAGATTGGCCAAAATGCAAGTTATATTTACAACCCAAGACAGGGCAATAGAATGTATCATTAACAATTTGTTCACCATCATTTCTTTTTAGATCGCTTTCCGACAACACCATAACGAAACAGTTTTTTGACATACCTTACAATACTGTTTGCTTATACAAACCACAGATTGTATAACATTTTACCATGAATAATATTAAAAATAATCAAATTTTAAAGTTATTAGACAGATAGATAAACAAAAATCCATTCTAATAGAAAGAAATTAAAACCATTTCCAACTATATTGTCTATATTATTTATGAGGTATTGGGGTGGACTATCTAAATACTAAGATAACACTGAAATTGATAATAATATTGTATAATCACAAAATAAACAATAATAATCACACATTCACGCGTGATAAGACTCCTTGATGATATTTGTCAACGCAATAAAGGGTATAAAAAATACAGATTAATTCATCAAGCAGCAGCCATGTATCCCTTTTTTCTTCAATAATGTAGTTTTTCTTTAAATCTGGAGTTTAAAACTTTAGACATATTTAAAGATTATATTTTTAAGTGTTTGAAATAGTTTATAATACTAAAGTAAATTTTGTGAAGATACAATACCATCAGTTTTTTAAATGACAATAACCCTTTAAAACAGTACCTAAATTATTTAACATTATTTTAACGTATTTAAATCAAAATTGACTTTATGTAGCAAGGATAATGGATTTGATAAATCTATAAATATTTAATATTTCTAATATATAAAAATTGTTCAAATAGGTACCTATAATAAATACTCGATCCAATATTACATATAAAATTTAGTATTTTTGTAAATTAATTTTTAAGGGATTTTATTCTTAATCTTAATTAAATCAATTCATTAACTAAAAAACTAATTATAAAAATTTTAAATTATGTGTTTACTGCTTAAATGAATAATTAAAAAAAAATGATCTACTAACAATAATATACAATACATAAGAGGAGTTTCATTTGAAAAATAATGGATAGTACCTATCGCCACAGCATATACCTAAGTAAGTTTCAATAATTTTAAAATAGTATTTAAAAATTTTAAAAATTTCAAATTAAAATAAATTTAATATAAAATGAAAAAATGGGGAAGAACATACAGTAGAAATAGTTTATGACATTCAGAGTATTAGTCGAAATTAGTCTTAACCGATTGTCATTATAACTAAAATGATAAATAAAATTTAAAACTGGATTATAAATGTATATAAACATAATATTGAACTAAAATTAATATGTTTTATTATTACCACTAAATCATTACTTACTTCAATACCTACATACATAAAAAAGAAAAAAAAAAGTTGTATTATTGTTCTACACTATACATTTGTATTTATTAAAAAAAATTGTCTTAATTTGTACAAAAATCATATATTACTCATATCATATATTTATATAATTTTATCAATCAAACATTGTTTTCCAATTTATCTGTAAATAATCGTCATGACATCCGATTAATCTTTACTCAGTCGTCGTAATAATCGACATTAATATTAGTACATACAGTATAGATGTTTTTCCGGAACCTATACAGTCATTAAACCCAGTTTGTCATTATAATCGATGCCATTATTACAAACGGTTTCTACTGCATTTATTTTTTACTGAACGAATCTGTGTATAAGCACCATACTATTATTACAACCAGAGACATTAAAATATTTAATATTTTTAATAACAAAAATAACAATGCTCAACGAAAAATATAGTGTATGCTTTAGATCCCTTGATCAGGTATTAACCATCTCTTTAATCTTTATACCTACTGGCCAATGGGTAATGTTGTAAATGGGTAACCGAGACAGGCTATGTGGTAAACTCGCAATCTACCTAGGTATTTCAGTAATGAGTAATAACAATAAAATATTTTTAAGGCTTATGAAAAGTACAGACAATAAATATAACCATTCGTAATAACTTTAAGTTCAGAGAGTTCAATAATTGCAAGAAGAGTGAAATAACGATCTCTACTCGTACTTTTTTTTTGATAAATTTTAACTTGTTCTATATTAACATCTAATTTTAAACCACTTTTTTTAAATGTTACCAAATGAAATTTTCTGATATGTTTTAAATGTTTTGTCTATAAAAAATATTTATAATTTATATAACCTAATCTATTTATTTTATTTTCTATCGTTCGGTCTACAATATTACCTAACGTAATTCCATACTTGCTAGGTTATAACTACATGCTTCTTAGCCACTAATACAATTTTTCATTTTCCTCGGCGACGTTGTGAATATGTTAGTCTTAGCACTCTGGTATATATTATATTCTCGATTTTTGACTTTTGAGAAATTCCGGCTAAAAAATCCCGTAGTGAATACATTTAAATCTGTGTAAGTTGTGTATAAGGTCGGAAAAAAATTATGAGACAAGAATTTAAACTGGCCTCAAATAGAAATAGTTAATTAAAAAAAAAAATAGTATTATTCACTAGCATATAATTGTATTTTATTTTACCTTCATATTATAAAATATCGTTGAAGTTATTTTTGATCGTATAAGTAAAAAACAAAAATTTTTCAATGCATATTAATTTTTACTTCATTGCAAAAAAGATTTATAAAAAAGGTAGGAAAATAAGTAATCACTTTGCCATAATATGGTATGCATCGAGTGTATCTCGTCATAGAGTAGGTCACTGTAATAGATGTGTTAAATTTAAATTAAATTTTAACTTTTTAATTATTGCTCATGAAAAACGATACTGAACTAAGAAGGCACATCAGCTTATACCTATTACTCTAAAAGTACATATTTTAAAATATTATGTTTTTTGATATTATTTTAAAATTGATTTACTGTACTATTCGTATTAATATTTTATATTACAGTAGGCACCAGTATTTATGAAATTTATTCACTTTAGAGTCAATACAGACTCATCGTAAACTGGTGTAAATAGTTTCGTGGTATACTGTAACTGTATGCATGTACAAAGCAACCGGCTTAATATTAATCTAAATATTTTGAAAAATCTATTAATATTATTTTTGAATTACCTTCAATGAATTAAACAAAGGTTGATATTTTACTTTAAATATTTATAAAAAAAAATATGAACATTTTTTTCTGAGATTTGTAAATTTCTGTAAAGACAACTTACGAGATGTCTTCTATTAAATGTTTAAGTGTTAGTTATTAGTTATACATTTTTGGCTATAAAACAATTTTAAATATTCGTGATTCAAACGATTTTTATTAAAGTTTAAAAAAATTAAACTTCAAACGCGTATGAAATAAAATTATACTCATGTAGAATATTTTTAAACTATTACAATTGTAAGGAATAAATATCATTTATTTGGGGTTTTGTAATAAATTTTCAAGCTTTTTGAACAGATATGAGAATAACTTTTGTGTGATGATGCATTACATTTTTAAAAATTTTGACCCGACTAATATTTTATCGACATTTATGGAAAAAAAAAAAACTAAAAAATTATTTTTTGTATAATGAAAATAATAGGTAAACAAACATTCGGTGAAAATTTCAATCATCTGATATGTTTTTTTCAAAATTCAATAAAATATCAAAATTTATTGAGGAGACATAATTATTTTTTGAATTTAATTTCTATTAAAAATTGTTTGCACATTTAAAATTTTTTAAAAAAAAAATAAAATTTTTAAAAATTGAAACTAAGTGTTTACTGTATTTCATTAATGCAGTCCTTTATCTGCTATGGAGTATGTATTTGGGGTCAGGCATAATATGCCTAATATTATGGCCTATATATCAACATATTTATAATCTATAAATCATCTTAAATTGAGTAATAATTACATTCTTATTACTAACACTTATGTATTATGAGAATAATATTGCATAGGTATTTTAAACTTAAAGTGCTGCCCATAGATTAAGTCATATTTTAGTAATACTTACCTTATTAATATTCAGACATTGCCTACCATAATACATTCATATGATGCAATTATAAAGAAAACATTAATATAATTTCTCAATATTTTAAAAAGCAAATCAGAATCAAAAGTTGTATATCTGTTACTATTTAAACATGTTCAAGTATTTCTAAAAACACTAGACTTTTCAAAGATTCACTTATTGTAAACTTTAATAATATAATTTATTCCAAAGGAATTCTTTCTAAATTAACTGGGATATATTTTGTAAAAACTTTGATTGCAATAAACTCAAACTTTTTTGAGTACTAACCTCAACCATTATGCTTAATAGGAGTTTATATATGAAGTTTTACATGTTTATTATATATTTTAGTATGAAAAATACTATTATTTTTATTTTTTTATCAACCTTTATATTTTAAATAATATTAAAAATAAAATTGAATATTAATTAATGTATGTATTTATTGTCATTGTCATAGTCAAATACCTATTGTTTGTAAGATAATGGTACAGTACACATTATAATCTCTATTGTGATAATGCTAATATGCCAAAATATTATCTTATTATCAATAAGTCATCAACTAAACTCATCCATAAATTGTTTTTTCATTAGAGAAATTGTTGTACATAATTGACATTTTAAAGTCAAATTGCTAACTAGATTTTAGCCATGTTTTAAATATTATTTATTAGTCCTAATACCTAAATATATATTTATTTTTCTACATTTTATAATTGTTTTTGTGCATAACATTAGATGTTTTTTTTTTAAAAAGAATTTTGAATATTTTACAATATTATATATTCATTATTTTTGTATTTATAATAAATATCAATAGTAACCAAAATTTATGATTAAGGTCAACAATCATTGATTTAGTAGTTACACATCTGAACAAAAATTTGCAATTTTATTTAAGATAAGTTGAATAGTAAAACTGTATAAATCAATCTTTTTTTAAGCTAACAGAAATCATTGAAAAAAAAATTAAAAAATAACGCTTAAAAATGGGAAAATTTAAACATTTTGAGCCCTTTATCCAGATATTATTCGAGTATTTACAAAACAAAAATAATAATTAATGAAATTAAAAACATTGTTGTTTAACTAATACATTCCATATATAAATATCATTCAAAATCTAAAAATAATAAATAAACAATGTACAATTAACACATAATTTTATCTTCACTTTTATCCTAATTTATCACATAAAAATTCAATAGATATTAGTCTTTTTTTGTACAACTATAGGAAGGAAATATTCATTATAAATAATTGAATAAATAAAAACACATATAATTTTTTTTTTCAAATGTTGTTTTTCAATGGAATAACATTAACATTGCCTGCGTACAAGTTATTAATATTTCATATATTATATAATATTCACAATAATAATATTAAAAACTGCCTGTATTCCTTTGTTATGTTTGTACAAACCTTAAAATGTGTAATTTAATAATAATTTTTGTAACATTAATAATTTATTAATATTATTTTTTTACATGCTATATACCTGTACAAAACAAAAAAAAAAAAAAAAAACTAAAAAGATTTAATTATAATATTAATTGCATTATTATTTGAAAATGTTTTACATGTATAAATATTGACTTTGGTTAGAATAAATATATAATTTAATTTGTTCAAATTGGCTACAATTCTGTTGGAGTTTCTACAGGATTTTTTTTTCTTTTTTGGTCAATTTGATAAATATTTTACACAAATAGTTAATAAAATATATATATATATATATATATGTATATATGTACAATTCAATAATAATAATAATATACGATAATAAACCAAAATACATTTATAAATAAATATAATACAAGTAGTCCGGTTTCAAAACGGAAAAGGGAGGGGAAATAAAAGCCCAAAAAAAAAAAAAAGAATATATAAAGCTAAGACATTAAAACACAACAACAATCACATTTAAATGTGACTAAAATTGACATTTACTAAAAAAAATATATAATAATTTAGTAAGATAATAAAAAAAGGAGAAATAAATTATATTATGCAAAAAAAAAAAAAAACTTAAATATGAACAACCATTAAAACGATACAATATTTTATGGTAACTCGTTCCTTGACAATTAAACAAAAATTGTCGTTAAAAAAAAGAAAAAAATAATGTATCAAGAACAATAATAATATTATTACATTCACAATTCGCCTATAACGCACTGTTTAAAATAAAATTGCCCTAAAAATTTTTACTATCCATTGGTACCTAGATATTACATATATGTTATTTGTTAAAAATTTGTAACATTTCATCTACACTAAAATGGTGTCCAGTTATTTTTCATTTTGTTTTTGTATTTTTTTTTTTTTTTTTTATGTATATTTTCCTTAAAATAAAGCTAAAAATTTACAATAATTAAATATCACCTTAATTGACCTAAAATTAACTGAAACAATAGAGGAAATGTTTCACGAAAATTTAATTATGTTATTCGAAAAACATGTTACCGTCATATAAGAGCATTCATAGTGTGATAAAGCTGCATTAGCACTTGCATGTGTATTGGCAAACAAGACATTCGGTCATGAGTGTTTGAGTCTAATGATAACCATGATAATGCATTGTACCCCTCCAAAACATACCTGTGTGAATATTAAATTAATATCAATAATTGCTATTTAATATAAAAAATTATTAGTTATTACCTAAGGACGTCTGTGGTATATTGTGAATCTAGTGGATGTGCTGAAACTGCAGATGTAGGATGAAGAAGATCTGCAGCTGCAGGATCAGCATTATTAGGTAATTGCACAGTATGCATGTGCAATGCACTTTTAAGGAATGCAGGACTACATTTCTCTATGTCAGGTGCACATGATGCCCAAAACCAAGTGGGCATACGTCCTGTAGGTGCAGTAGATACTAGATAGCCTAAAGCTAATGGTTGTTGAAGTAATGCTCCCACTTCTTCATGGCCATCAATACAACTACCACCATTCTGTAAATAAAATAAAAGCACATATAAGTAACTGTATTTGTATCATAAGAATAATATTCTTACTCTATATGAAGATGATCCACAAGTATAAGGACTACAAGGTTGAGAAGATGGTGGACTACCAGGCTGAGAAGAACAGTCTCCTCTGGGCCCCATTGATCCTCGACTCATTCCTATGGAACCACCCAAAGATCCAGAACCCAAAACGCCTCCTATGACATTATTGCTTGGACCACCTAAAACCCCAGAAACACCACCACTAGGAAGTCCTAAGCTTGTATTTCCCACAGCATCCGAATCATTCCATGTGCTAAATATGTCATTGAAATCACCCATGCCCTCCATACTTTGCATATCTTCTTCATTAAATGCACTGAATAATTCATCATCACCAAGTTCAGGACCATTAATTTGTTGTTCTTGAAACGCAGTTTGTGAGGACTAAAACATAAAAAATATTCATGTAAGATAAATTTTTAATAATACCCTAAAATTATAAGTAACTACCTGTGTTGTAGCAGATGTTGGAAAAACTAGTATATGAGTTGACGATACATCACGGGGTGTAGAGAGTTGACAAGCAACAGATGCTTGACTAAAGCGTTCATCAGGTGTGAATTGATCTGTCATCAGTCTTAAGGAAGAATCTGGTTCTAAAGAAACTAAGCAAGCGCTAACTACAGAAGGTACATCAGATTTTTGGTATAACAGACTGCATTGGCCACAAGATTCTTTTAAGTGACGTGATGCTTTCATCAACGCTTTACGACTTAATAGCCACGACCAACCTAAAATACACATGTTACACATATTTATTTAATGATAAATAAAAATAATTTTATATTGTTTTATTACCTTTAAGTTCTCCGTGTCCAATTCTTCCCACACGACCTACAACTAATCGCCAAGGTGTTACACTTTGACTCATTACACCTAAGATGAAATCCATTAACTTCTGTAGACCAATTCTTCTAGCTGGAGATTTTCTTCGCCTACTATATATTAAGTACATATTACACAACTTCATTAACATGATATAAAAGTTATATATCTTACTTGTTTGGTACATAAATATTAATTGTAGCAGTTTCTAATAGAATGCCTTGCTCATCAGTTGCTGTAGCTAATATCCATCTTTGATCTTCAGATATACAATAACTAGCATAAAGTACTGAACATTGTTGATCAGTACCTGAAGGAGAACCAGTTCCATTGAGTCCACCAATGTTTGATAATGAATCACCACCACCACTACTACTATCACCAGCTATTCCACTATCGGGTCGGCCAGTTTTATTATTTCTATAACCGGCTAAAATAAAAGGAGGAGTATATGCTTTATATGCTGTTCTGCTTTTTTCCTGTAACAAAACACATTAAAAAAATAATTAAAAAACTAAAATCCAACTATAGAATTTTCCAATATACTAACATCTTTATTTTTTAAGAACAATTCGGTCATGGCTGCTGTACCAAATCCAGTTAAGGCTTTTATGTTAGCTGTGTGAGTTAAGTATCGCCTACATTGACTAAACACTGACAGAGCTAAGGTTCTCATGTTATCACTCATTTTAAGATGATCTGAGGATCGGCCAAGTTCCAAAACACTTTCTAAAGATATTAACTGAAAATTGAAATTCACATATTTTAATACATTATCATTAAAATATTTATTTTTTTGCTATAACTCAATAACAATTACCTGGACAGATATATTTGATCGTATAGTTTCTGGAAGAGTAGCCAAAACTGTATTATAACATCGTAAAAGACCATGGCAAGCAATCCTTGCGAGGTTACTACTATCCTTGCCAATTGAAAAAGGTTCAACTAAATAAATAACAATGGCTGGTACTTCTCCATCATCTTCTTCACAGTGACTGTTATCTCCATTACTATTAAAACTTTTATCTGCCTGTGAACCACTAGAAGAATCATCCAATCCATCATTCTTAGGAGTAGGTGCACGTTCATTGGATGAAACAGGCGATTCCACCGAGTTAGGAGTCATTGAGGATGTTGGTGGTGGCATTGGAGAAGGTGGAGGTCTTGGAACACTACCTTCCGGTGGGTCTAATAAAGTCTTATCCATAGAAAATTGAGAGAGTTGTGGTGCTAAATAATGGCGACAAACTTGGGCATATAATTTTAACATGGATGATTGATGGTTTTCACCCAACATTGAGAACCATTCGTCTACAGGTTCTTTAGCTAATTTTGCTGCAGCTGATTTGCCAACTCTAAGAATACCATCTCGTAACACTTTTGTGATAGGACAATGACGACCTAATCTATTGATTTCATAAGCTGCACTTAATTCTTTGAAAAATGCTCTTGTTCTTTGTAAAATAAATTCATTATCTGGACTAACAACAATGTATGCAACATCACGTGAATATGAAAATGGTTCTAGCAGTAATTTATCCCAATAATGAAGAGCTAATGGAGCAACAGCTACCCAATCTTTGTCATGTCCAACAAGAATTGGAGGGATTGGTTGGGGTTCACATCTATCATCAGTACCCCTACCAGCCAATCGATGGAATTGTCGCCAAGTTAATGGTCCGGTGACAGTATAGGGTTCCCATAACCTGGTAGTAACACTTCTTCTTTGAATAGCTTCTTGTAAAAGTGGTTGTAATGTTCTCATAACTCTTATAAGCTGTCTACTACTACGTGGTCCTGATGCTTGACTATAAGCCCATCTATGTACAGGGGGAGAACTATTATTTAATGGTGGCAATGATTGTTGATGATTACCAGGCCATCGGTGGTGTTCAACTTGCCAATGATTATTCATTCCACCTTCCAGCTGTACAAAATAATAAACAAATACTTCATAATCTACAAAAAAAAAAAAGTACACTGTGAAATAAATTGTTGTACAAACCTTAGCTAATCTCCCTTGTTCAAGAGCTAATAGAGCCACTTGATTAGTATCAGTAAATTCTAACATATTTACAGTTGCAGTCTGTGGTGGATTATTTATGGGAAACTTTGCGGCTGCCCGTACTAGGGAACTACAAGAACTATAAATCACAGCAGCACATTGTTCCCTAACTAATTCTAATACATCAGGGTTCATAGAATTATCATCAGCACGCACAGGACTATCTTCAATAAGTCCAGTGATTTCAGCCTCATCTTCAGGAAATAATCCCGATTTATGAGATAATCTGCGGTTCACAACAGCACTGAAACCACAACTACATCGAATTCCATCCTCATCACCTAAAGTAATTTAAAATAAATAAATTCAAATAAATTACACATGGTTATAAAAATTATAATAATTACCAGGAATTCCAACAGACATATGATGTTGTTGATATTGAGATGAAAATCCATTAGGAGTTAAAGTATGAGTGAGATAAACAGCTGCATCTGTACCTTTGATATTACCGACCACTTTTGGACCAGCATTACAAACACACAATGTGCAACTGTCAAAATTATGATCTCGGAAGACATTTAGTAATGAGTCAGTTAGCAAGACATTCACAACTATTGAGTTAGCTTCAGGTACAGGTGGAGACATATTTGTCGGTACAACATTCATATTATGATGCTGTGAAAGTGCAGGACTATATGGTGGAGGGGGCACTTGTTGATGTTGTTGTATTTGTTGTTGTGGAGGTCGATGATATTGATTTCCTCCTCCAGGCCACGGTGTACTATTATGGGGTGATGGACTCATCATTATTGGATGATGATAATGATTATTTCGATTTACATTTGGTAATAAATTGTTATTAGCTGAAGATGCTGGTGGAGGTACAATCCTAAAATAAAACAAATTTAAAATTATATTAATGATAAACATACAATTAAGTTAAGTTTACAGTTCTTTAAGCTTGAAAGTTTCCGTTAATTATTTTCAATATACAATACAATTTTAAAATATTTAATTAATTTTGAAATATTTTTAATTAAATATTAGTTTAAGGTTTTAGGACCAACTAAAATATTCAAACATTTTATTCAAAATGCCACATAGGATGTTCTTATAGCAATTTAAAAATATAAAAATAAATTAGAAAGCATTTTTATTTAACATTTTAAGTTTAATTTTTATATAATTGAATACTTGAATAATACATAACAAATTTTAGTTATTTAGTTCTAATTAAAAATATATAAATTGTTTATAGATATTTTTACTACATTATATATTATTCACTATAAATAATGAAATTTTAAAAATATTTAAATCTATTTTTAAGTATTTTTACCATTAAGCTTATCATGCCATTTTATAGTTAGAGCTAAAATAAAAATTAATGTCATCATAAAACAAATAATTCATAACTCTGATCATCAAGACAAAAAACAATATAGTGAATTTATTTAGGAACAGAAAAATAATTTCCATTTATAAATAATGATTGTAACTTTTTTTTGTGATTATTGCTAATTTGTAATTATTATTAACAATTTGCTTTATCAATTTTTTACTGTACAGTATAAGCTGTGTATATATTAATTAATTCATTTTTTTTTTTGATTAAAATACTTGTGGATGATAAACATAAAATAGTAATACCTCAAAGAGTATGATTAGAGTAAGTGAAAAGCAAAATTATTGTTAAATTAACATTTAAAGAGAATAATGGACTACATATAAAATACAAATTATAAATACAACATTTTAGCTTAGAACAGGAATTGACAAAAAAAAAAATAATAACAATCAAAGTTAGTTCAATTTTTTGTAAAAATTCAGAACAGTTGATAACATTATTTAAGATTTTATACACAAAATTAATGATATTAAATAATAACCATCTAATTTTTAGAGATTTTAATATTATAAAACAAGCGAAATTGAAAATTTTTTGAAAAGTTATGGCTTATGGAATGATAATACTTAATTTTGGTAATGGTCTATTGTTTAATATCCAAAGATTTATCACCAGATTACCAGACTAGGATGACAAAACTGACATTCCAGGCTTTAGGAGATGTACCAATTTTTAAGGAAAATATATATAAATGATAGATTGGTTTACCCAATGGCAATATATGCTAAATTGAAGGGACAAAATCGGAACCTAATAAAGAGGTGCATATAAATTTTATAGGAAATCAAAATCCTTGCTAACAAAAAATAAAAACATATTAACACCGGTCTTGCATATTACTTAACATAAAATCATTAAATAAAAAAGGTTTCTAATATACCGATGAAAACCATTCGTTAAATTAATTTGCCACTTCAGATTAGCTATTCGAAATTTTACCTAAAAGATGAATAGAAACTGGAATTTCAGCATTATTTTGAAAAAAAAACATAATTAAATAAATTCCTAAAACATATAGGATTGCTAATAAATGTCTCTTTAAGTATTATTAAGGTAATCCAAGTAAGATTTTTTAATTATTAGTAGCTTATACAGTAATCAAAAGTAAGATAATCATAATCCAAATACATTTGTATTTATTTTTAAATAAAAAAATAATCATAATTTTCTAACTGATGTATATTCTATATATTTTGTTTGATATAGGTAATTCATATCATAATATTATTTATTAAAATTTGTTATATGGATTGTTTTATAAATTGATTTTTTTTGATTTCTGTTTTGTAAATATTAATTATAGCCAAATATTTTTTTATAATATAGCTATTTTTAAATTACTTAACATGTATATACAATTATATCATTCAACTATACAAATAAATTATACTATAAAATATTACTGCTTATTATTCATACTATATATTTTTAATGTATAAATTCATTCTTATCCATAGTTAATATTTAAAAAGTAAAAAAAACTTTGCACCAAAATAACGTTGAAATGTTCCACTCTCTAAATTATAATATCTTACAAATTTAATTTTATAATCAATAATAATACACTATTACTTAATATATAAATAGAATTAAAAATTAATGTATTGGAAAAAATGCTGAACTTACTGATTTGGTTTTTCAGGCTGTGGTGGATGATGTTGAATTTGTTGAGGTTGTGATGAGGCGTGGTAAACAAAAGAGGAAGGTTTATAAACACAATTGGAAGGTATTATTAATGGGGGTAGGTTTTGGCTCGGAAGATTTGTGAGAGGTGCATATTTTGACGAACCAACCATTTTTGCAATAGTTGGAGGTTTGTACACATACGACCAATCCTATTAAACAAAAAACAAAAAAATATTAATAAAACACCAATTAAATTAATTAGAATTACCCACATCTATGTGATCATGTTGAGGACTTCCCATATAAGAATTTGTTTGGTAAGTACGAGGTGGAAGTAGATCTATGTCAGGACATGGAGATGCTATAGGATTGTGTTCTAACGATGGAGGAGTTGGAAACATTTTTACTAATTCTTCTGGCCTTAAGACACCACCGCCACTGCCACCACCACTACCTCTTGGTGGTCGCACTAAAAGTGTAGTCAATCCTCCTCCAAGACAATCATCTGGTTTATTTGAGCCAGGAGGTGTTTGCATTTGTAGCTATAAATGTTATTATTATTAATGAAAATCAAATTTGAAAAGGAAAATAAATTTAGTAATACTTACAGATGCCACTGCCTCATCACTAGACAAATCATCAGAATTGTCAAATATGTGATCAATATCTCGTATATTATCACTCGTACACCTATTTCCATTCATTAACCCAGGATCATATTCTTTTTTGATATCATCGTTCTAAAAAAAAAAAATTTGATCAAATAAAGAGACTTTTATAACATTTAAAAAGTAGTATATCAATAAGGATTTTTAATGAAATTTATATTTTGATCCAATATTGTAAGCTTTTCTAGGAAATAATTTCAATATTGATTATTCAAATAAATAGAACAATTAATGAATATAATATTTTTATTTTTATTTCATAACTATCTTGCAAAATTGAAATATGACTTGATTATAGTGATAATAAAAACACAGTTTGCGTGTTTTAAAAGCTAAATGATTTTAAAGGTTTTAATGCCAAAAACCATATATCTAAGAAAAATTAGTTTGCTAGAAATAAGATATTGATAAATGATAATACATTTTTTTTTTAATATGGTGATTCAATAATATGGAAAAAAAACAATATTTTTTATTAAAAAAAAATATATATTGTTGAAGATCCTTAACAAAAATTATATTTTACCTTCATCACAGCCATAGAAGTATTAAGTTTATAATCATTGGAAATCATGATATTATTGCTAGAACAAGCCCCACTTTCTTCATCAAATTCGTATGGATCTGAACGACCACCTTTAAATCTGAGAGCATTATTTCTTAATTCTTCAAAGCTGCTAAAATTATTTATTGAAATTTCAGATGATTCAACCTTAAAAGAAAATATTAATTAATAAAGTCATCTAAAATAATATAATAATTTTAAATTACTGGAAGAATAGGTACACAAGTATCTCTTCTAATATATACTTGTGGTGGGGATGCTGGATTATCCATAACATTATTTATTCGTGTAATTGGCTCTTGTTTGGGTACAATTGGTTTAAATTTTTTAACTGGATGATATAACCAAGCATCAATAGAAGAATAATCATATAAAAGTTTAGACGGCATTATTTCTTCTTCGACCAAATTTGATTCATAATCTTTAGATGAGAGCTGTGGTCGTTTTAATGTAATATAAGCACTCGAACTTTGCGTTTGCATTGGAACTGGTGTTGTTGCAGTTGGCGTAGTTGCTGGGATGCTTACAGTATTACTAGGTGGTGCAGGTGTGCCAGAGTTACTTTCTCGTCCAGATTTAACCGGTTCCTGGCTAGCAGGAGCAGATGAAGGATAAGGTGAAAATACTTGATTGGAGACAGATGATACTGACTTAGGCTGAAAGTCAACTGAAAGAGGTGTAATAGGAATTTTTTCATCATGTGGACTAAGCATTGGAGGAGGAATTGAAAGTGGAGCTGGTTGTCCAGCTGATGGAGGAGTTGGTACTGAAGGCAAAGGTGGCACAGAATCTAGCCCACAAGGACTATCTGTAGGACAAACACGCGATGACCTAAAAAAAATTTACAAATTAAAATTTAATTAAGTTATACAAATCTTGTTATTTGGAATATATATAGGGGACAAAAACCATTTATATTAGTTGTTTTTAATATAATAGTTCATGCAATTATGTACATATATTTTTAAATTATAAGAAATGTATATATTTTAATTATATAACCCAACACCACCACCATTTCATGCCATTTATTTTTATATTATGCTATAATATAAATTTATTATATATTATACTGAATATCCAATAATTATTAAATAATACAATTCAAACATTCACAATTAATTAATTATTATAAAATACTCCCTATCATAATTCCAAAACAATTAAAAGTTAATTTATTCATCAAATAAATTTAAAAAAAAACCAGTCATAAAAAATTGTTAATGTGGATTAGAAATTTATAAAATAGACCATCAGTTGTTATTTTAAGGCCTTTGAAATAAATTAATAAACTAAAATCTTGTTTAGAAATATAAGATTTATTTAATTTTTAAAACCATTTCACCTCCCAAGCGTCTCATCAATAGACAAACCTGAGGGTGGCATTGTTTGCATCGGGTGGCGGCTGCTGAGTGATGAAAATATCAGGGAGGGGAGTGCGTCTATGGAATGGTGTGCCGATTGGCTGTGTCTGGTGCTTGGAACTCGTTTTTCTACACCTGTAAATAGCCAGCCAAATAACAAAAACCAATCGACTTCCAAAGTTTCCAAAAGACAAACATCACACTAACATCTCACTTACAATATATTAATACAAATGATCTTACCTTGTACAGGAACATGTTAATTTTTGTAATGGATCGGATAAGTGCCATTGACCTAAAGTTGGTGATTCAGGTCTGGATGGAGGATTCTGTTCTGTGTGTAGTGGCCCCAACACACAATCTTGCCATGCTCGTTCAGGTATAGCTGATGCTGCATTATCCAAAGCATATATTATTGTATCTGGATGATGTTGATGTTTAGATGGAAACAATTGTTGTTTAGGCACTACTTAAAAATAACAAAATTAAGTTTAAAATAATTATAATATTTAAAAAAATAAAATAAATACTTTGTTGCTGTTGTTGTTGATGCAGCTGTGGTGGTGATTGTTGTTGTGGTTGTTGTTGTTGTTGCTGCTGCTGCTGCTGTTGTGATTGGGGATTTGTTTGATGAGTATTCTGATTTTTATATAACTCAGCAGTACTGTCATCTAAATCAGTTACCAAAACATAACATGATGGATATCTCATTTTTACGCCACCTATAAAAATACACAATAAAAAACTAATAAGTTTTAACATTTTAGATAATAAAGTAAAAAATACTGAACTTACCAACTAAAACTTCTACTGCAGGAGTTAATTCATTAGGTCCATTATTATTAACAACTGGATAAAAATGACTCCATTCATCCATCATACGGCTAGTTTCAGAATCCATATTCTTATATACATGACCAGTTAATGTACCAGCAAGGCCAAATGGTGCAAGCATAACTAGAATTATTGAATTTTATTTAAAATAATTAAATATTAATAATAAATAAATAAGTAACAAAAATTACCTTGAATATTTGTTCCACTTTGAGGTTGAGAGGACGCTTGTGCCAAGTGTTCTTTTGATAAAGTTCGTACTATAGAATGTTGTCGTACATCTATGCTAGCACAAACAGTGCTTTCTCCGTGGACAAAAAATGCAAAAGAAAATGACAAATGACTTGCACTACAAAAATTTTAACATTAATTTAATCATAAATTATGGTTAAATATATTTACTAAGAAATGCTACCTCGAATTATCTAACTTCTCAGAAGATGAATAAGGTTGTACAAACCATTTTCCTAATCGAATAAATTCTCTAGACATTAAACATCTGAAATCATACAAACAAAAATTAAAACACATTTTATAATGGACAATTTTAAACAAATTTACCTTTCTATTAAGTTATGAAGTGCCTTAAATAAAAGTGAACGGCATTCATAAGATAGACCACTTTCCCATGATCCATTATCACCTTCTGTAAAAAAAATAATAATTTATTAAAATTTTAATCAGCACATTTATTAAATTTAGTAATATAAATTTTACCATTATGTAAAAGTTGAGGAGAAACAAGTCCAGTCAGATCTGGTTCTTCACCATACCAAAATATCCACAACTCTTTTGATGCCTTCAAAGAAAGTGCAGGTGGAAGAGCTGGTATGGGTGTTGGTGGTGCAGGAACCAAAGGATCAAGTGATGTCTGTTGAGAGTTGGCAGGCGGTAATGAAACACGTCGCCATACAGCCAACATATCATGTGTTAAACATCTTGTATAACTGGATAACACAGGATCCTCAAGCACCGAGCCACAGGCATTGGTTCCGCCACCAGGACCACCTCCCCAATCAGGCGGTCCTTCTGGACCAGCTGAACAGTGTACAAACTTACGCCATTTTATGCCGCATAAGTCAGTCTAAAATTATAAATTTATAATTTAGTTTGTTTAATTTAACTTTAAGTAATTTAATAAAATAATTAGGTATTTATCATTATTTATTTCAATGCTCAAACTATAAAAAACAAAACAACTTTTAACTGTGGTAAATGATTTATATGATCATTAATTAATAATCCAAAATACTTGGAAATAAAATTTTTTCGATTTCAAAATTGTTATAAACTAAATAAGTTAAATTAAAAATCTAAGGGCCATACTATGCGATGTTTCATTCATAAATCTGATCTAGCATTCACCAGTCTAAGATAAAAGTATAAGATAAGTATTGTCAAGTCTATAATCATAATCCGGAATTCCGTTACTTACTTAAGTTTTTTAATACTTGGTCTATAGTCTTTAATTTATCATTTTGTAAATATTTTGTAGCATTTCTTTGAAAATGTTATAATCACATACAATTATGAAATACGCGCGAGAAACTATTTATTTATTAAACACATGTTTATCAAAGAATAAACAATATTAATAGTTTTAAAATAAAAAATTTTAAAAAATGTTTTCAAAATTATCCTTTCGAATTTCATATCGTGAATATAAATAATTCTCAATCCTGTACTAACTCTTAAGAAGTAAATCTTGTGCTTTTTTAGCTATAAAAAAGTGAAAACTATATTAGTTTTATTTCGTCGAAAAAAAAACAAAGATAAAAGGTATGTATCAAACATGTATCGCAAGAAATCATACATAACTAATGAGAATTTTTTTTTCTCGAATTTTATATATTATTGTAATCACAATCTGAAGATTGAAATCCAATCCTATAACAATGATTCTCAATTTATTTTCCTGAAATATGAATTTGCTATATCTGGACACGATATAACTTGTGACTGTTGTACGCATCCATATAAAAATCTTAAAATTTAACGGAATCAACATTAATAATACTTATATATTGTAATTAATATTCCATGTTTTCACTCTTTATAATTTTTGAGCTATTCATAGTTTTAATATTAAGGGCTTTTAAAAATAAAAAATAGATTGAATGTAGAAAATCAGTATTTGTTACCATTTCGCACCTAAAACGTTCGACGCTAAAACGCTGAAAGTTCAACATATTGTTGTTTATAATATATCTCTTACACTTGAAAAAAAACATAATATTATCAAGAATTGTCTAAACAGTATACAAGTCCGTCCCTACTAATTTGTCACAAGTAGGTAATATGTTTTTTTTTTCTAAACGTGAATGTAATTTTTTGATATTATACACACTGCACCGAATTATTTTCTAAATTATTTGTCTAAGCCATGGAATGACGATGTATGATGCTAATACAAATGTTTAGTCTGTTAGTACGCGTTGACCGTTTAATCACGGAGATGTATTCTTCAATAGTTAGCTAGATAGAAAATATAAATAATCTAAAAAAATATGAACATGGCTCATAAAATAAAACGCTGAAAGGAAGTGACAGTGATATTGTGGACTTAAATAATATACCTAACTAGTCTACACTTTACCACCACTCACACGGTTACAAAGGCACGTGGTGATGACGTTTCTCCTAAATATAAACAGCCATAACGACGGTGGTACAAAACGCGGCTGCTAGAGGGTGGAACGAGATGATGGTAGGGTTAGTGGAAAGTTAGTTGTGCCAACAATCGACCGGTGTAAATGCCACACGTGTGGTCGCTGCAAGTTTGTCCGATAAGAGTTGATACGACGACAAGTAAAGGGGGGGGAAATGTATTATTTTCTAAGGAATTATTATATAAGTATTTATTACAAAATGATATATCCTAGACGAACATTGTCGCCGATAATATGTACATATACGCGATATTTGTAAAACAAACATTTAATACATGATTATGTGATGTAAAATGTACGTGTAAATATGCTGTACTTTATAGAGTAACGAAACAAAAAACGAAGTCAAGAAACAAATACACAGATTTTGGCAAAGGTAGAGCGACAAAAGGCGCGAGAACGACGGCGAAAGGCAAGAGTGCGCGTTCTCATGAAGTAGTGCATGGCGGCAAGGGGGCATTATCGACTATGCATCCTCGTCTTCCCAAAGACATGGACCCGCCACCCCACTTCCATGCGTTAGTCACGAAATCAATATCCGCTGGTGGCCGAGACACGACCCTGTGGCGTCACGCCGATATACCCCCTTCGCGAGCGCACTCGTGTATTCACATTAAACACCAATATAATACATCCACTTTATACTTGACGATCCTTGTAACTCGCAAGTCCATTTCGGAGAATGCGTAGATATACAATAACATTGCACACAGTGCCGAATTTCTTTTAAAAGGCGCAATTACTAATATTAGAGACCTATTATAAAAAAACATAACTATATAAAAGTCATTTGATGCTTTAATTAAGCATTTACTTTTTTTTTGGTATTTGATAAAAATATAAAAGTGAAGATAGATTTAAAAAAGAAAACATTTCACAACTAGATACATCTATGACTCATGTATTTTTTTAAATCAAATTAGGCATAAAACCGAGTCCATAAAAGTTTAAAATAAAAGGATAGAATTATTTAATGAAATACATTTTTTTAAACATTATTCAATATTCTAAGGAATTTAAGACTTTACAAAATCAGGGACATCAAAATGATTCCCCTAAAACAAACTTAACCCAGATACCCCGGTGCATTGCAACCCCTGTAAATCCAGCACTGGTTGTACACGTTAAATATTTCTTAAGTGGCAGATTATGAGACACTCCTGAAGGGGACAGCCGTCTACGGCACCCTCTGAGACGGACCAGTTCAATTAGACCATACACTACTACCACAATACCAAACCGTAACGGTGGAGGTCGTTATCGACGCCGCGGCCGGTGTATGTTGCGGCAGACGTTCAATGTGCGTGCGGCGGATCGTCACATTCCAGTGGGCGCCAAACGATATGATATACAATAATATGGAAGACGGGTAGGTGTAGGTACGTATATGCGCACAAACGACATATACATTAGTAATAATTTTTTTATAACGTTTATATCAACCTCTTTACTCCTTCGTTACTCAGTGAAATTCGGATTAAAAAACCTGATGTGGCCTTTTTACCAATGAAACTAACGAGTGTTCCGACAAGTGCTTTTATAAACTGACTTTTTTCCTGAAGGAGTAAAAAATAAATAATAATTTTAGGTAGTAGTAAGTAGACAAGCCTATGAGAGTTTCAATAAATGTAGAAACATTGTTTTGTATATCCAAATATTCACCAAACACCATCACATTTGTATGCAAAAGTTTCTGATGTCTACGGTCTACACATACTTATACATTAAATATTATTATCGATAACTTGTTAAGCGGAATGCTTTTTTAGGTACCGCAATAAGCAAATAATACACAACTCCAGAGATTCCCAAACACAGATATTGCCAATAAATTGTAATAATATCATATTTAGTGTATGAATGGGTGACGTTCTAGATTTACTATAGATTTGACGAAAACTAGTTACTGGAGAACACTGCAAGAAGACACCGTTAACCCTTGCAGGTAGACCTGTGTTGGGGGCGGGCGACAGCCGACTGGTGTTAATAACCTAAATGATGTCTATCGGACACGATTGTTTCTCCTTTTTTTTCTCGACACGGTCATCGTCCGTACACACTACACACAGGATACGGATGCCACCCACGACATATCATAATAATATAGTAGAATAAAATTAGTAGTAGTGAACTTCGATGGAAGAATAGTTGGCAACACTTGGCAAAGGGGGGAGGGGGGAAAGCATAAAATGGAGAAAACAGAGGATACGAGGGTCGAGGAGAGAAAAATTAAGTGTACAAATGTACAGAAAATAATAAGTATTAGGTTTTGGATTATTAGAACGAGCAGCGTTTATACCGGGTAGAAATCATTGTAGTTTTAGGTGGGGGGCAAAAGAAAAAGAAATAAATACATTCACATAAAATGAGAGTATGTGACCTCGTTCGTAAAAAAAATACCAATAGAATATACAGTCGAATAAATGATGACCGTCATAGATGATGATTGATAGCCTGATAAAAACTAATGTGTATTAAACATTTGTTGTATTTTGCGCCGTTAAAAAATAAAACAATTAGGGTTAAAACGATAACAATATCGTAAAAATAAAACAATCGTGTTATCCTGATGTTTTCCAATATTTTGGTAACCACTGCACACGTCCGGTTGTTACGGTACGCGGAATTACAGAGGTGTCGGCGACGACGGAGGTATAGTAGTTGCGGCGGCAGCGGGGTCCCCTCTACCGGGACATAACAATACGATCAAAAGAAACTGCATGTAAATCGTACGGCGTAACGACACCGGCCGAAGTGAAAGAGGTCGGAGCCGGTCGGATTTTTGCGCAAGACGATCGCCGACCGTGACCGAACGAGCGGCAACGTTGCCCCCCGCCATCAACAACAGTTCTGCTACTCTAGTCGTCCCACTATAGTCGTGCTACACCGCTACCGCATCACCAACACCACCCTATCAGTATACTATTGTAAAACATAGCCGCGTTTTCCCACCGTGTCCGCACGATGGCAGTCCCGTCGACCCGAAAAGGAACATCTGTCGGAGGTGAAACTCCGAGGGAACGCGCACGTTACAAACAATAATATTTATGTGTATAATATTATTATAAAAGTATTAAGCTTATTGTATGGTATACGAGTACGCGCCAAACCTAATGGTGAGAGGTGGGATAAAGAGGTGATAGCAAGTTGGCTTCCCCGCGACCGAAGAGAGAAAAGTAACCCCCCCCCCCCATGCAAACATAAACGAGACTGAAAATTGGGCGATGCGACAAGGAAGTACTTGTCGACTGGTGGAGGGGGCGGCGAATGGGTGAGAAAATAGCCAGTGGTCAAACCGTCGATTATTATCCGATGTCGGAATAAATTAAAAAAAAATGTCTAGACAATCGAGCGCCGCCAAAGGTGGTTTCCTCTGTTAGCGTTTGACGAAACCGTCAATAGTGTTTAAGAGTGCATTAGACGTTCCACTAGACAGACGAAACGGTAGAGGGGTGAACACCTATTTTGCGGCCAGGTCACTTTTTAGAGCGGTGACAGCCTGCCGCAGAGCTCACTGATAGCGGGTTACAATGATAGCAGTGTTAATTTTCACTACGGAACTATGGAGTGGGTAAAGGCGCGGGTACCGACGCTCATTACAAACTTGTTCATTATCGGGTAAACGCTACCGCTCTGACGACAAGACCACACTGCCACCACCATTAATCACCCTAACGAAATCATACTATTATCCCTTAGACTCGTTTTTTTCCGTAAGGGTGAAACACCTCTACAGACGATATAACCCTCCCTACCGGCAGACAATAATCCAGTTTATTTTTATTTTTTTGACAATACACATTTTAAAAACTATCCGGCATGAAATAGCATAATATAATATTAATATTTTATAATATATAAGATGTGTGCAACATTAACGACGCAAATGCAGACCCATGGAATTCTCGAGTATATCAACTAGTCATTATCGCCGCTACGACCGCATTTAACTAGAAGAAAGATCAGGTCGAAAAATAGAACGAGAGTGCTCACACAAACAGATATTATTCATATTATTGTAGTTTATATGCAATGATTTAAAAGAGAGAGAAAATCAATCGATAGCCATGTGGCTATCTGCTATGCGTGTGACTAACAGAACAAAATTAATACTTGTCTATATGACTTATACTAAGAGGACGTGAACTGTGGAGAAAACCGAAAGATACATATTATTAAAGAGGAATCTTCTAAATGTATAAAAAAAAGAGTAGTAATATTAGTATCAGTAATAAATAGTAGTAAATATTTAATACATGATACGGACAATAGTCTATCACGAAAAAAAAAAGACAACGGAGCGGAATATTGACAAACCTGTTAAGCATTATAAATAATGAAATCATAGTCAGAAATATACTATAATTAACGATTTGTATTACATATAAGCAAGCGACACGTTACACAACGGAGTCGTGTCGTGTACAGTAAACAGTTAAACAATAAAAATATTATGTATTTCATCGCCGCCGCCTTGCGTTTACCACAAATAACATTGTGGACCACAAACGAAGTGCCGGAACGCATCCAAAAGCAGCAAATGTGTATTTTTCACGAGGACATCATCGGTTAGAAAAGAAAAACGCGCGCGTAAAACTATAAGGCAGACGAATTGACGGTAGCGGTGGAGGTGGTAACGGAGGTCTTACGGCGGGCGCGGGAAAAATCAATATTTAACCGATACGGAAATGTTTACAAAATTTTCGACTGAGGAAAAAAACGAAAATAAAAACTGATAATGTCGGCAGTCCGCTTTTAGGAACCACTGAAAGCGGTTTGAAAATACGCAGGACATTGCCTCTGTGTGTGTATGTGCGTGCGCGTGCGCGCGTATATACTTATAGTAATAGCAAGGATATATTATATTATAATGTGTATCTTACAGGGGAAAAAATATTCAGGGAATTGTATTTTTTTAAAACAGATTAGTATATAAGTAGATATTATATTTATAGTTGTATCGAACGAATCAAAGTTTGCAGATTTCAAACTACTGATTAAGTTTGTGAATACACGGGTCAATATTGTCTTCACGGGGTGAATGCTTAAGCCAACTACTGCCATGCGTCCGCTTATCTACGTGCACGCGTCTCGACGTCGAGTTTTGATAAAGAAATAGTCAATAATAATAATAATAATAATAATAACAACAACGAAAGTTACAGACTAATATTGTTATTAACGATAAGCACAATATTATTAGGAAATACGTTTTCGATCAAGGTACTATCTCACTATGTGAGATTTCGTAGATATTAATAGACGATGTAATACATTTTTGTATGATAAGACATAATTCGTTGACAGATAGTAGTGATGGTATCTTACTCGATCCAGTGGTAGTTTAAATCTTAATTTATGGCCAAACAAATTTGATTGCGAATACCTAATCAGTTGTTAACATTATCACTAGCATTTCTATAATGGTACTTAGAAACGTAGGAAAATCGACTTGGTCAAAACAATAACATTGAAAAATTTAATCCTCTGGACACTGGCCAATAAATGCAACTAGATAATGTTCAATATTACTCTAAATAACCAAATAAATATGAATGATTTAAAAAGTGATTTATTTTCAATTTTTATACATAAAAGTATAAATGATAAATACTTTTTTATTATACTTTTTTTTAATAGGTACAAACTAGATTAGATATAGCGAGTTTATTCATTTTTAACTAGTTATTATTTATAATATTTAAAAAAATCTAAAAACTGAAAACCTGAATTAAAATATAATAAATAAATTAAGTACCTACAACATTAAAAATAAACTTAATAATAAAATACATTTCGTAACTTTCAAATTTGTATTAATTCACAATTTCTTATTATTAATTAATGTAAATATTGTATTAACAGGAAACTTTTGAAGATCATTTGCATTTAAAACCTGTGTAAATTTAAATGGCAAGTATTAGTATATAAAAACCGAAAAATAGAGCACAGATACATAATTTACAATAATAAAAGTAGAAAAATAGACATCTGTTTGGAATGCAAATTACATTGTTATTTCATATTTTATTTTTGAAAATAAAAGTCTATACGTTCCACATATAATTATTAAATATAGGTAGGTACAATTACACTTTCCAAAGTAAATATAAATACATTTTTTTTATAAATATTTAAAAACAATAATGTAAAATTAAAAATTAAATACAATAGATATAACCAAAATAAAATATTTAACTTTATAAATATAAAATAATTTGTTTTCAAAGTAAATAGAAAAGAAAATACTCCAAATAATAACTAAAAATTTATTTAAAAATATGAAAATTATAAATTCAAAATTGCAAGGTAGATTATTTGACAACAAATTTTAAAAGCACTGATTTAAAGTTGCTATGAAAGATAAAACTCAAATTTTAACCCTTTACCTGAGGTTCACAACACATTTTTTAAAGATTTTGGATAAATAATAAAAAAAAGATCCGTGAAAACTTTTTTTGTTTATTAAGTAATTTTGAGTTTATATAGAGAAAACTAACAAAAAAATCTTTATTAAAGCATTTAAGTTATTTTAACAGTTAATTTATTACCCTTCTATAGTAAAAAGTTAGACTACGGACGACAATATTGTCTTCTCCTACTTTAAACTAACATTAATATATTACTACCTATCTAAAAACGATTTCAGAAGAATTTTTTTTTTTGTGTTACAGTTTAATACATCAATTTTGTGATTAATATTAATGATTTGAAAAGTAAATTATTTGCTGTCTTATCTAAATTGGCAATAAAAAAAAGAGTAATCATTATAGATTGATAGACTTACCTAAAATCACTAAGACAACTATGATTGACAATGAATTATTGAAAAAAAAAAAATGAAGAACATTAAGTAAAAACCTATATCTAAAACTTTCTAATATAACATTTAATTAAATAACACTTAAACAATATTTTTTGAATTTTCATACTTATGTATAAAATTCTAGCTTGATATAAATATATTCGTACTATCTTTGTAGGAACTAGGTACATACTTTAATACCTAATAAAGATGAAAATTTATTTGAAATGTATCATAATGTCATATTTCATTTTGAATGTAATTGCAGAAAATTAATATATCAAGGTACATCTACATATTATATGTTCTAATATACTTATATCAAATTTCACGAGTAAAAGAAATAATCTTTAGGTAGCTAAAATGAAACAGGAAAACAGTTTAAATTTAAAATAAAGTTGAGAAATATTTATCTATTATCAATGATGACCTAAGAACATATGACCTGTCTATCATTTAGAAATAAGGACTAATGAAATCCTAACTAGACATTTATATAAATATCAAGTTTTGAACTAAAAATATCTAGGTAAATAAAAATAATTTATAGATTATTAGAGCAAAAAGAAATAATTCTTAAGAATATAAATGAACAAAACATAAAAATTTTAATTTAAATAACATATTAAAAGATTAATGAAATTTAATATAGTATTGTATTTGTATTTTTCAAAGCTAATATGTAAACGTCATTTTCTTAAAAAATATCTTGATTTTGTTTAAAATAAACAGCAATTAAGCTGGAATTGAAACATCATCTTAACCTTTCGAGTATCATCATACTAATATTGATTGAATTTGAATAAAATATAATGTATAATCTGACTTAATTAACCTAGTTTTATTGCCTAACAAAATATTGAAAACTCTAAACCTTAAGCTTCAATAAAAATAGAAAATAATTGAAAGTTGTGTTTTCTAAATAGGTCAGTATGTAGTCAATGGGTAAATGTTGAAAATAAGTTCCACTCAGTTTTCACAGACTGATTAAGATATGTATTATGCACCATACAAACGGCCAGGAAAAGCCAATGAACATAGAATTGTAATAAGACATTTAAACATTTAATTAAGTAATCTATTGGTGAAAAAATAAATATGACATGCAATTACACCAAGAAAATGACTAGCGAAAATAAATACAATAGTTTAAAATCCAGTGGATACTTGTCCCCAGATTACATAATTTAGAAGATTGTTTGAATGGGTATGATCGAGTGGCGGAAGATAGGGGCTGCTAACGTTAAAAAATTGTGTATATTTGAGTTTACTACTTGTGGCGTTAACCAACAGATATATATCGTATACATAAAATACGTATATGCGTATAAGCTATTGACTACGCGACTTTAAAGAGACAATGATGTAAAACGGACACCACTAATGAAAACTAAGTACTAACCAGGGCGAAGAAGTTTGTGTGGCAATCCTCCAAGCTGGCCCCGTTGGTCTGATGGTTGGAGTGAGTCATTTTTCATTGGACATTTTGCCCGGTACGACGGCTGCTGCGACGACGAAGGCGACGTCTTGGACGTCACACAAACACCACGGCTGAGGCGCCGGCGGACCGCGGACACCACGACCACGACGACGCGACGGTATACGCGAAACAGTTTCGGCCGAACGACGGACGTGCGTCAATAACGAGTACGGACATAATCACAGGCCGGAAACGCGACAATCATTATCCGATGCGCCCGGAGCTGCGTTGTTGTTCATGTTCGACGGCGACGAGTCGCGTAAAATGGCGGACACACCAACACACACTCGCGCACGCACGCACGCACTCGCTCACGCACGCACTCACTACCCGAAGGACCCGCTTACCCGATTGGCTCAACACCCGTCACATGGTTAACACAGTGGTAACCAGAATTGCGGCCACTGCGGTAAAAACATACGCCGCCACCGAACCACCGGAGAAGGTATATCACGGATTAACGATATGTATGCAATTGATGATAACAAATCGACAATAATGTTTTAGATTTAAGTTTTTCAAAGCTACAATGACAGCAACGATGATGGCTGGTTACGTATTAAATCGTCCGGGCGCCTCACTACGATTATTGTTATCTGCGAATGCCAACAACAATGCTGCCGCTACGACTTTGCGCGACCTATTCGCCATCCAGGTAAACTATAGAAATTCACGACAATCGTAATCGCGTTACATTTCATGTGATCGCATTTATGATGTTAGGTTAATTTAGCAACGCAAATCCGAATATTTTCGTCTTAACGATATTGTACGTTCTTTAATTGTTATCATCCTGTCAAAAGTGTCTGACGATGTAACTTTTTAAAGGTTATGACCATAGTTTTCGTATAAGACGCGCGGACGATTACAAAATTGATTTTAATCTGTTTTTGCCGGCCAACCAACAATAACGATGTAGTGATAATAAAAATATTATGATGATACAAGATGAGTGTGGTTTTACATGAAAGTTGTAATCGTATTATTATTATGATGCAATTTTATCATTTTAATTCTTAATAGTGGTAGTGGCATAGAATAAATATTCCGTGTTAGCGGTGTGTATATAAAAAAAAAAATTATTATCAAATCTGATGAATTGATAAAATAATTGTTTTGGTTGGCGCTTCTGCCAGTGCCAACTGATGTGACAGGCACGAATTTCCCGCTTGAACTCTGTGCCAGCAGATATTATTAATTATAATTGAAATATTTAAAATTTATATTTTACCGTTAGGAATTAAGATGAACCGTTCATGTTTTATAGAATAAAGTGTTTATAGCATTAAGCTTAAACTTTAAACCTTTTTATTCTTGTTTGAAAGTCAATACTCTATTGTGTTCTTTAGTCATTTTAGTGTCCTCGTACCTTAATAATTTATTCAACAACTTAACATTTCTACTAATATTATTTTCAGATTGATTACTAACGTACACAACTACTAATAATGTTATCGTGGGTTAATGATTTCAATTCGCCTTAGCACTTCGTGTCAATTAGCTTATGGATAATAGATATTAATTTTCCTTTTTTTCTTAAACTAGTAGTTGTAGTAAGCAAACTAGTATTCAAGCTAGTTTGCATACTTAATCTGAATACATAATTAAATTAATAGCTATATCAGTGGCGTACACAAAATACGTTTATGGGGGGTTACCATTTATATACATACATGTGTTTAAAAAACCTCTGTTAATTGTAATATATCATAAAAGAAATCATTATACATGTTTTACTTATGGGGGGTTAAGCCCTTACCCTCCCCCCTCCATCAGTACACCACTGAGCTATATATTGTCAACTTGAAATTTAGTACCTAGGTCTAAATATATAGTTAATTAAAAAATAGTTCTCCAAAATAGGATTTTTAACATGTAAAATAATATTAATTTCAGTATATTAAATTGTATTTCTTAATATTTCCAAAATGTTATAATGATGTAATATAATATAACATATAAATATTCCAAAAAAAAAAAACTTAAAATATAAATTATATGTTCTTATTAAGTAAGAACAATTGTTATTTAATTAATTTATTTATTTTGATTATTTACAGGTTAGACATTTACACAAAAAAGTAAAAAGAAGTATACCATGGGTACCTCCACGAAGCAAATTTGAAGGAAATGCTAAAACTTTAGCATCAAGAGGGTTGGTCCATATATTTTAAAATAATAATCAAAAATTGTAATTGATAATATGTTTTATATGTTCAGATTTTTAAGGCCTCTTAAAGAGTATGATCCTCCATTAGACATCAGGAACGTTATAATTAAAATAGCAAACAATACAGTAAATCAAACTAAAGTGTCATACACACTAGATAAACACGAAAAAATCCGTTTACTAAAAAAATGTGAAGAATTGGTTAACCATAAAGTACCAAATTCACTTTTACATACTGTGAATACTTTAGGTAAATTAAAAATTAAGTTTTAATGCTCAGTATAATTTATTATTTTTTTCATAGGTGATGTTTTTGAGTTTTATGAGACACCTGTAGACACAGTTATACCATATGATGCACTTCAGAATCGTGAATTACCGCCTAATCTCCATATTTTAGCCAACTATCATAGGTTCCATCCAGAGACAGATTTAATGTTTGATGGTGTTACTGCATTTCCACGCAGTTCAAACTTGGTTACTGGTCTAAAAACTAAAAAGAAATACAAAGGATTTACTACTTTATCTCCTTATGATTATAAAGATTAAAATTATTTTGTACTATAATTTTTAGAAGAATGTTAAAAGTAAATAGTAGATGTTATTGATTGACTTGTATATGTTTTATATGATATTTATTTTTCCTGTGACATAACAAATGCTAATTGGTTTCATTGTTAAAACTTACATATTTAATAATTATGAATAATTATTGCAGTACAGTAATTCAATATTTACATAGGTGACATGATTTTTAATATAACTTTGTAGGACTTCATTATTTTCAAAACTTAAGACAAATCATATATTTTTTATATATATATAATTTGTAAACATAAGCATTTTAATTGATTTTAATCACATAAATATGCAGCATGTGTTTTATAAACTTCAAAGTAACAGTAGGTAGAAATGTTTATTTTAAATATATAACACCACTCATAAATTATGTATTTAATTTGAAAAATAAAAAATTGCATTTTAATTTATTTACTCAATCAAAATTTTGTTTTAAATTTTACCTATTAAGGTATGCTTAATATTGGCGAGTCTTTTTTTTTAACAAAAATAAAAATATTTATTGTAGTTTACCACTATGCATTTTTCCTGTATCAAAAACATTTGCCGGTTCTTTATTAAGGATCTTATTTTAAAAACTATAAAAAAAATTTTATTTAATTCTTTTTATATTTAAATATTAGCAAATAAATATCAATAGAAATTTTAATTTATTTTACATTTGTATACAGGATTTCAGGATAAAATCTTGAGTTTTAAAACAAGTTGTAAACTTTAAGTATTTTTGATAGATTTTGAATATATTTTATAGGTATAGCTATTATTAATTATTATGTATAATTATGTTAGGTTATATTAATTAAGACTTTTAGTTGTAGAGTTGCTTTAGGACTAATATTTGAGGCTTCAAAATGTTATGTGGAAAATATCTTATCTACAATGATAATGAATACATACTTTTATAAAGCGGTTTGTCTCTGTATTTAATTATAGTGGTGGGTGCCAGATGATTAGACAAGCTGGTGAATTAGGTAATCAACATGCAAGTTAATAAATTTCAGGAATAAAATAATTGTGTGGATTTGTAATGGTAGAATTTTCAATATGATCTTTATTAAAAAAATTAAATGATGACAATATGTTTTTGAATGATGGTGGTGGTAACTAATTTTTATACTTTGCCCCATCAAATGAAATGCATATCGGAACCACTACTCATCTAACAATCTATAACTAAGCCTATGTTATATTATTCTCATCATAGATACTTCTTTGAGTCCAAAAGAGTGAATTCCCTAATCTAATAGTTATCTACATAAATATTGATCAAATTTGAAGGTAATTATTCAACAACCAGTAACTACTTTGTGATGATAAACAATTAAGCACTTAAAATAATATCAATTAAATTTAACAAGTATTTAGATTTTAGTATTTATTTATTATTTTATGTCATCATAAGAACTTTCATAATAATATACCTATTACTATAAACATTGACACTAATAATAATTTGAATTATTTAAAATTGTTATTTGACATAACAGTTGATGTCATTTTAAAATGAATACAATTTGTATTTATTGTATTAAACTATACTTTATTTTAAAGAACCAATTTATTATACAAAATTTACTTTATATACAATACTTAAACTTACCTGTTCTATTGTTCTATTAGGATAGTTAAATTATTAGAAATACCCCAACTATTTTACAATAGTTACAAGTATAACAAATTTAATCAGTGAAGTGTTCCCAGTGATCCCAGTAATTTAATTTAAATAAGTAAAATATCATAGATATTCTAATATTTTCAATAAAAAAAAAAAATCTATCATAAAATATTGTATTTGAATAAAAATCTTTGAAAATGTTATGATTTTATGAATTAATTATAAAATGTTTAAAATATTAAATGTAATTAATTTATATCTTAAAATAGCTAATATTATAATGTATTGAAAAATAAGTAAAATTTAAAGAAAATCTGCTTACTAATTCTATGTAACTACATTTATATATACATTATAAGTTTATTTAAGCTAAACTATTTAAATTTCAATAATTATTGTATAATTATACATAAATAGGTATGCATAAAATGAAGTGATTTAAATTAAATCAATAAATTAAACAAAATTAAGTTTAAATATTCATTAAGACTAACAATAATTGTTTTAATTATTAAAACATATTATAACTGCTAGATGACATTTTTGGATAAAATTATTAAAAAAAATTAAGTACTTATAATAAAAAAATATTTTGTCTTTCATCTACTTAATAGCTAATACTACCTGTCTAAAAGTTGTAATTATTACTAATACAACAGTATTTTGTTTGATAATAATTAAGCATTAGGAGTTATTGTACACTAACTTAATTATAAAAAAAGTGGTCATGTAATTACTCTGCTATATTGTTGAAGTCCAATACATCTCATTATTGAATTTCACATGTTAATAGAAATAATGTCAATTTGGTGAAAACAGTACAGCACTTGATTTATGTTTTTATAAATAAAATTTCGAAAATTCATAAATATTGGTAAAATTTATAATAAAAATTGATAAAATACAATATTTATAATAACCAAATATCAAGTACCACATTCTTGAATATATTTGTACTTTGCAAAAAAATAAATTTTAGTCTTTCTTCAAAAAACATGCATAACTTCAAAGCTCTAGTAGTATCATTAATTATTTTTGTTATAAAATAAATATATTTTAAATGTTTCTTAAATTAATATATTTTTAGGTAACAAAATTCAATATCACAGTTTATACAAAATATATAAAATAAATTTATACTATTTCTATTTAGGAAATTTTAATATACCACGTTTTGAATTTCTATGTTCATTGCGCTAGAAATGAAAAAATAATATTTAATATATTATCAAAAGTTCAATTAATTAACAATATAATATTGTGATAATATATAATAATGTATTATATTTACCACTAATTTATTGCCAAACAGCATTCGAGCTTTATCTTCTTCTTGTGGTGATGCACCACCATCTGCTATTGCTTTGTTAGTCTTTATTTGCAATTTGTGTTTAATAGCCTACATATAATTTATGAATTAATACCTTAAAATTGTGTCAACATTTTTTTTCGTATTTGATGATTATAAGACTATCTGAAAATAATATAAAAGTACTAAAAACTAACCTGAGATAGTATTACTCTTCTACTATCAGTTTTCATAGCTTGGCAAAGATCTAACCATGTCCACGTAACATTATGGTATTCAATTGTGGGAATTACTAAACTAAAATCTCTTATGTCTTCCAAATTTTTTTCTTTGTTACCTTTATAACTAACTTTGACAGGTACTTCTGGTATTTTAATGTAAATGAATAATTTATTTTTTTCAGCTCTTTCCTAAGTTAAGAATTAGGAATTGCATTAAACTATTAGAGAATTATTATACTCAATCAAAAATGTATTCTAAGTAATTTTACCTTCATTTTTTCAACGTCATCTTTATGTTCAATCGGAACATAAAAATTACTTTCTTTGTTCTTTTTCCCTTTAGATGAATTTTTTTCGTCTGTTTCAGCATCTATATTTTCTGGATCTCTTTCAGAAAAACAAAATCTCATCATAGTACTATAAAATTTTTTGGTCATGCCTATTTAAATAATTATAGCATTAATATTTTTAATAATTAACCAAATGCGTTGGTATTTACCAATTGTCAATGGAACCACATTTATTTCAAAATGTTCTTTGACTGATATACCTCCTACAGGAGCTTTTTCTCTGCAAAATATTCTTACTGCTCTCTAAACATATAATATAATATAATTTTGAAAAAAAGTTGTATAATTTAAAAAAAATAAAATATTTGACCTTTCTATCATCAACCGGCATGTTGTTTTGAATTTCTGTAGGTACAATTACTTCTTTGTACAATTCATTGGCAAGAAGATTTGTCATTCTAATATATCCTAATTCTAATAAATGCTCAACTGAATCGTCACTTTTAGAATTTTTTGTGTATCTGTATAAGAGGTAAGAATGTTAAAAATACTTATTGATTGGTATATAATATTTCTAGACATACAAGAAATTACTAAGTACTAAGTCTGCAATTCCCAGTTGACCATCATTTTCTGTTAATCTCCACTGTGCATGTTTAAAGCATATTTCGTTGGCTCTTGAAGGTACAACACTTGGTTTATCACCACGTAATGTAGCTAATTTTTGAGTTGCTCTAAGTTGTGTTTCTTTGTAACAAGAAACCATCATATCTAATTCTTCACTTTCAGAGTTTAATTGATCTTTTAATTCATTCATCTAGTAATTTAAAATGTTAATTTATAAACTAATATGTTTCTTTTTAGATTTTCTTAAGAAAAATAGTTAATTTTTTTACTTACTTGTTTTTCTGAACTTCTAATTTCTAAAGATAGCAATTCTTCATTTTGCCAATCTTCTTCTTTTTTTAATAAAAATATTTCTTTTTCTAATCTTCGTAATTTTGCAACCAGACACCTTTAGTAAAATTAAATTGGTAATTTAATTCTTCATTATTTTTAAAAAGAGAAAATTTACCGAACATGATTTTGTAACTGTTGAATAGGTTGTCTATGATCTTGACTACTTTGAAGTTGTAGTTGAAAACGCATTCTTTGCAAACGTTCATAAGCTTCTTTTCTACGTGGTTCCACATATAACAACAAGTTATTCACAATATCCAAGATCATAGCATACTGTAATTAAAAGTTTATAAGAGACAATAATTGCAAATTAGTTAATAAGTATTTATTTTTTTCTTAGGTTTAATACCTGAAGAGAATTAGTGCAAACATCTAAATCATGATGCATAAGAGTAAATGCATCCACTGGTTCATGTAAATCTGGATCACCAACAACATCAGGTGTAGCTGTTGGTGGTGGTGGTACTTCAGTTAAATGTGTCGGATTTAAACTACTCTCACCATGACCAGCATAAAAAAATTCACATTTACATCGTGAAACAATTCTTTGAAGCTAGCAATAATATACAAAATATAATAATGTAATATATTACATAGCATCAGTAATTTTTAACCCTGATTTACCTGTAATGGAGAATTTTCCCCGACATTACTTGCACCAACAGTTTCGCTGACTACACCTCCAACACTATGACCACTTCCAACGAGATGTGGTAAGTCAGGAAGGTCAGATATTACTGTACTGTCTATATCTTTTTCTTGTATATTCTCAACATTTAACCACATAATATTTTCTATTAAAATATTAAATACATATTTTTATTTTAATATAAAACTTAATTAATTTTTAATATTATATTTTACCATCAATAAAATCAGTTTTCCCAGCACTAACTGTAGCATAATACTGCATACTATCTAAAGTTCCAACCCAAGTAGTTTTAGATACTAATGAATGATCTTTCCATACTGGACAATGAATTCTTTGTAATATTTCAGCTTTAGCTGCACTCACTATTACATATCCTTTAGTTTCACATCCTTTAAGCAACACTTGGCTATTTATTAAGGCAACTAAAGTAATAATTTTAGATGGATTAATTAAATCATAAATAAAAATATGAGTTTTACAAACAAAACTTACTTAACCAATTCTTATAAAGAACATCATCTTGCTGGCATCCAGATAATCCTTGCAATCTCCGTTCCCTAGTTACTTGCATAGAAAGGTCATCACTGAAAACAACAGGTTTATTGTCTACCTCAGATATAAGTTGTTGAAGCATGGTAGCAGCTTGACCACCACATTGAAGTTTGGACATTGGAGATGGACTAGCTTGACAAGTAGACGATGCAACAGATGTAACTGATGATAATGGTGTAGTTTGCTCTGTAGAATCAGCATTTCTTGTACGATTCTTCATTGGTGTACATCCATTGTCATTCAAACAAAACCCTTTCAATGCTTCTGTAGATAGATTTTTTTTTAATTTCTGTAACATGAATACATCTGAGTTAGTGTGTTAAATACTTAAATATCTTAATAATTTCACTATTTAAAAATAAAATGGAGCACCTGATTTTTTACTAAAGAGTTGAATAATGCAAAAGCTACATCTCTATTTCTTGTTGTCCAAGCTCCTTTTAAATGATACACAACTAATCTATGAATTGGAGTTGGACTACCATCAGCTTCGCATGTACCTGTAGTTTCTCTTCCATATGAAACTTTGCTTACACTTAATAAATAACATTTTTCAACAGGTTTTTCCTTAATTTCAGCCTAAATTATAAAATAATATATGTTAGTTGCTTATTTTTTTAAATAACTATATTGCTTTTACTTCTTCTTCTTCTTGTTCAGATTGTAGGGCACTTTTTAACCATATTTCTGTATCCATCAATTCACAATTCATATAACCAACAGACCAAACAGGTCGTGAACGATGCTTCAAGTCATCTTCAAAATTTGACACTAAGTTAAGAGTATGTTCCGAACTTGTAGATATTCGCTGACCAAATAGTTCAAATCCTCGTTGTAAAGCAAATGACATCCAATAGTGTACTTGAAAATGTTGTAAAGATACACACAAATTAACTTTTCTGTAGTGTCGACTCAATGTTAATTTTCGGTGTCTGTTGTTATTAAATAATGGACCACGTCTTGTAGGCCTTGTAACACCTGATAATATCAATTTTAAATTTTCAAACCACCTGAAATAACAAAAATTACATAACATGGACATAAAAATTAGTATTTATTTTATATATTATATACAGTTGTTTGTTTACTTTAATGTACTGCCATATAAGAGAGCAACAGGATAATCTGTATCTGTGTATGGAGATCCAGTGTTTGGCTCTGGTTTAGTTTCAATAGAAAGACTAACATTGAGATTTTGTGAACGGAATGCTCTAAAAGAATCATGTTCCTAAATAAAAAAGTTTCATATTAAATGTTTAATTTTTAAAAAATAATTTTTATGAAAACTTACTTGATTACTAGAATATTCTGGTAATTTATCTGGTGCACAAGGCATAACAGAATAGTGATCATTAGGATCACCCAGACAAGACCATTTTAACTTGATGCTTAATTTTAAATTAGGGAGATTTAATAAACATACATCATCATACTTAGAAGCTGTTCGTACAAGAACTTTTAAATGACCTTTGAAAATAAACTTGGCTAGAAAAAAAATTTAAAGTTAAAAACATTAAATGTATAACTAAAAATTAAATTACCATTGGTCCAATCCATAGCAGTATTATACCAATTCAATTCCATTTCTTCTGTTGTGTTGTATGGATCAAGAGATGCATGCAATTTCACTTTTAATTCATTCACAATCATTGTCAAGCGTCCATGATATATTAATCTGATTTTATCCCAAAATGGTAATGGAGGACTTGGATCTCTACTAGAACCTAATACTTTTTCTAAACCTACATAAAACAATTTAAATTTTAAATTGTGAATTAAATTTTAAATATACAACATTAATATTATATAAATACATAATTTGCATTGTGCAATGACAGGTTCCCAACATGGACCAAATGAATATGTATATTTATCAACTTCACAGTTTAAGTCATAGTAATATTTCAATGAAGTCATTCCTCTTTCAATTGTCACATCACCAAAAGGATCACTTAATTCAATAGTTACACTTCTTTTAGCTATAAAAATAATCAAATACTTAAAATATTATATTATAATAATTTTTATTATTAATTAAATTACCTCGAGCTGTTGGTTCTTGTTCGGCACCAGCTAATTTTCCCCAAAGTTGTAATTTTCTAATGTCAAGCCATGTTTGAGGAAAATCTCTAAGTTGAAATTTCCATTCAGCACAACTTGCAAAAATCATTCGACACCAAAGAATACAAAATTCTAAACCTTCCTCAGGCCATAAACTGTCTGCATCCATTTCACATATATGATTGACAACTTTTTGAGGAGTGTGCATAGACTCATCAGCCAATATAACAATACAAAGATCACACATAGTCCAAGAAAATAAACGAGTTCGTACAGGTGCTTGTTGTTTCATTTGCTTTGAACGTTGTATGTATATTTGAGCATTCATCTTTTGCAAACTAGTTAACAACTCTTCAACTTTGCCTGCTGGTAAAAGTAAACGATCTTTGACCACTTCAGACACTTTAGTTTCAAGCATTTTCTGACGTTTTAAACTCTCTTGATATTCATCTTCAAGTAATTCATAATTATCTCTGAGTTTTACTTCGAAATCATCATCACTTAATTCAAAAATGAATTCTTGAACCTATAATTTTTAATATAACCATATAATAAATACAAATTTACTCAATAATCTAATTATTGAATTACTTTTAGAACTATATCGCTTGGAAGTGGTTCAGGTTGGAGTTTTGGTTTTTTATGAATTAATTTTAACCATTTAAAAATACTGATGAATTCACCTTGAAAAATACTGTAAAATTCAAAACCATAAGGAAACACCATTTTTAAGTTTTCAATAGATACATCCCTATAAAAAAAAAAAAAAATGTAATTAATAATTTTAATGTTGTAAATCAATATTTAATATTTTCATTCTTATTTTTTTAGTCACCAAATATTGTTTGCTTCAGTTAATAACCCTTCAGAATTTTGTCTCTCAGCTTGAACTTCCTTATTAAAATTTGTTTTCAACAATTTAAAACCTTTTACAGTAAATATATTAAACTGATCAACGGCAACTTTGAAACTTTTGCTTTCAAGATGACGTACTTTGCCATCTTGTTTAACATAAGTTAAATTCTCTGAAAATCAAAATTACCAAGCATAAATAAAAAATATAAATTGTGATAATATAGTTTACCTGTCGAGAATAACAAATAATGAGCAGAGGAAACTTTCATCAAAAATTTGAATTTTGATTTGACATATAATTTAGTGTTAACAAATGTTGAATTATTTGGATCTTTAATAGAACAAATACCTGTAAGAAATTACAAATTAAAAAAAAAAAAAAACATATTATTCTTATTAAATTGTAATATTACCCAAATGATTTTTTAAATCAGATATGTCAGTAAATATAGTTAATAACTTAAGGTGAACATTTGTACTCCATCGACATTCAAATATTTCATTAATTTCAATCAATATTTCTTTAGTTTCCAGTATTTTTTCCAATTTTAATGATTTTATGTGAAGCCACCAGCTCTATATTAGTTTTAAATGTTGAACAAAATATATTTTCTATGAATTCAAATAAATAATAAAATTAAAAATTAAATATACCTTGATATCATCAGAAGATGTGCAAACATAATGGTATTTAGTTGGCACTAATGAATCACATTTGAAACCTTCAATTACAGAAATTATCCTAGTAGTTCCAATGTCCACAGAAATAGTATCTACACGCACTAAAACACAAACTATATACCAAATAAGTAAGAAATTTATAATATGTTTATTTTGAAATTTGATTAAAAACATACTTTTTTTATCTGCTATGAGGAAAATATTTGCATTTGTTACAGAAATACTAGTTGCAATTGTCTTAGATATAGAAAATTGTTGATCAGATCGATTACTTTCAGATTTAAAATTTATTTCCAAAGCAGAAACAACTCTTTAAAAGTTTAAAATACATAATCATTAACAGAAATGAATACTTTTCAATCAATATATAAAATAATAATAAAACCCTACATTTTGAATAAACACATGATATATAACTTACTGCTGTATTGAATTATGTGCCCTTAATATGAACTGAGCAAGAGGTGGACTCCATTCTAAACGTACAGTATCAAGTAAAACATTAAGTTTTGGTGCATTTGATGGGATAGAATTTTTAATCTAGTAATTAACAAAAAACCAGAATAAATGTATTGAGTCTTAAAATTATAATTATATAAGTTACCTGTATTAAAACTAGGCCAATGAACAAGGGTGTACCCCAAGAATGACATTTTTTCATACCCGGACTGTATTCAGTGTTTGTAAATGGTTTTAACCAACAACGCACAGTTTCTAACATTAAATCACTAGTCCATTTTCTATGATACAATCCAATATGCCAATTTGTAAATACTTCAGTGTGATTTTCCTTCCCTAATTAAACAAGTAGATTACGTTTATATTATCTTAGAATACATTATAGATTAATTTAATAAATACAAACTTAGAACTGGATTACAAGATAACATTAGCTTAAATTTATTTAAACTAACAGATGCACATTCGGAACCAAGTCTAAATGTTGTAGTAACATTTAAAAACTGAACCAATAAATCTATACTGATGTCATCCATTGGACTGTTATGTGATATTAACAATTTATTTGCTGGTAAAGATGAAGTTGATTTTAACTAAAAAAATACATATTTATAATAATAACTTATCTAAGAAATAATGTTAGGCACCAGAAGGTATGGGATGTACAATAAAACTTTATAGTTATTTGAGGCTCTATGATCACAACTATTTAGCTAAACATTACACATAATTACTACGCATTAATATCTAATCTTTAGATCAACGAAACCATCACTGACATACATCTAATCAATATTAGTTAAATATTTTAACTTTTAAAATTATGTTAAGCTACTTGAACAACAGTTTTAATTTTGAACAAGTCAAATAGTTAGTATAAAAACTGGGGTAACCTTGGACAGAACTCTTACCTACAAGGAACACCTGACAAATACTGCTAAAAAACTGAAAACAAGGAATAATATTATTCAAAAACTAATGGGGAGCAGATACCAATACCCTCAGAATATCAACAATAGCACTTACACGATCGGTAGCTGATTATTACTTACCAGTATGGCTACAAAGTGTCCACACAAATAAAATAGATACTCAACTCAATTCTGCTATGAGAATTATTACTGGAACAGTTAAATCTACTCCCACAGACTGGCTGCCTGTACTTAGTAACCTAAGTCCACCACACCTACATCAATACAACTTACTAATACGAGAATGGGCTAAATGCTTTTCGAATACTATGCTCTTTATACAATATGATATAAACACTGGTCCTAACATAAGACTGAAATCTAAGAAACCTACCTGGAGACTTGCTCAAAAATTAATGAGGGAAATTCAATATAAACACAGAATGGAACAATGATTAGAAAAGCAACAATCTTGACAAACTCAACCTAATTAATAACCCAACGAAAGGAGTAGCGGGCACTGACCTTCCGAGTAGGGATTGGAAAGCATTAAATAGACCATGGTAGAACAGGATTATGCTCTTTAAATGGGGATTAAACCCTCGCCAGGATGTGACTGTGGGCACGAAAAACAAACTACTACACACATCACTGATGAATGTAGTATTCGCAGATTTCAAGGAGGAATGAAAAAACTACACAGTCACAACAGATGCAGTGCAATGGCTGAACTCCCTAGACATACAAATCTAATAGAAGACCAATGCAAAACATAAATTCTAGTCAACGTATTACATATATAACCTGTTATCACTTAGTTATCTTTTATTAATTTATCTGTTTTACTACTTGTACCAATTCTATACTTTGTTAATTATGTTAAACCTTGAATGTCATATATTAGCCATACAAAATAATAATAATAATAATAATAATAACTAGTATGACAATTGGGTCTATAGTGATAAAATAACAAAATAATATTAATAAAGGCATAAAGAAATATTGCTCCACAACAACTATATTATATTTATTTTTTTGTATTAAGAATAGTATGACTGAGCATATACAAATAGATATTGGACATGTATAAAAAGGAAATCACATTTTACCTGATGTGGATTCAACATTTGATCAGTGTAAGAAGTATACCATTGAAAAATATCATCATGTGAATATAAAGTATAAACATTATTTATCTTTAGATCAAACTTCAATGATTTCTTAAAGTACTAGAAAAACGAGAAAAATAAATTAAAAGTAAAAATTGATAACAAAATTACAATATTCTATTTTGAACAAATATACCTTAGTTTCAAATGCAAACTTTTCTAGTGATATGTACGTTTCTTCATGACCAATTAAACACAAACTTTCAAAATTTACTTTTAATGAAAGATTACCTTCAAAATTATTGATTTTATTATAAAATATTATTATACTTTATCAGTTTTATATTATGTTACTTTGTTTTATTGAATAATTATTGTCATCAAGGATGATAATATTTTCTATAGTTAATAATTTCAATTCTCCTTTCATCTCTGTAACTAAATTCTCTTTTACATCAACAATTGTAAGCTCCTCTAGATGTATTTTTATTTTCTATACAAACAACAAAATTAAATATTAAAAACTAGCAAATCAATATAAATTATTATACTAACCTTAGGTACCAATGGTGGTATAGAAAATGGAATATCTTTTGCAATCATATCCAAACTACTATGTTCCTTATTTTTATTAGACAATGTAGAACTGGCACTATTATTCTGAATAAAACTATACAAACCTTTATTTAATACAATTTTTGATTTGTCGAGTTTCAACATTAAAGACTGAATTGATAAAGGTTCATGTGTATCTAATATGCTTTCAGCGCATACATTAACAGTGATCTTTGCTAAACAACATGAATTTGGATTCATAGGATGACGAAGTAATTTTGCTTCTGCATATGGAGCGTTAACATTTGCTAATAATTGCCTGGATGATCCAATGACAGATGCATCCAAGTGGAGGTCTATAACTGATACTATAAAGAGCCATTCTGGAGTATTTGGTTGTAAAGACATAATTGATATTCGACTAATTCGAACAGCTAAAAACTAAAAAGAAAAGTTAAAATTATGTTTAATAAAATGATATAATGTTGTGTACTTGAGCAAATTTCATGACAATAGGCAATATATCTTCAATTTTATTTTTGCTTTGGTTTTGTTTTTTAACAGTAGAACTATTCCATTCTATGTTTTTCTCTATTCTCACATCGCGAGCTACAAGGCATACCAATTTATTGACTTCACTGCTAATAAAGCTACTCCGAAAACCAATATTATCAATGTGCTATCAAAAATAATAATCCATTAAAATATCAACTAGAATTGTACTTTATAATTAGCAACATACTACTGAATAACCATTTTTTAAGAAAACTATATCTTGCAATGAGAATATTCCAGCTGTGCCAATTTTTACATTCAAGCAGTATTTATACTTGAGATATACACTAATGGCTTTGGGTAACAACCTAAATTGAAAATGTTTAATGCATAGATAAAAATTAATCAATGATCAGACAATAAAATTGGGATTAACTTACCATTTTAAAGAATACAATAAGATGAAAAATACACAAAAAAATAGAGTATTAAATTCAATCATTGTATTTGATAGTTAGTTAATTTATTATAAGATGTAACTATTAAAACTCTAATCGATTAAAAGTGTACATTTTATTCTATATTGGTATTTGTCATTTGGTTATACTATTTAACGCGGAACTACAATTATTTATTGATTAATTATAAATTAAACAAATATTAAAACGTTTTGATATTTGATGTTAACATTTTGAAATGATTTTTGTTAAGAAATGATAATAATAATGTAGATAACTGTCTCTTATCTATAAGTATACGAGTATACCTGTCTCATTAACAGAGGCAAGGCTACACAACAGATAAAAAGATGTAGTCTACCCATTTAAAGTTAGAATCTGACAACTAATTTTTATATAATAAATTTAATAAAATATTTACTTTACAAGTTTGAATGTCATAATAAAAATATATTTATTATGTTTCAATGTTAGTCATAATCTTTTTTTTATTATTTAATTCACCTAGTATTCCTAGAATAGATTAGTTCGGGCCGCGCACAAGAACAATCGGTGCTAGGCCATTCCAGTTAACACCCTAAAACGACTAAAACAATATAAAAATAAATCTAAGAAGTCTTAGTTTTCTGACGCAGTGTGTTTGAAAAATTTAAAAGTTAGTGGGGATTATCATTACGTTATAAGACGCGTCTAGCTGTTTTATATTTTTGTTTAGTATTTTCCATAGTCGTTGTTAGCTTGTTGCGTAGGTAATCGTATTATAAAAATTGTTGATCAAATGGCCACTGACTTGTTTTCGAAGACAAAAATAAAAAGATTGATTTGATATATTTTTCTCAACTCGTGTGTCGCCAAGTAAATTCAAATATATCGCGAAATACAGTGATGTACTCAAGAACTTTTTATGGGGGAAAAGGGGGAGTAAGCAAATTTTAACTTAGGTACCTATCACACTTTACTTCATGATAACGAATACTTAATTTTATCATAAAAATATAATATACGTTGAAACTTTTTGAAAAATTTAATATGATATCCAACTCAAAATTCTAAAACTGTGTTTTATATTAAAGTTAATTTACCAACTCAGGTTTATGGAAAGGAGAATTCTGACCACCAAACCACCCCATGGATACACCACTAACAAATTATATTAAATGACACAACATATATAAATATTTTTAACATTTTTAACACAATTTATAAAAGCTAATAGGTATTTGATATAATTTTTATGATGATTAAAAATAAATTATTTGTTATCGACATATTTTATGTATTTTATATTACAAATTAAAATTAAATATTATCCATTCTTATATTTTTATTGCGTGTCGCAAAGTATGGAATATTTTAATAACACAAAGGTTGAGAAACACTAATTTAATGAATAAAAGTACAAAAATTTATTTTTAAAAATTATTTTGTTAATACACATCACATGTTAATACGTTTTGAATATTATTTTCTTTTGTAAACATATTTTTTTGTCTAATTAGTTTTTGTATTTTTATTTTTAAAAGTTTCATTTTGTTTTTAGTTTTTGATCATATATTTTTTGCAATATAGATAATTAAAATAGGAAGAGAGTCTAGCAAGACTAGTACCATTTTTCCGACGTCTCTTCTACTTATAACCCCACTGAATAAAAAAATTTCACAAATACAGCTGATAAATACGAAAGAAACAAAGTCTAATAAAAATATATTAAAAAATCTAGTCATTAAAAGTACTCTTAACTTTAACGAGGACTTTGGTGATCAGTCGTGGCCCATTAATCATGGTAAACGTCTTTCTTTGCCAGACTATTCTTCCAAAGCTAAAGAACCAAAAACTTTTAATGAAATCTTTTTGTGCCATGTCAAATCGCTTTGAGCCGCTAAATAACACGGGAAGTGATGACAGCAACAAAATGATCTATGAATCAACAAACGAATTTCTTCCTCCTCCACCAACAATATTAAATTACTACTCCTGTAGACATAGGTACACGTAAAAACATTTTTTTTGATCATAACTTCTTTCTTAAACATCCATCTCTAACAACTTATCATCATTTATCCATGAATTTAAGTCACTCATAACTCCTATAAATAATAATATTAAGGGTATAAGTTTCCAAACTTTTTGAACACCAGGTGACTGCAATTAATTGTAAAAACGATTTATATAAATAATAATTGTTTCATAACAATATTTACTACTTTATTTTATCTAAATATTATTTAATTGATTCTTACTTACCTACTTATTTTTGTAAAACGTATCGTTTGTTCCACAATATATTTTTTTAAATATTTCCTTAACTAGTATATAAAATAAAAGTCTATCAGAATAAATATTTGTAGGATATATTTTTTAACAGAATAATACCATTGATTTTAACTTTAAAGTCAATGATAATACTTTATACTAAAAACACTTATTTATAAACACGTACTAATAATTAATAAATAACAAAAATTATTTGAAATTCGAAAAATTTGGATGAGTAACCTAACCTAACCTTTTTTCAAAATAAGTGACTGTACGTGACTTAAATTCAAAAAAATGATTTTAAGTTTTAAAAAAAAGTACTATATGAAACATATAATTAATAAGTTATTTTCACAGTATTAAATTCAAATTTTGAATTTTTGTTTAAATTATCATCCCGATTCGAAGATTGATAAAAATGTTCACTTAAATATGTTATAAAATTAAAACAATTACTTGTCTTAGTGTCAACTTAAATTTAAAATAAAAATCGGTAAGTATGCATACCTATATAGTACCTACTGCAATGTATCAGTCATGATCGAATATTATTTAAAACAAAAAAATTCATTATCGACTATTATTTTAAAATTATATGTATTATTTTTATTTCATAGTTATTAAAATAAAGTATTGATTATTATTTATTAGTATATTATGTAATTTAATTTTTTTTTTTATTAATTATTTTTGAATGAATTATTTATAGATTAATTTTTAATACTTTTATAATATTATTAATTATCAAACCATAAAGTATTATTATACCAAGGTTTGTAGAATCTATAAACCAACAACTCCATATTTTCATAAGGCCAAGGCGTAAGTATATTTGGCGCTAAAGGGCTGTTATCTGTTGATAAAAACATACTACTTATCTTTTTATTTTAGCGCGGCTAGATTAAGTGGCTTGGGGCTTAGAATTTGTTGCCAACATAAAATTAAAAAAATAATATATTTTGAGGTTATACGTTTTTATTAAATTATGTACTGTATGGTGATCACGAATCACGATTATAAATCAACATTCAAGTATTTGAAGTATTCAACATTTCATTATTTCAACACTCATGCTGCTGAATGGCGAATACAGATTGACGATTGTTAATTTGTCACATTGTCATTGTCACGGTATCTCTTCACTAAAACAACAATCAATGTTATGGTTTTTCAATCGTTTTATTATACTTAAAAGTTTTCAGATTTCATTATTCCAAAATTTAATAGTTTCACGATATAATCTTAAAAAACGAATAGAAAATTATATAAAATGGGTTTCAAACAGTTTCTCACAAATCATTGGCGATTAGTCAATTCGAATAATTTGTTTATCAACAGGTTAAGATACTTAAAAATTTAAATTTATTTAGCTGTAACCTGTATTCTTTAATATTTTTGATAAAATATAAATTTATTTTTGTCAGATGTGCAAATTCTGTTTTGGAATCTCATAACATAGGATATGCTCAAAAATCAGTGGTAAATAAGTTACAATTACCTTTGAAACCAAAGAAACCTAGTCCTCCATTCTTTCAATATCTTAAAGAAAGGAAACAAGAAGTAATTGAAAAACATAATTTAAATTTCAAGGGTAAATATTTCAATTTATTTTATTTTTCATTACTTTGTTTAACACCTTTTTTATAGAAAAATATGGTAATTATTAGTGTTTATAATTTGAGAGTTGTATTCTACATTATTTGTAGTAGTAAAGTATACACTATGTAATTAAATAACTTATAAATTATGATTAAAGTATTTAAAATGTTATTAATTGCTATTTAGAACTTTTATGTTGTATTACTAATGAATAATATATTAAAAGTTTTTCTGTTTTATTAAAAGCTGATAAAACAAGAAAATTACGATGTGCTTAAACAAATAATAAAATACTCAATAAATGATTTATTTAGTCAAAACTATTTAAAAAAAATCTAGATTAAAGTAATGTACTACATTTGAACAAATGTGTTAGAAGTGGCATAATAAAAAAAAAAATTACCACTCTGAGCATTGATAATTTATATTAGTAAAGTTAACATTTAAAATGTATAAATTTAAGTGATTAGTATAGATATAAATAATTTAAAACAAACTTTTATGGTCCACTGAGATTTTTATTATATAGCAAATTCAATTGCACAAAGAGAGGGTCAGGGGTATTGTCGTATCGACTGACATCCCATAGAGAATTGGTAGATGAGTGGGTGACTGGTTATTTGTGAATTTGGATGTTATTTTGATGAATATTTGTTCAATTTTATACCAAAAATAAGATTTATATTATGCCTAAATTTAGATTTGACTAGTGGGTGGGATGGGTAGATACCTCGAGATGTAAATGTTGACACCTTTGTGTAAAATATACTGTGCACCACTAATAGCAATCATTGAAATTAATAGTTTAAGAGACTAGAATCTGAGTTAAATAGAAGCATTTCTCTTTCTATTTGGTCATTGCATATTTAATTAGTTTTATAAATGTTAATTTTAAACATTCCATATTTTAAAACTATCCTAGGTACATAAAATGAGACCTCTTAAGTAAATGAATAGCATCATTCATTTATCTTATTTAGAAAAAAAATTATTAATATGCAAACAATGTTAGTTGATGCCATTAGATATTAAGTAAGTTAACAAATTATAATTTATTACCAAGGTAGAATAATTGAAACCATGATGATAAAAAATTTTCTATCCCCAACTTATCCAAAATAAAGATAAATATATTTTATTATCATGATTTTAAGTAAAATATATTTTAAAATTATAGATTTATCTTTTAATTGATAAATTATGTATTTCTAATACAATGTAGACACTTGAAAAAAAATCTCTTCTTATTACAATTTGCAATTCTTTATTACAGTGCAAATTATTTCTTTCAATCTAAAAAAAAAAATAATTGTAATTTTAAATTTTTTTATTGATTTATTTAACTTTTTTTATTTTAGATGCAATCCGTTTTCTAAGTGAATCATGGAAGGACTTTGATGAAGATACTAAAAAAAAAATGACTGATATTTATAACAAAGAACTTGAACAATACAAAGAAAATATAAAAGTTTTCAATCATAGCTTGACTGTTGACCAAAAAAATGAGTTGTTTCGACTGAAATATGAACAGATAGAACAAAGAACAAAACGCAAACTCAAAAAAGTATGTTGAAAAATATATTTTAATTCACTAAATAATATTAAAATTTATTTCAGGAATTAAAAGAATTAGGTAAACCTCGTAAACCTCTTACTGCATATTTAAAGTTTGTAACTGAACAAATAAAAAATCATGGAAATGAGCCAGTACAAACTTATATGATAAAAGTTGCAAATAAATGGAAAGAAATGGATGAAAATCAAAAATCAAAATATATTGAATTAGCAGCTATAGATAATGATAATTATAGAAATGCACTTCTTAAGTGGGAAAATGATATGATCAAAGCAGGACGATTGGATTTAGTTAGAGCTCGTGCACTATCTAAAGATGATTCAGATATTTAAAAATGTAGTTATACAATTTTTTTTTTTTTTTGTATTAATTTCTTCATCAATTTATTTATATGTTATTAGTGGCTATTAGTTAACTTTTTTTTCTGATTTTAAGGATACTAATTTATTATTTTTTTTTGTAAAAAAATAATGTACTGATGATTTTTAGTTACTTATAAATTAAAATTATTTTGATTATACTTAAATGATTAATTTTTTATACATGTATTATAAAATAATAAATAGCAACCTATTCATAATCTTGAGAAGCTTAATATTTTATATCACAAGTTTTCACTTTTTACATGTAGCATTACAATAGTATAATACACTAATAACATCAAAATATATTTAAATTATAATCTGGAGCATAAGTTGAATAGAAAATATTTTAAATGTACAGTATGAAAAGTGAAACAATTAAGCATGAATGTCATTCCACTTAAATTTATTAAAAATTAATTGCTCTTTATTCACAAATATGACAAATTATTAATTTTCACCTTTCTAATAAAAAATATTAGAACAAGAGGTCTGGTTAGTGGTTGATTTAATCTTTTTACTGTTGAATATTAAATAAAAAATATTTTGGATCAATTAAAACGGCTCTTTTAATGGTGATTATTATTTATATTTGGTTTGTATCTGAGACGACCTGGTCTGCCAGGATAGTCTTTTAGGATTTGTCGTCATTGGTTTGATGGCATTTTTTTAAAATAAGTAGATTGTTTTTAATTTCTTTACATTAAAGAAAATATATTTATATTCATAAGCTACACCACAATGAGAAAATTCCAATTCAAACACCTGTTGGCTGTAATATAGTTACTAGTTTATTATTAATAAGTAATAACTGGAATAAAATTGCTCATTTAACATAGGTATTTTGATTTTTGGAATGTATACATGGATTATTAGTATTGTGTATGTGGGGTTTTATCAATTCCAATATTTGTCTATATTGATTCCGCCGAATGTTAATGTAGGTTGTATAAAGTATTATTTTTTAATAAACAGTATAGCCTATAAGTACATCTAGTTTACAATAATTTTTTTTTTATACATATATAAAAAAACATTTTAAAAACCAATTTGTTACCGCCCACAATGAAAAATATAACACAAGTATATATATTATATTATAGCAAAAAAAGTAATTATAAATACATTGTAAGTTATTTAGTTTTTAAATTAGTGATTTGATGCCAGTTTTACATAAATTAATCTATAAATTTTTTTATTTTTTTCATTTAAAGTATTGCTAAACATTTTTGTTACAAATTTTTTTTTAAGTTCATAATTTTTATTTTTGCTTATTTATTATTATATTTAATAGTTAATTAAACTGCTTTGAAATTGAATTGAGATGAACAGTCTCGCTAAATATTGATACTGTTTGAAAATCTATTTTATTGTATTGTCTTCTTACATAATATAATATAAACTAAAAAGTTATGTAAATAAATAATTATAAAATAAATTGGTAGTGTTTAAGGAAAGTGGGAAAAGGTACAACATAAGTTTAGTCCCCCTTAGTAAGACCAATGGCATAAATAAAAAAATATGGACTGGGTAACACATTTTCCTGGTCTGAATGTTATCCCAGGCCATCCCTGGTTTGTATTTATACATTATATAGATCTTGACTTAATATTACTTTATGAAGCAGATAGCTGATAAGTATATTATATATACTAAATAAACAGCAACACTGGGTACCTAATTTACTAAATATGCTCATTTCAATTTTTTTCCATATATTCTACATTTATTTATTAAATTATTAAGGATACATGGAATTCATTTTATTTTCAATTACTGTTTCATGATGCCATTTAATAACTCAACTTGTTTTTTTTCAAATAATACATTTGTCTTTTATCTTTTATGATGAATTTTTAAACAATTTTTTTAAATTTTGGTGTTGCTCGTACTAGCTTAAATTTATATTCAAGCTCGTAGCTTTTGAGTTTATAAAGTGTATAAAGCTGTATAGATATTAAACAATTAAGTATTAATTATTATAGGTAATAAAAAATAGTTATACATATTGAAATAAGTTTAGAAAATAAGAAAAGGGGCTATGATGAAACAAAAATTATAATCAAATATAAATAAGTAATTACTGAAATTAAAATAAATATTAAATCTATTTTATTGTTAATGTAGAACCATTTTTTTTATTATCTAGTACTAAGTATATTTTAATTACTAGGGAAGTAGATAACTACCTACACATTTATATTTTTATTTATGTTTAGATATATCAACATTTTCAATTAAATCATCTGTTTAAGCTTAATAATTTACAGTAAAAAAGGGTAGTTTTTATTTGAAAAAAATTACAATTTTATTGCTGCATAACACTTCTAAGCTAGTAGAAACAACTTAAAATTTAAATGCATGGTTATTCTTAAAGTATTTATGCAAAATAAATCCAAAAATCATAATTTAAATAAACGCATTAATAAAAGAAAAATTGGATAAATGTTAATAATAAAAATATTTTTTATGTTTTACAATTTACAAAAAAACGTAGGTACTTATTTTTTTATTATTTTTCAGTTTAAATCAACTACGCCGTCATGGTTTATTGAAAATAAACTTTAGACTTTACGATTGGTGTTTGGCACAATAAGGATGGACAAGACAGGTCCTAAAAATATTTAAATTAAAAAAATAATTTTACATTTCGCATATGTTTTTAATTTAGTAACAATAAGGGAACTACCCATATAATAATTGAACAATATATATAATAACTAATAAGTATTAAATTATTGATAATAATTTAAAAGATTAGGTTGGAAGAATGAATTTCTATTAGTGGTGAGTGTTTTAAAATATAAAATATAATATACTTTATGCTTTATGGAATATATGATACCTAACAAAAAAAGAAATAAAAAATATTTTTTTCAATTTAGATTGTAGCTCAGTGATTTACAGAAGTATCTAAACTTAAGTTTTATTTTTTTATTTATGAATTGGTCACAAAAAAAAACTGAATGAATCGAATTGTAATCAGATGTGTAGGTTTACATATTTTTCAATTAAATCTTAACTATCATGGTCAAAACTCAGAAATTTATTTTTAAAGTATTGGTAATTGGTATAGTAACCAGTATAGAGCATAGTTTATAGATAGTACCTTGGGTATAGGCCATAGGGTATCTACTCTCATCATAGATCTATATCATATATCTAATGAGTTTGGTACCTTAGATCATATGATCTAAGTTGGGTACAGTCATAGAGTAATATTATTTACTCTATGGTGGGCGCAGTCGTCCGAAAATGATAAGGATAATATGCCAATATAAAATTTTCAAAGGGAATTAAGGGCCGGCGTTGCCACTCGCTCAGACATTCAAAACGAAAATATCCCTCGATTTGCTATGCAACACCACCTAACTACTTAAGGTAGGTCATATGGTTAAAAAACAATGCCCATAATTTTGCTAACAATGGTTTTAATGATTTTCGATTATCATATCTCGGGTCCTTATTATTTTTCAGACAAGTGCTTATCATTCATATTTAATAATGACAAAAAAAAAAAAAAAAATTGGTAAAAAGCTGACCAAGAAGCTCACAATGCAAAAATTTCAATAATTGGACATACACATATTACATAATCCACAACCTCTTAATGAGTTAAGACGAACCTCCATTAAATGACTCGTGCGGTATTTTTCTAACTATTAACTACACCATCATCGATTGTCAAAAATGTCTATATTACTGCAACCAATTCCACATATCAGAACAAATCTGCCTAACTTTAGGACCGAATCTTTAAAATGCCAAGAACTTAATTTCGTTCTTAAAAGAACCAAATTATATAAGTAAATTTAAATAAAAAATGTAAATAATAAAATATACCTATATAATATACTAATACCTAAGTTATCAATGTATTTTAAGATAAAAAAAAAATAAATAAATGGTAGGTTAATGTGTACGGTTCTAATGTATGTACATTGTGTATCGTTGTATCGAGTGGATCACTATTATATTATGTCTGTTAAATTTGAATACAATGATATGTCATTGTATATTTGTTTAAGAAAATTGATTCTTAGCGGAATCGGTCAACAGCTTACATCACAAAGTGTTATATTTACTGAGATATAAGTACAGTTATAAAGGTCATTATTTTTTACTTTCAATATTATAGCAGAATGATATCATTTTTTCTAAAAACATTACATTACATTTGTTATTATAATTGTATATTAATACATATTTATACTATGTTAAACCAAATTATATAACTCAAAAATCAATAAATCCTTTCTGTAAATATCGTAAAATATTAAAAATAGATTTATAGTAGGTACCTATCTACTCGTATAAATAGATAATATTTTTAGTTAAATCAAAAATGTTATTGCGCATAGTAAAACTTAGTAATATAAAATACATAAAATTTTCCTCAAACAATGTAAATTAATGTTTTTCAATTATAATAAAATAATATAAACATATCGTTATTTATCGTTTAAAATTTTTAATAAATATTTTGTTAAAATTAAAAATGTGTACAAAAAATAGTTTTTCTTATGCATTTTTTAGAGTTTATGATTTTAGTATGAAATACTTAAATATGAAGAATCTTATACTAAATTTTCAAAACTTAGATACAAAAAAAAAGTTTTTATGAATTTTTAACAACCAAATAGTTTATAATCTTTTGCGATTTTGACAAATTTCACCAAAAATTTAAACTAAAATACATATAAAATACATTTTTACCTACCTATGTATTTTTAATATTTTTATACAGGTATAAGAATAATTTTTGTAGGATCTTGAATTAATTGTTTAAAAACTTTTACCCCAGTGAATAATTTTTTTATCAATATTTAAATAAAAAATTTTTAAAAAAACTTGAAAATGTTATCGTATTATTATCATTATTTATTTACTATATTAATGATATGAAAACGATAATTTCAAATGTCTATTATTTATTTTTTTTAAATACAATAAAACATTAAATAGGTATCTATTAAATATTATTATAGACTATAGTAATTGTACATTACAATTAACTTGTAAAATTTTACTGAATTAATTATAGGTTAATGACAATCATCAATGATAACTGAAGACTAAGTAACATAATGATTTACATAATATATATTTATTGATAAATTTAGCCATTATTGTTTTCGGGTATAAAAACATTTCGGTCCGAATATCCATGAATCCATGATTACGTAATCTGTGTATGTTTAGGACTAGAGCATGATGGAGTGATGAACCACAAACAGAAAAAACAATACATGGAAACAATCCAAGTGGTCGACCCACAAACATTTTGTCTAATAGGTGTGGTAACCGGGAGAATTTAAAAATATTTTTCAACGGTTTATAAAATAGTTATTAGATTCCTGATGTACAAGCGCCGGACGTGTTGCATGAGATCACACATTTTAAGAACTGAGCCAAATTGTCATCGATAATACTCCTTGATACCTACTATACAATAAATAAAAAAAGAAACGAATCAATCATCGAACCATAACCATTATAATTATATTGTAGAAAAATTTGGCACTGCACAAACTTATTTTTTTTTAATTATGAGTTAAATATCTTTATGAAATAACATGTTAAAGACGTAGCTATTTAATGAAAAAAAAACTTTTTTAGACTATACGAGTTACAGCTAAGTATTGTTTCATTTGAAAAAGTAGATTAAAATGTCTAATATTACTTTATGGAATTATAAAATTAAAATATAAATAATAATATTATGTAATTGTAGTACCTACTCAAATACAACTAAGTTACCTATACCTAAAATCTATACATATTAAACATTTTACACAATAATTTATAGCTAGATATCTCATATCTAGACATCTAGATATCATATCTATACGATACGATAGATACCTACTGCAGTACTAATGCTACTAAAAATACATACAAATACATTTGTTATATTTACAACATTTTTCTAGTTATATAGGTATTTATATTCGACCTCAAAAATTATGTTTTGTTTAATTTTACACCAAAACTTATTTAAAAATATTGGAATGATCTCAAACAAAATGTTAGGTAATATAGCCTATGTAGGTATACCCTAAATTTAAATAGCATAACGACAGAAATATCTTTTACCACGTTTTTAATTTCACAAGAAACTAACCCTTATATCCATTAAATATGAACATATATCATATGATAACTAAGCAACATTTAAAGTTCTTATACACGATATTGTTTTCTATAATCTTACTAAAATAATTATCATTTTATTGTCTATTATCACTATATTTATTATAATAAAATACAAATTAAGTATTTATACTCTTGTTTTATTTTTATTTCTCATTTCCTGTAATGCAATAAATAATAATGCATATTCCTATTTTACATTAATTTTATATTGTGAACTCTATACCTGTTAATTATCATTTGAATATTGAGTACCTATATCATTTGTTAAGCATTAAAAATTGGGTTTTTGTCCGTTTTATTCAAACGAATAAATTATACGAATTAATTATTACTTCTAAAATGACTGAAATACTGGGGATTTTTGAATTTTTTAAATTTTACAAATATAATTAGGTTTATAATCAATAATTTGTTAATTTATGTTTATAAAAAAATATAACGTGAAATTATAATGTTATATATATAATATATATGTTACGGGCGAAGTATACAATTTGAGCATTTTCTATAATGTCCGAGCATTATATATAAATTTGGCAACATAAGTAAATTGATAAATATAGATATTATAATAAATTTATTTGTAAAGTATTATCAAAATATAATGAATAAAATATATTTATACTATAATGTTAATGTTATTAGAAAATATAATAATTTTTTTTATTTTTATATCATTTATTTTTGTATGTATTACTTCCGTGGAATTTTTTACTTATTAAAAAACAAATTATTTGAACTTTTTTTTAACAAATCATTTAAATCTACATTAAATTTTTCCATATTTTAATTATAATTTAATAAGTCATTATTGAACTATGCTATACAAATGAATCGTGGTTACTAAAAAGATTTATGCGAGGATTAACCTCATAGGCGCTACTAGACCTCTAAAATGTTTCTATTGTAAGAAAATCGAAAACGAAAAACGAAAAAAACACACTTGCTAATCAAAATCTACAAATAATAATCAGTGTTAATTCTTGCTCTAATACTTTGACGATAATTTACTATTAAATATTATATTATCTATATTGCCCAACATAAGATGGCCATTTTATATAATGCCCGGGCGTTGTAGAAAATGTCCAAATTATATACTTTGCGTCTTTGGCCTTTGCCTGTAACATATATATATATAAGGAATTAGGAATCAATAATATTAAAATATCTACACTTACCAATACAAAGAAAAAAACCTAGGAAGCGATTCTGATGTATCATAAAAATAAAAGATTTTGTAGAATAAATAGTGGATGTTGACCAATTATTGCTCTCAACCATTGGTTTTGGCATTTAGGAAATGTACTAGTTGCCCTCACATATCATTATATACTCGATTATAATATCAATCCGTAAAATAGGGGAGGTAAATATGTAAACACAAAGAGTAAATAATATTTAAAATAAAAAAATTATATTAATAATAATAGCTCATCTAGTGCAAAGAGGGAATTTTACTAGAATATGTAATTTTAGACGTGTCTAAGTAAATATCTGATACATGGCTAGGTAACAAATAACGACAGTAATTATATTAGGCTTTATCGCAATACGCCAACTATTATAATTTATGTTATTTTATTAGTACCTACCTATATAATAATATGTAGTTTTATCGTTATTAGAAATTATTTGTTGTATACTTTATTAGTAAGTAAATGTTTTTTTTTTTTTTTTATCATTTTATAATTTATCCTATTTTAATTTTTTAACAAATCATATTGTACATTGCGTATAATTACAATTATTGTATTTATTCTCTTATTATTCTTATTATACTTATTCATAATACCTTTTCTTATAAGCTTTGTATTTCATTTATTATTTACATAAAAATATTAATAAATAAGATTTTTTTAAATATGTTGGTCATCAGTCATTTTTTAAAAATATAATAGGTACCTACATAATACAGCACAACATATCAATAGTATATCAAAATTATTTTATTTATTTTACTCTTTTAACTAATACAATTATAACCTAGATGTGCCGTTTTTAATCATAATTATTGTATTATTTGTATCTATTCTTTTGTAATATTTATACAGTTACCCATACATAATATTATTATTATTTATTTATTGACCTCCCCTATTTTACAGGTTAGTATTATAATCATACATATTATAATTATTTGTGAGAGCAACTGGTATATTTGGTTGAAGATAAATTATGCATTTTGCTTGAGATAATTTAAGGGTTTAAGGGTAGCAGAGACGTACACAGCGGGGTGTTTTAGATGTTAAAACACCCCTCAAAATTAACTGTAAAATTGAAAATTTGAGAAATTTTTGATAACAAAATATTTTGAAAATTATATAATGTCTAGACAAAAATAATGTTTTGAAAATTTTAAATACCTACGATCATTCATTTACAAATTACAACGCAGGAAAAACAAATCGATATAATCAAAAACTGGTGTGATGTAAATATTCTTGTTACTTTTTCCCCCAATTATTTTGAAAAGTAGCTACTTAATAACGCTTACTTCCGATTTCTTAGTATTAAGTATAAATTAGATACAATTTGCTACCAGAAACTACTATCGATACCTATAATAGATTTAAATACTTTTATTGTAAAACCTACAAAACATTCTTCGGTTCCTTTAAAATCTAAAAGTTAGCATAATTTTCCATTGTTATTGCATGAAACCAGATTTCCATTGCTTTGCTAAGATTTTAAAATTAAACCACTTTTCTGGTTTATTAATCAATTTCTTTGACAAATTCTCGTATAACAAAATTTTTAAACTTCAATATATTATGGTTTTTAACATAAATTATTTATAAAATTATCAATACTCTTTGTATATCTGTAGGTAAATACTTTCATAACTAATATAATATATTAGGGCATATAGGTTGTTATGCAAGTTAAGTCGATAGATAATTAAATAATGTTCTTTATATAAATCATGTAATAAAATATTCTCTTAATACCTAGCATAATCTATTGTTTACCTAATTATTCGTATTTACTGTAAGTTTTATGATACATTTCCTAAATACGTTGACATCAAGACTAAATAATGAAGCTTATTTATATTGTAGTACAAAAATATGTTTAGCAGTGGGCGTATTAGGATAATGTTTAGTTATGGCTCATTAGCTATTTTCATGATTTGCTAGTTATGGTTCGTTTCCACGATACCTGCATGACAACATACTTTGCAAATGCATCTATATAGATAGTATCCTATTATTACATCAACTCGTCATCACGTGTAAACTCAAGTAAACTGAAATTAAAATATATAAGATATGCATAATATGAATCTATTTATTTTTTAAATTATATCAAAAACTAACTAAACGGAAAATTACTTTTTCTGGTCGTTTTTGTTGAAATAATGAAATTTTATAACATATGAATGTATTAAATAAAATTAATTTAATGTTACATGAAAGAATTTCTGTTATTACTCGCTTGAAATGATCAATTTATTAGAGAATCGTTGGTGAAGTGTAAATTAGCGTTAAGTATTTTCTTTACTAGTACGATAGGGTGTAATATCATAAATTTCATAATCGTAGAGGTGCAAGAATAGGCCAGCGGAATGTCTATCTATTTTTACCATATTTCTTTCATGGGTCTTCTAAGCTTTCCCCTCCAATTAGAACACAAGCAACAAACAGCTATTTACCTAGGGATTCGGACTACAAACTTCATCAGCATCACTATACACTAACGTCACAGACAGATACCAAAATGGTAAGTGCAATATCTATATAAAATAAATATTTAAGACAAATTATAATAAAGATGTGCTTAAACTTATTGAAAATGTATTTTATTGCAGGACGAAGATGACCAAAAAGTAGCCAGTAAGTATACGATTAAATAATTTACCTATTGTTTGACTTCAACGAGCAGTAGGTAGTAATTACTTACTATAGGTAGTAACCTACCTATGCGATACATAATACATAAGTACTACTCTATATTGCATTTATGAAAAAAATATTTCTAGTTAGTTTTAATTTTACATTTTTAATTATAGTAAAATTGTTTGAATTAATTAAATTAAAAATACTTAAAAACTTAAATACATAAATGTACTTATGCATCAACATCAAATGACAAAATGCGCTCAATTTTTATTAGTTTTGAAATGAATAATTTATATTTAAAAAGTATAAAAATAATATTTCACATATTAAAAATATTACCTACCAATTAAATTATTAAAATTATCATTTTTTACACAAGCATTATTTTAGAATATTGTGTAGTTAAAAAAAATATATTAGTTTGATTAAACCACAATTATATATAAAAAGTTATATTAATTCATATTTTATTAAGAATAAAATAATTTAAAGTCGTGATAATTTTTTTATTTAAGTTTAGATATTTAAGACCAGGGGTCATCAAATGGCGGTCCGCGAACAAATTTTATCTGCCCCGCAGACAAAGAATATTTTTTTCAAACATTTGTAGGTAATATTAATTATGTTCTAATGTTTATAAACAATATGAAATAATAAATATAAAAATTATGTTCTCATTATATTCAATTTTAAAATAATACCAAGTAAATGTTAAAAATATGTACTTAAAATTTTTGATGGCCCGCGAAAAATTTTTAGATTCCTAATATCAAGTCAGAAGAACACAGGAACGTAGAATACGAGTATATGCAAATCATTGAAATAGCTAGTCAGTCGAGTTTAGTTCGTGAGATAGAGACAATAGTCATCTCTGTATTTTTAAGTGATATTTTTAATTTGATTTACTATAGGTAAAATAACCTACCTTATAGATAAATCGTAATTTATTCAATTGCTTCAACTCGTACTCCGCTACACCTGTGATCTTCAATTACTACCTTCAAGAACAGGGTTACTCAGGTGATAGTGTACTGTGTAATTATATGAATATTGAGTCATTTAAATAAACCTTGTAATACGTTGCTATAGTATCGTTTCTATTGTATTAGTTTATGAGCGCAGGTCATAAGTTTCTAGGACCTGTAAAATATAACTTAGAAAACTTTATTTGTATCAGTTCAACAACCCGGTCCTTAAGACCGGTTCGTGTAGTGGGAATAGCTAACCAACTACTCCTTAACTGGATAGAATTATATATAAATATCGACAGCCACTTTGTTTTATTTTCTATTTCCACGTTGGAAATAGAATACGTCTATAATCTTATGTTACACGTGTGTTAAACAAAGACAGAAAATCGCCGCTTCCAATCCCCTTATTTAAATTCTGAGAACCCGATTTGTAAATTAGAATATAATATTTGATATGTAGTGGATGAAATATGATCAAAAATGTTGTTTACAGCCTTAATCTCAACAAACAGTTTTCATATAAATTAAAAAACTATGCAGGTTATACTATTGACAGGCTTCACTGTATACAAATTGCACTAAAATATTTAAGATTATGAACTATTTGAGTGCAATATTTAATTTTTTTAATTTTAATTTTAAATAATGTTATATCAATACAACAAATTGAGAAATAACTAAATTATTTTTAAAGTAAAAAAAAAAAAGTAGTTGAACTAAAATTTACAAAAACAAACGCATTCTGGATTTTTGTATTTGTACTTTTTAAGTTTTCAAATGCAGGGGAGCAATTTCAATGAAAAAACTGGGGGTGCTTATACTCCATTATCTATTTTTATTGTTATTTTAAGATTATGAATACATGTTACTATTAAAATCTAAATTAATATAAAACAATTTAGGGGTGCTAAGATCATACCCAAGCACCCCCCATTTGTGCCTATTTTCAAATGATAACTAGTTTAAAAGTTAATAATTTTATTTGTTTTTAAGTCATGCGAAAGGCATTTCAAATGTTCGACACTTCTAAATCTGGATTTATTGACACATTAAAAATTAGTACCATACTTAATACTATGGGTCAATTATTCGATGATTCAGAATTAAACGAACTTATAGAAGAAGTTGATCCAAATGGTAAATTATTTCTTATAATTGTACCAATAAGAATATATTTATAATAACTAATATATTTTGTTATAGCGACAGGAAAAGTTAACTTTGACGGATTTTGTGAAATTGCTGCACATTTTCTAGAAGAAGATGATGCTGAAGCTATGCAAGAAGAACTAAAAGAAGCTTTCCGACTTTATGATCGTGAGGGTAATGGATATATCACTACTGCTACATTAAGAGAAATATTAGCAGCATTAGATGACAAATTAGGTCCAGAAGACTTGGATGGCATAATAGCTGAAATTGACACAGATGGATCTGGCACAGTTGACTTCGATGGTAAATATAAAAACATTAAAAACTAATAAGTTCTATATTTAATACTTACCTTGAAATAACATTTTATTTTCAGAGTTTATGGAAATGATGACTGGAGAATAATATGACATATTTTTATTCGAGGATTTAAAACCTCTTTTTAATGGTTAAAAAAAAATTTAATAACAATAAATTACCTGGATTAATTTTTATTGTTTATTTATTATAAGTATATTATAAATTTAATTGAATAAGAAAACTGTAATAAATGCCTAACTTCATCTTAATTTAAAATAAATCATAAAACATTGGTATTAATATTATTTTGACCCAATATCATCATTATCTGGTTTTTTGCGTTTTTCTGGGTTAGTTGGACAAGCATCATCTGACTCTTCAGTACTAATATTTGCTTGTTGAAGAGCTCGTACAAATTCTTCCATGTTTCCTTGATTAGCTGCACTTACTGCTCCTTCTCCAAGATCAAATTGTTGAACTACAGATCCCAACTGACCAGTTTGTAAAGCGTTACTAAACATACTTACAGCCTAAAAATAACATCAATATTTAAAAAAATATATTTTAATAAACTATAAAAATGAAATGTTTTAAATGTAAGTATTCTGAAGTGGGTATACTAATGTGCAAATTAAATTAAAGTCTTTTTGTTATTTATACGACTGGGAATTACGTTCACTATGAATATTTAAGTATGAATTTTATTTTTATAATATTATACTTACTATTTAATTTGTCTACATTATTTTATTACTTATACAATTATATTACATGTTAACAAACAATTTAAGTTGAAAAAAATAAATTTAACAGCATCATATACATTAATAAATTATATATTAATATATCAGTATGATAATAAATATTGTTATATTCAGTGTCTTATGTGATAGCTATACTTATAAAAAAAGTAACATTAAGCTTCATATCATTACTTGTTTGATTCATTGTGCCCGGGAAAGTATAAATATAACGTGGGACATGGTTGCTAAATAAATATATTTTAACACATTTTTATGGAAAGTAAAAGTAGTTATATAAAGTATTCACTTGATAATTTGAAATTCTGAGCACCAAGCTACAAATTTGATTTTTCAACTTACCCTCACTAATTTGGAAATGTGTGATACCTAAACTGGTTGCAAACACGACTTTGCTTTCTGTTGTAAAATAAGTTCTGTTATCAGAGTATTATTTTACCTGCATTGAATAAATCAGACCATAAAACACTCTTCCAGATCAGGGTATTTACGTTTTCTCTGTTTGATCCTTGATGAGTAAAGTGTTAATGTAAGATGATTATCTGTTTTATTATAATTGAAAGCATAGACACTGGGGTACAAAAACGTAAAGCAACACCTTTTTTTTTCTCACCAGCCTCAAATGCTGTGATCACTTTTTTTTACTAGCGATCGACAAAACACTTATACTTTACAGGACATAAAGTCTAGATTAGGTAAATAAGGTAATAAACTGCGATAATGTTTTATTGCCCTCGTTATTACATACATAGTTTGAATAGGGGTACATCAATTAATCATGAGCTTATACATAACAAAGAAATTCAAATTATAGAGGTATTGGCAAAACAAAAATTGTAGTGTTTCTCACCAAAAGAAAATTTGAATCATCGAAAGAAACGAAATACATGTACTTTTTTTTTGATTATAGAGGTTTTTTTAGGGGACCAAGCGTTTAATTTTGATTTATGGAATTTTTTGAATTGTCAAGTGATTGTTGTACATATACTTTGTTTTAAATAGACTAGATTTATCTTCATTGTATCTTTTGTTATGCAAATAAAATAACCTAACTGTAGCATTTGTAACAAACTAATATCACTTCAATATGATTGTATTCATAGCAAGAAAATTATAATAGATTCCATGTGACTTTTTATTAATTATATAGCAATATTATGCTTAATATCATCAACTATAAATAATTATTAGTTAAAATATTTAGTAAGTATGGTGTTTAAACATCTAGGGTTATTCATCGTTGAATTACAACAAAACAAGAAATTAGATTATATCATAAATCTTTAACTGTTGTGTTATAAATTATAATTAATGTTATTATAATGAAAATGTCGAATATCAAATAAATATATATTAATTTATCCATACATAGTAAGTATAGAGTGAATTTAAAGGTGATTAATTATATATTTAAGAGAACTTAACTCCCTACTTACCACTCGCTATACATTTTGTTTTAAATAGTAACACTTACTTGTCTAAACTGTGGGGAAGTAATTGTGTCTTTCAAATTATCAGGAGTCGATTGACTTGTTGGTGTTGAATCTGAAGCACTTTCAGGTGTTGGTAAATGTTGTGCTAATTGACTTAATGCACCTGTATTTTCGATTACACTTTGTAAATTTTCCATATCCATGGCAGCTGATAGATCCACTGTAATTTTAAATAAGAAAAAAATAATATTAAAAACAAAAAATACAGTTGGTTATTAAATAAAATAAAGTTTTTGTATAACCTGGTGGTTTTTCAGTTGTTCCTTGAGCACCAGTCAATCCAGATAACATAGATTGAAGGTCTCTCAGTTGTATACCAGTAGCTCTTTGTTCTTGATTTTCTAAAAGTTATTAATGATTTTATTAATTATACTACAAAATATATAAAATTATATTTTTTGTTACCTGTTGGTCCAGTAGTAACATTATTTGTAGGAGGAGGAGAACTACTAGTGCTAGTTGTTCGATTACTGCCACTATTTGTATTTGTAGTGCTGCTAGTATTTGCGGGTTGAGCACTAGACGAATGAGTTGATGATGTTGAGCGCCCAGTTTGACTAGATCTAAATAAAATATTAAATGCCCAAGAATTATAATTACAAAACTATTGTTTAATAATTACCTCATTGTACCGAGCAACGATGATAAGCCTCCAATTTGACCAACTCCTCCAAACAACTGCATTAATTGTTGTTGAGACATATTGCTTAATAAATTTTGCAAATCACCATCTATATAAATAGGTAAAATAGTTATATATATTTAAATTTGTAATAATGTCTCACTCTGTGTATTCCCTTTTATTAATTTATTTTTTAAGTAAAATTTTGGTATTGTAAAACCACAAAAATTATAATCTATAATTTTTTTAGCTTAACTTGGTTCAAAAAAGAAAAAAAAAATCGTTTTCATTTATTTTTTAACAACAAGAAGTATATAAATATTTTGAAAATTGAAAAATTATTTAAATTTTTTAAATATATTATTATGTATGTTTTAAACTATTAGTAGAAGAGACCAGAGAATTATATAAATAAAATCAAAAGACAGGTATGTACGAGGACAAATATGGTGAGACAATCAGTATTTAGATAATACTTAAATATGGTTTTCTATTTCTCTTACATACAAATTTTGGTCTTTATGAACATAGAATTAATAAATATTTCCTTATTATATATCAAAAATATATTGATAAAAAATAAAAGTTAATTGTTAAATTTCTATATGAATAAATATGAGATATACTATTTAAGATATTTAAGACTGGTAAACAAACCAGGGGTAGTGCCACCACTACGATTTGAACCAGGTGCTGGAGGATTGTTCATGACATCATTAATACGGCGACAGTTTTCATCATCTTTGTCAGTTTTTGCTTCCTATAAAATATATAACTATACTATAAATAATAAATAAAATATAAAACAATTATTATGAATTTATTACAAAATGTGTATAACCTGTAACCAAAAAAAAGACTTTTTGTTTGATGACTTGAACTTTAGCACATAAACCCTTCCCGTATTACATTGTGGCACAAACTTAAATTCACAATCATCAGGGAAAATAATTAAATCCTGTAACATAATTTTAATGGAAAAAGATGTTTGAATAAAACAAATCAACATAGATTACATAAATTTAAGTCACTATTTAAATTAATAACAACTAGGTATGATATACATTTATTTTAACCTAGTTTTATTATAAGTAATTTTAAGATAATATATATTTAAAATGTAATATACATTTTTAGAAATAATATAATATTTATAGTATGATGGAAGATGTATATATCATACAAATATAAGTTAAGCACTCTGTCTTAAAAAGCGATAGCCATAAATATACTAATACTGACTATATAGAATTAATTTATACACCTTTAAGTAAATTGACTAATATAACAAAGGAACTTTAGAATAAAAAATAGAGTGGTGCTGTATCCACTATTCTTTTTAAAACAAATATATTAATTAGTATAATTAATTAAATTAGTTTAAAATATTATTAAATTATCTCAATTTATTTTATGATGATTAGGGAAAATAAATTAAGATATTTAAACATAACCTAAAATAAATACTAAGAAATGACAATAAAAATTAATAACTGACAACCAAATATACTAAGTAATAAGCATATTTCTATATACAAATACATAATCAGTATTTTAAATAAAAAAGCTATAATTTTACAAGATAAATTAATTCAGACAAGTAACAACTTACATCTTCTACAACACCCGATGAACGATCCTTCCAGCAGAAATGAATTAAAGAGTCATCTGATTGATGAATGTATAATAATCCCTTTCTTTTGTCTGGGTACACCATTTTACCTCTCATATTCATTTTTCCAGCTTTAAACTCAACAAGATTCTTTGACTGATTTCTACCAGCCGTATTTCCAAAAAGTGCAGTTGCTCCAGACATTGTTTTAGTAATTTTGAAAATATTTAAAACAAAGTGAACTAAAATTTAAATTTAATTAAAAATATTTAACAATCACTTGTCAGGAAACTTATAATACGATGCAATTGCAATTGCACTAATGCAGTATAATGTGTATAAATGTATTAATACTATTACTTAATCGTGAGTAATAAGAACTAAATAGAAATTTGCTTTATCACGGTGAATGGGTGAACTATATGCACAGATAAATAAAATTATACAGTGCAATCACGAAATAGATGACGAATTGTATTAAGAACTCAGTGTGGCCTTTTTCGATAATATTTTTACATTTAAAAAAAAAATTACTGGAACACGAAAACGTTTTCAATTGTTGTTAATTCACAAATCGTAACTGTTTGATAAATGATAACTTAATTTTTAATTCTTATTTCTTACTTTCTTAATTAAATCCTATTTTCTAAAATTTCGGGATAGTTAAGTGTAAACTTTATTCTCACTGTGAATTATTATTTATATATTATACTTATTACCATTGATTCTATAATCAATGTTATTACTTATCTCATCGATTTGCATAAACGAGTGTATGTAAATTTCTAGAGTAAATAGTATTAAATATCGAATGGTTTGTACTGTTAACTGCTATAATAATTTGTTACCTACTGTTGTAAATTAAACAACATATACTAACGAATCTATGCATAGCACGGAATTATAATTGAAATTGATTTAATTATTTTAAAATAATTTAATATGGTTCGAAGTGGAAGGTAAGCTATTTTTATTAACCAGAATAAGATTTGAATAATAGTTAATTTGTAATTTTAGTGATAGAGTCCATCGTAAACGCTCAAGAAGTCGTTCAAGAAGTCCTCGTCGCCATCGCCGTAGTAGTAGATCTCGGTCACGATCACCTCGTCATAAAATACATAAATCAATGTAAGCATCTATTTATTAAATTTTAAATTCACTTGAGATGTACCTAGTTTTTAATTATAAATATCTACTTTTGTTTTCTAGAAATAAAAGGTTTGTAAATACTCATATTATATAATATTGTAATAAAATATTTATACTATTTTTATGTGTACCTATTGATGTAAATTAATTAATCAAATTAAATGTTAAATACTTTCAAAATAAAAATTATTGAAACAAATTAATTTTATATATTTTGGTTCAATTTAAATAAAATATACATATACCTTTACAAATTGCAATACTTAATATGTATATTTTTTTTTCTAGGTCTAAAAGGTTTGTAAATAATTGTATTTTGATTAAAATTTTAACTATATTTTGATATATACATGTAAATAATTAATAGGCAGATAAAAATAAATTTCTATGAAAAGTAATGTACATACAATTATAATATTGAGAATAACTGTTAATAGAAATTTTTTTTTTTTTTTTAGAAATAAAAGGTTTGTAAATTATTATATGATATTAAACTTACATTCATATTAATAATAGTAAAATATTAGATAAAATATCAAAACATATGCTTAAAATAATTAATTTTTTTTTTAATATTTAAATGTTCTGAATACTAGTAGGAGGTCAGAGAACTGTAGATTTGTCAATATAAATCAATTCATTTCATATATAATTTGATTAATTAGGGACTGATTAAATAAAATTGATAGATAAGTTGTATTAACATGATAAATCAATATTTTGTAAACTTTTTATTTCATCTAAATTACATTGCACATAATTAATATAAGTCCTCTTGTATAGTAACCTAACATAAAATAAGATGACTAGTTTTAAGCACCGAATTTATACATAAATTAAACTAAACTATAATGCTATATGTATTAATATAGAAGAGACAGAAAAAAGTCTAGATCTCCTCGTCGTTCCCGATCACCACGTAACAAAAGAAAATCACCAGAACGTAAACCTGAAGAAGTACCTTTTGATCCAACCAATCCAGATAAGGTTTAGTTAGATATTCAATATTAATTAATTAAAAAAAAAAAGTATGTTCAAAAATTTACTTTAGCCAACATTAGTTTTTTTTTATTTAAACTAAAATGTCTTTTTAACAGATCATTTGATGGCAGTCAGTCAGTCAAAATTGAATATACAGATATTTTGTTCATTTTGTTCATTGAATGATGGCTAAACTAAATTTAAGCAAACTTTTTTTTTCTTAAGTATATGGTAATAATTTAAATAATAAATTCTGTTTAAATAATAATAATTAAATGTTTAATTTTAGGAAACTGAACAGAAAAAACTTGAATTAGAAATGCAAAAGCGTCGAGAACGTATTGAACGCTGGAGAGCAGAACGCAAAAAAAAAGAATTAGATAGTGTAAAAAAGGATGTTCGAACTACAATTATGTGTAAGTCTATAATGTATCTTTGTAATGTATATTTGTTTCAATATTTTTACATTACTATTGAACATTATTGCTTTTGTGTTACAATACTTTAAAATAAAACAGTATTTTAGTATTATGCGTTGCTGTGCAACAGGCATTACTACATCTACTAGTTCTAGTTGTTAAATACTGCTGGAAGTAGTAAATAATAATATGGCCATTTTAAAATAAAGTATAAGATAATATTTATACCATTAAATAAATGACAAAATTAGGTATTTCCTGTATTTTTTTTCTGGTATACAACATGATATAAGTGCTTTATTTTTTATTTATATTTAAATATTTATAAATTTTGAAGACATAATTCATTAGTTTAAATAATTGACATTTTCAGAAATCTCAAAAGTATATGAAGTATTTTTCCAAAAAAATTTTGATATTATTTCTCATTATAAGATAATCGAGTTATATTTTCATATTTTAGTTAATTAATAACTTGAAGCGTCGCGGTAGTAATGCAAAAGTAGTCCCCGCGGTGCTGTCAGTTTAAACAAAAAAAATAAAGTTAATTAATAACTTAATTTTAGCCAACCTACAAATACCTTCAAAAAAATGGAATTTAGAAGATGATAGTGACGAAGAAGAGGAAGCAAAAAATAATGCGGAGAAAATAATTGAAGAAGAAGAAATTGATCCATTAGATGCATTTATGCAGGTTAAAATTGTTTTCTCATTTTACTGTTCTTATATTATTAAACATAAGTTAAGTATTAAATTTAAATTGCCAACAATTTTTTGTTGAAATTTAATGTTAACTATTAACATAAAGTAACTAGTTTTAAGAGTAAAAATATTAAAAATAATTATAACAATTATTAGTTTAAATTTATTATTGATTAGCAATAGATATTTATCATTAAAGGGGTTAACTTGAGATCATACATCCCTTTTTAAGTATTTTATTGTGTTGTCCAGTCAAACTTTAAACAAGACATTTTTAGTTCTGAAAGAAAAAACTATATATTTACAGTTTTATATTAATATTAAATCCAAAAATAAAATAAATGTGTAGACAAATAATATTTTCAATGTGTCATAAACATGCTATAATTTGAACCTACATGATTGAGAGAATTGCTTTTTCCAATACACTAAGTCTAACACAGAAATAGGGAGTAACTTTTTTAAAATTTTATAATAATTGTTGATAGAACATAACTTTTTTCCTGTTGCACTATATCAATGATTTAGATATTTTGACTAGCAAATAATTTTAATATCATAGTTGTGTTCTTAAAATATTATAACATCCCCAAAAATTAAATCTCCTTTATTATGTACTTTTAAAAAACATTTTTGCGGTACATCAAATAATTTAAATTAATTGTAACTATTTAATTTATTTAAAATTTGTAAAATATGAATATTTTGATGTTGTAGTCAAATTTTAATGTATATTAAAATTGTATTAATTTTTATAAAAATCAAAAATTTTAGGGTGTTCAAGAAGAAGTACGTAAAGTTAATAAAGTAGATGGGCATCGAAGTAATTTATCAGAAAAAAATTCTTTGATTGACCTCAAGCAAAATCTTGGAGTTGACACTACTAGTTCAGGTGTTGTAATTGTATCTGGAGTAGCAAAGAAAAAAGATAATAACTCTAGAGGTGAACTCATTGAGCAAAATCAAGATGCCTTAGAAGTATAAAATAAATCATTTCTAAATTATTAAATACTACATGATATGTTTCATTAATGTTCTAGTATTCATCTGAAGAAGAACAAGAAGATTTGAATATAGCTGCAGCTAGTTTAGCCAATAAACAAAAAAAAGAATTACCAAAAATTGATCACGCTGAAATGAGTTATTTACCATTTAGAAAAAATTTTTATGTTGAAGTACCAGAAATAGCTCGCATGACTCCTGAAGAAGTTGAAAAATACAAAGAGGTAATTTAAAATTAATACATATGATAGTTTAATATATTTTGTTTATTTTCATCAGGAATTAGAAGGTGTTCGAGTAAAAGGTAAAGGATGCCCTCGGCCAATAAAAGTATGGGCTCATTGTGGTGTAAGCAAAAAAATAATGGATAATTTAAAAAAACATAATTATGAAAAACCTACTCCGATACAAACACAAGCTATTCCTGCTATAATGGCTGGTCGTGATCTTATCGGTATTGCAAAAACTGGCAGTGGCAAAACTCTAGCGTTTTTATTGCCGATGTTTAGGCACATTATGGATCAACCACCTTTAGAAGATACTGATGGACCAATAGGTTAGTACTTACTTATTGAGTTTTCAGTTATATTTACTATTTAAATTATTTTTGGTCTATACTCGATTTATTAAAGGATAAACAATTTAGATTTTAAATAAAAACTGCAGACTAGTACATTTTTTTTGAAAATATATGGGAAGTATAATAAATTGATGTTTCAGATTTTATTTTCTAAAACATAATATACTATATAAAATAACATATTCTATTATATACTTTTATACATAAATGTTTTATTATTTTTGAAAAAATTATCTTATGATTTAAAATTTAACATAATTACCATAAATTATTTTCTTTACTAAACTTTTAATAATAGTTCGTTTTTGAAAAAAATTTAAAAATTTGTTTCATTATTTTTTAATTTAGCTATTGTTATGGCACCTACAAGGGAACTTTGCATGCAGACTGGAAAAGAAGCGCGCAAGTTTACAAAGAGCTTAGGATTAAGAGTTGTATCGGTTTATGGTGGTACTGGAATATCTGAACAAATAGCAGAATTAAAACGTGGTGCAGAAATTATTGTGTGTACTCCTGGTCGAATGATTGATATGTTAGCTGCAAATAATGGTAAGGTCTAAGTTATATTTTCCAATAACTGAAATAATTAAATAAATAACTATTGTGTAGATTCATTACTAAATTATTTTTATTGCTATACAGGCAGAGTTACCAATTTAAGACGAGTAACATATGTAGTATTAGATGAGGCTGATCGTATGTTTGACATGGGATTTGAGCCTCAAGTAATGCGAGTAATTGATAATATACGCCCAGATCGTCAAACTGTTATGTTTAGTGCTACATTCCCTCGTCAGATGGAAGCTTTAGCTAGAAGAATATTACAAAAACCTATTGAAGTCCAAGTATGTTTTCTTAAAGACAATAGTCACTTACGTAAAAATGTTAATTTAAATACGTTTATAGATTGGAGGTAGAAGTGTTGTTGCCAAAGAAGTCGAACAGCATGTAATTATTGTTGAAGAAGAACAGAAATTCATGAAGTTGCTTGAAGTTTTAGGTGTCTATTATGAAAAAGGAAGTTGTATTGTGTTTGTAGATACTCATGAAAATGCAGATACACTTCTACAAAAATTATTAAAAGCATCCTACCCATGTATGGCATTACATGGTGCTATAGATCAGTATGACAGAGATAGTACTATAGTTGACTTTAAAAGTGGTCAAATCAAATTGTTAGTTGCTACATCTGTTGCTGCTAGAGGATTAGATGTTAAAGATTTAATATTAGTAGTTAATTATGATTGTCCTAATCATTACGAAGATTATGTTCATCGATGTGGGAGAACTGGAAGGTAATTAGTAGTTACTACTTGTATTTATTAAACAATTAAATTAAAGTTTATCATTCATTAAAATGTTTATAGTCCCCAACATGAAAAGTGGCCGATTACCGTCGCGAACCTAGCGGCCATTTCGCCTCAGTGGTTCATAATGTAATTAAATTAATTACTGCGTTTTTTTGAATTAATCATTTCAACTCCTAAACGATGCGTGCATTGCGACCCCCGGCAATGGGCAGGTTGTGGTGTAGGTTGAGAACCAATGGCTAATACGTAGGGAAGCCGCAACGGGTCACGGTACAAATCGGCCACTTTTCATGTTGCAGATTATAGTTATAATACTACTTTTAATTTTTTAATTAATTTATTTGAAATATAATATAAAATTAGGGCAGGCAATAAAGGATTTGCATACACATTGGTTTCACCAGACCAAGAAAGATTTGCTGGTGATTTAATAAGAGCTTTGGAAACATCTAATGTATCTGTGCCAGAATCATTACGTACCATGTGGCTACGTTACCAAGCAAAACAAGCTGCAGTAAGTAACTTTAATATGTTGTATAGTATATTATTGATTCATCTAAAATTAAAATTACTACAAAAAGATTTTAATAAGAAAAAATTATAGTTTTAATAAATTGGTTTACAAGTTATTCATATTATTAATACTTTCATAAATAAGTCACATACAAATATAACATTTTAAAATAGTATTTTTATATTAAAGTATGTTAAAACTTTTTTTTTTATTATTATTTGATGTTTTCAGTATACAAAAAAAAAAAAAAAAATGATAAAGGTCTAACAATTTTACTTTCATTATTTAATATGTTATATGGAATTGAAAAAATATACTTCACGTCTTTCAATAAAGTTTGTCATAAATGTCTTATATATGTAAAAGTTATTTGCTTCATACTATAGTTTACCTACCTATAATGTATATTTTGAAATTTTTGTTTTTTCACGCCTAGGAGACATAAGTGGAATCAGAGTTTTTCTAAAATGTTTGGTTTTTTAAAATATTTAAAATTTTATATTGCCATGCCATAGTGATTCAGATATCTCACTTAATATTTTAAAAAATCACTCATTTTATATAAATTGAACATTTAAAATAAAATTTTTGGTTAGTAAATCATTATGCAAAGTGAGTAACTTTTAAAAATGTATAAAATAGGTAATTATAACAATTCCAACAAAATGTTGTCCTGTGCTAATTTTAAATATTTAAAATTTAATAAAATTTGTTTTATCTGCTTCTTTACCTAACTATATACTGAACATAGGTAATATTTCTCATAGTAACTATATACTGAACATACTATGAGAAATATTAAATTATTTTATAATATCCTTTTTTATTTAATTACTTTTCTAAAACTTAATAAATTAACTAAACAATATTAATTAAATATGGTAATAGTTAATCAATGAACATTTTTATTTTTACTTAAATTTTTTTCTGATCAAAATATAAATTTTTGAATACTCTCACAGCCTAGAATTTACAGGCTATTGATTGATTAGAAATCTTTTAATTCAAAAGTTAATTTTACTAGTATTAAAATTAATTTAATATTAAATTATATGTTTAGTATAAAATATGTTTTTTGTCTATAAATTTTACTTTTAGTTGCTAGGAACATTTTTATACCTAAATTAATATTATTTTTAAATTACATATTATACTTTACCATCAAAAGTAGTAACTTTTAATTTAAATAATTAACCAATATCCATCCCATATACATGGAGAATACCTTAATAAGAGAACATTATACCTGCGTGTGTTGTCTCTGTTTTACTAATGCAAAACAAATTTGTGTTTAATGAAATCCATTTTATGCTGTTAGCTTTAATAAAGTCAATTTACTTAGTATTAAACTTAAAGATAAGAATACTTTTTAGGGCATAGTATAGGTTTTAATTGATATTTTTGTTTTAAAGTGAACTACGAGTACAGTTTTAATATTCTATTTAGCTATAACTCACTTGAAAATTCAAATATTAATATAAGCCTTCATGATCCCTTAGATAATATTCTAATTTTTTAGTTTGATAATAAGTAAAATTAACTCTTAATGCTAACAGAATAAAATAGATTCTGCTGTATGCAAATTTACATAATGTTAGTAAGACAAAGACATGTGGGTATGACAACCTTTTAACAATTATAATATTTTTAGGAAGGAAAACAAGTTCATACAGGTGGTGGTTTTAGTGGAAAAGGATTTAAATTTGATGAAACAGAAGCTGTTATGGCTAATGAAAAGAAAAAATTACAAAAGGCTGCTCTTGGTCTTCAAGATTCTGATGATGAAGACATAGAAGGAGATATTGATCAACAAATTGAAACAATGCTTGCACCTAAAAGAATTGTGAAAGAAGTCAAAGCCAGTTCTATAGGGCTCCCTAACTTAACTGGATTAAGTAATCTTATTGTTATTTATTTTTAATATTTATTTACAATCTACACTTTTTCAAAGCTAATTAAGCTTAAATGTTGAAATAGTTAATAAGGTTACTTTTTTCAAATATGTTTTAGTGGAAGTAAATGGAGTTCCTCAAGCATCAGAACGACTTGAATTAGCCAAACGTTTAGCCTCGCGTATCCATATTGCTAAAAACCTTGGTCCAGACGCCAAAGGTGCATCGCAACAAACTGCAGAGGCTATATTAAAAGGGGGTCTTGCTAGTTCTCAACCTGTTATTACTGCTAAGACTGTTGCTGAACAATTAGCAGCTAAATTAAATACTCGACTGAATTATCAACCAAAAGATGATGATGGTGAGAGTGAATGTGGAGATAGTCCTGAAGCAGGTGTAGAAGAAGTATTTAGAAAATATGAAGAAGAATTAGAAATAAATGACTTCCCTCAGCAAGCTAGGTGGAGAGTTACTTCTAAGGTCAGTTAAAAAGATTTATATGATATGTTAATTTGTAATTAACCTGTAAAATGTTATTTTAGGAGGCCTTAGCACAAATATCAGAATATTCAGAAGCAGGAATAACTGTCAGAGGTACTTATTATCCACCACCTAAAAATCCTCCAGAAGGAGAACGTAAGCTATTTTTAGCTATTGAAAGTACTGATGAGTTAGCAGTCTCTAAAGCTAAAATAGAAATCACTCGTCTTATCAAGGAAGAATTATTAAAAATGCAGACTTCTGCACATCACATGGTCAATAAAGCTCGATATAAAGTCTTATAATCACTATTGTATTTTTTTTTATATTAGTCAAGTACAATTTTTAATTTTTATTCATATGGTTTTAAATAAAACTTGAGTCTTATTCAGTAGTTCTAATTTCTTCATAAGCTGAAATGGCTTTCTATACATAAACAAAAGAAAGTATTATTAGTACATAATTCTACAATAACATAACTAAACATGTTACATACATTAAATGTTTTTTTAACATGATTTAACATTTGATTAAGCTCTTGAAAACCACGTTTGAAAATATCTTCAACAGTGTGACCATTTTTTACTTTTAACCGTAAATAAATTTTATTTTCTGATGGATGCCTTATGGAATAAGCACAAAAATCTGTTTCAGGAAAACTTTCTAAAATATAGGTTAAAAGTGAACCCAGTGTATGTCCTTCATCTTCAAAAACAAATGTTCTATCTAGTTCTGAAGGTCCAGTATCAATATCGTCTTCTAATAATTCCTAAAACATTCAAATACTATAAGATACAACACTATTATTAATCTATTGATAAATAATTTTATAAATCACATGTATTAGTAAAGTTTTTATATTGGATCTATAAAAAATTATAGTTATGGGTTGTCAATAAATGAGATAATGCATATTACATTGTCAAATTAGAATGCCCTTTTACAATTACAATATTCTTGGTACCCCAATATCCAAAATTGATCCAAGTGTATGATCAGTCATAGAAGGTGACCCTGACTACAATTCATTAAATAGTAAAAATACTAATTTCTACATAATGAAACATACCTAAGTTAATAATTTGTTTTGGGTTGGTAAAAATAAAAAGTTGATATCATTTAATTAAATACATTTGTCTAAATAAGGTAGTTATAATATTAATCACAAGCGGATTCTATTAATAATAATTATTTTTTAGTTTTGAATAAGATCCCAAATTTATTTTAAAAATATGGAACATTTTAAATCATACCTATATTTGTAATTTACATTAGTGTTAATTTGGTGAGGGGGACTTATATTAGTAATAATAAAATATTACAAAATTAAATATGTGATGTGTCTGTTTTACAAATTCTTTGAAAACATTTGGTAGCTAAAATTACAATTGACCTCAATGAAACATTTCATTTTCCTCACAGTTACTAAATATACTATAAATTAAAGTTAAACATAATCATAATCAAATAATAATTATTAATTATCATTTGATTTAGATTTATAGTTTATCAATAATTTAAAATTTAAAAAGCAAATAATATGAAAAAATTTAATTTTTATAATAAAGTAGATACAAGAAAAATTATCCAAAATACAGGATAAGTGTTATTTTTAAACTTGGGTCAGGACACTTCATTCAATTACAGGACGTATGGGATCCCTAGTTTAAAAACAATACCTATATTTTGAATTGATCTTCAGTTTAAATGTTAATGAATATTACTTTTAATTAGTAGGTATTTTTCAAAACAAAAAAATACTTAATATTAAATTTGAATAAAAAAAAAAAAAAAAAAAAAAAAAACGTTATTAGTTTATTACAATAATGTAGGTAGATTCGTTCAACTCACCGTCATGACACATAAATTTCATACACCTAAAAAGTAAAAATGATAAAATTTTAAATGATCTAGTCTGATCGAACTCGACGGCAATGTAGCACGAGATTTCTAATAATGGAATAGAAATTGAAAAAAATTGAAAATATGGAATATTGATATTTGGTTTGAATAATGTGATTGACTGCCTAAGACGTGTAGTGTACGTCTGATACCAGTGTTAAAAAATAGTTTAAATCTGTACTAAAAAGTTAGTATCTTTATTCGTGGTCCTAGCCAATCTTATCAGTTATCATATTATCACCAATAACATAACCAAAGCAAACTATAAAAAAGTCAAGTCCTAGAAAGTAGCAATCTACTACGACTGCCCTACAATTATGGACGTTACCGCAGATTAAATTAATTTATTAATTTATGGATATTATAGACAAAATTAATATAATATTAATAAAAGTTATTTTGTGACACTCTAGCACAAATTAGGTTATATAGTATCTATAAACGTGGTTCCGATGTTTATTTATTCCAAGAAATATTTGTTCCAATGACCAGTTGTACGACAGTTTTTATATCACAACTCACAAGTACCAATGTATTTTTTTTCCAAGACTCGTGCCAAATTCAATTATGTATCTTACTATCTTGTAAATTTATGGTAGGTATACAATTTTAACGATAACTGATAAGATAAATTTACCAAAACAATTTATTCAGACATGTTTTTTTTTTTAAATTTTTTATTAATTGTTTTAATTTGTTTATTACTGTAATACATCTCTGCACCATTTGCGTTTTAAGCGTTTTAGAGGGCTATTTGAACTAGTGAGAGCTGAAAGATTTTAGATTTTTAATTAAAAGTTTTGAATGGGGGAAAAGACGGTCATGAAACTGCTTATAGAAGCATTTAGCTTCTTCGTGGATTACTTTTAATTTTAAGTCTGTGTGGAGAGTATGGTTTGATATGTATGGTGGAGGATTTCTTAATTTTCTCAGGGCTATGGTTTGGAAGGATTGGATTTTATTTAAGTTTGACTTTTTTTCACTTTCCTATAGCTGAAGGTTATAATATGTCCAAATTGGTTTCAGTAATGTTTTGTAGATGAAGAGTTTAATATTAAGGGAGGTGTGTTTATTAGAGATTAGAAGTTTAAGAATACGAAGAAGGTTATTTAGAGATAGTCTTTTATCTCTAATATGGTGAGCCCATGTTAGTCGTTTATCTAGTGTAAGACCAGAGTATTTAGTTGTAGGAGAGGATAGAATTGAAATTTTGTTGAGAGTTACTTTTGGTGTGAATAATAAATTTGCTATGGTTTATTTTAAATCTCCATTTGGCATACTAGTCCTCCCATAAGTCTAGGTGAGTTTGAAAGTTTATAGAGGTTATGAGTGGATCGTTATTTATAGAGATAAATTACCTCAGCATCAGCATAGTCTGCCACTACTACTAATGTATTTGTTGTGATTGGTTGATCTGAAACGAATATATAAACGAGGATAGCGAATAATATGCTGCTCTAGAAAACTTATATTTCTAATACTTGTCATGACAGAGGGGTATTGTATTTGAAAGGTTCCTTCAATCCGATATGATTTAATAAGTAAATAGAATATTGGAGGATAAAATGCTTTTAGTTTATGTAGGAGACCCTCGTGTCATACTCTATCGAACGCTTGTGAGATATCTAAGAATGTTTATGTGAAAATAAATTTTTATTTTTGAGGGAGTAAGGATATTACGTCCCTACACTGTACATTTGATGGATCGTCGAATGTGAAGAACAAAAACCAAACTGATAGTTTGGCAAAACTTTTTTGTCAGCAATGATGGGTAGAAATGTAGAATACGTTGAATCAGTGGCCCGCGTTCAATTATTAGTTTTTCTAGTATTTTTGCAATGAAGAGAAGAAGACTTATTAGTCTGTAGGATGAGATTAAATCAAGTGGCTTATTTGGTTTTTAGATCATGATAATTCCACAATAGTGGAAAATAAGGCAGTCTAATAATTAGATTGTAAATATATGAGCTTTATATTGTGAAAAGTATTTTGATTTGTAATTATAACTACAAAAATACTTACTACGAATTTTACGAATTGTGAGTGTGTTAAAACTCAGTCATCTTAACTTGTATCAGTTAAATCATCTACTAAATATGAATGGTGTGATAAAGAAAGGAGAGAGAATCAGTGGCATACCTTCATATTTTTTCTGGGTAGGCTTGTTAGTTTAATGAAAGAATTTACTAATAAATATTTTTATTGAATAAAAAATTAACATCATAATACTATATATTATACATATATACGCATATTTAATGTATGTATTTTAAATTGTTAAATACATACAAAATGTATAAATTCTTAATTTTAAAAACTAACTTCCAAAACTTAGAAATAATAATAATAATAATAAAAATATTACGAGTATAATGACATAAATTTGACACGGCTTCGGCGGATGTTGTTGATCAGAAGACTGCGGACAGCCGATTACGTGTCTTGCGGAATTGGCGGTAGACACTCTCGACCAAAATTTGGTGTAAATAAAAAACTATTCGAAAAGAGGAAAAAAAAGAAACGAATACCTGTGATTACGGTAAAGAATTGGTACCGTTTATTTTCGGTAAAACACGGTTAACAAATAACGTATATGGGTCAAAAGAAAAAAACAATCAAAACTGTGCCCGGAGCAATAGACAGTACCGTTGACGTGGTCTATAAAAAAGTAACGAGAGCCGGGGACTCGTCTAGTGCAATTTGTTTTCCTGTCCTGCCTAGGCCTTTACAATTTACAGCGTTGGCGGGTGAGTTGACAATATCGCGACTTTACTCGTAGTGGTGGTGGTGATATATAATTTATAACGTATCCATTATCCAGTAGAGTTGATTCAAGAATATAAATGTATCTGCTTGGATAGTTGGATCACCTAATACATTATGTCGGATGTCGATTAACTGCATTGATTGGTTATAGAACCGCAACATTCAAAATAAAACAAGTCTGAATTGAAAAAAAAAAAACGTGTAATCGACCGATTTGTAGAATCGATTAAAAACCGTTTTTACAATATAATAATTTTATTATTTAAATTTTTTATATACATATGGTCATATAGACGACACATTCAATACGATATGAAACTTTTAATTTTGAAGAAAAATGCGTAAGCTCTATCAGGTACTGGTTACACCACTTGAGAGAAGAACCTACACTAAATACAAGCAAATAAATATTAAATACTTCCCTATTTTTTTTTATGTTTAATAATAATTTTTTTAATTTTGTTATTTTTGCTGTTTGTCCTGGATTTGCTTGATGAAATTATAGTAATCCTACACATTGTCAGCTAAAGAAGTAATACCATAGAATGTAATAATGAGTGAGCGTAAAATTGAATAGTAATTTTACGGAGGATTATTTATTCGAAAAAATATATCTTGAATTAATTATTTTTTCGATTAAACATTTGCTTCTGCCTTCAATGCCAAGTAATTTAATCTATATATTTTTGAAACAAATGATTTTTGGGAATAAAAGACCATTGGAACAAATATTTTATGAAACTACTAATAAATCCCAAGGGTGGTGCTACTGTTTATCTTTAGCGTTATCATTTAAAAATGTATTATCAAAGAATAACTATTTTAGAATTTTAGATTTTAATAGTCAAACCACGACTGTTCAGACAATTTCCACTTTCCAGTGTTCAGTGGAATTATAAAATATTTATTGGAATTATACCAAAACCATCATGACGAGGTAAACAATTTAATGTTATATTTGGTTTTGTACGTAAAAATTTCACCTTTTTTAATTATTAATATTTAAAGTTATTCAATGTGTGTTTTAAGTTAGAACATAATTATTATTATTTTTTTTTATTATTTAATTGGATATCTTTAAATTACAAAAAAAATCAAAAAAAAACTACTAACAAGTATAAAAATAATTTGTTATAATGATTGAATTAGGAAAAAAACCTTTTTTTGTTTCTTATGATTTGATAATAGAACATAAATTCTGTAATAGATATATTGATAATATTTTTTTTTTTATTTTAACTAATAAGAGCATTCCTTAATATTTTATGTATAATAGTTAATTTAATCTAACTGATTATAACATTTGATTTTTAAAAGTGTTTCTTTGAGCAGGCAAATATCTGTTATTTTATTACTCTAAATACTTTTTATAAATTGTTGATTGATGATAACTTACCAATATCCATACATTTTGATGATGCCATTATAAGGAAATGTTTGTTGAAGATAATTTTTTACCAATTTACCTGTTTCTGCTCTGTTCATTATATATGACTCAGTTTGGTTAAAAAATAATAATTTGTTTTATGTAACTTAACTATGAATATGTTCTGCTAGTTTTCCATTAAAATATTTACTGCATTCATATCATTGTTAAATAGTTAACATTTATAAAATTGTTAAATCTATTACAACCTATTTCTTTGATTATTTGAATAAAGTTTAACTATGTGATTAATTTTATAGAGCCAAGTTGGAATTGGGCGAAATTACTCATCATAATATTAAGCAACTTAAACGATTAAATACTGTGGTTTTTCCTGTTTCATATAATGAGAAGTTCTATAAAGATGTCCTAGAAGCTGGCGAATTAGCTAAATTAGGTATATATCTTATTTAATTTCTATTACTTGTTGCTATCTGTTTATATATTTTTGTGTGTACATTTAGCGTACTATAATGACATTGTGGTCGGAGCTGTATGTTGTCGAATAGACCAAGAAGTTGGTCGTCGACTTTATATAATGACTTTAGGGTGCTTATCACAATATAGAAGACTTGGTATAGGAAGTATGATGGTTGAACATGTCTTAAATTATGTTGAAAGTGATGGTACATTTGATAGTGTTTACTTGTAAGTATATTTAGTATAGGTAATAAATTTTAAGATTGTATTTTGAAATTTTTTTAATTTTTTTTAGACATGTTCAATTGAATAATGACAGTGCCATAAAGTTTTACAAAAAATTTGGATTTGAGATAGTTGAAACTAAAGAGCATTATTATAAGAGAATAGAACCAGCAGATGCTTATGTGCTGGAAAAACGTCTACGGCCTAAAACTATAAATGGGAAAAATGATCATCATTCAAATAACATCAAAAAAGATTAAACACCGACTAGATTTCTTAATTGTTTATTGTATTAATACATTATAATAATAGAACATATACTGTAAATATATATACAGTATAAAAAACACAAAATATTGTATTGTTATTTAAATACTTTTGAGATAGTCTCAAGACTAGTTTTTTATGGTATCTTAAGAGGATACCACATTCTTGTATGTTGTCTCAATAAAATAGTGAATTAACCGAAATTCTAAAGTAAAGTTATTATGTGTTTACATGTGAGTTCCTTAAGTTGTTTAAGCTTTTAAACAAATCATAAATATATAAAATATTTACAATTTAAAAATTCTTATAGCTAGATTAAAACTTTTTAATATTGTATAAAACTCACAAAAAATGACAAATAATAACTTTACCTTTAAGTTTGATAAGTTAATTCACTCTTATTAAAGGATACTGCACAAAATTGGAACTGTTGAATACAAATTTGCTATATTGTATATTCATAAGACGGAGATGACATTTGTGGGCGGATATGGCATCCTCTTCTTTTAAATGACAGCATTATAGTATTATATACTAATCAATACTTAATATAATTAATACACACAACAAAATATTATAATTTAATATTTTAACTTCATGGTTTTAAATATTTTACACCATGAAAGTAACCTAAAAATAAAAATTTGGAACACATGTTTAATTTACAAAAATAGTTAAAATGAAATTCAAAAACATTATCAACATTCACATAATTCAATTTCTTTAAACAAATTTGCGATACGTTGAGCACACAATATTGATCCTTCATGCGCTTCTTTACAGGTCTATTAAAAAATACAAACACAATAAGTAGGTAATATATTAAAGCATTAAATATTAAAAAATTACAATAGCCAAATTTAAAAAACCATGAGGTAATCCATTTAGAATATCCATATTCACTTTTTTTCCGAGTTCTTTTAATCGTTTAGCAAACATAACACAATCATCTAAACATGGATCCATATGTACTGTCTGAAATAGATTTAAAATATACAATATAAATTAATTTAAGTTTTTGATTTTTAAATGTTAGATCTTATAATGGCCTAATAATAATGATAATAAATAATCATAGAAAATTAGTTCTATTTATAAGTATATTATTATAACATAATATGTACTTTATATTTTAATAATAAAAAGTAGACTATTTTAAAACTAATAATTTATTAGATAATATAAAATTATTCCTATACTAAGCTGATAATTATTGAATTAGTAATTTACTAATTTTTGTAAATATATAATATTAAAGAATCTAATAATAATTAGTTTAACTGATTGAACAATTTTAATATAGCAAATTATGCTTTGAAATAGGTATATTGTTATAATTTTAATAAATACCTAATTAAATTATTATTTTATAAAAAGTTACATTAGCTATTTTATATATATTTTTAGATGAATTTTCAAGAACTAAAAATATAGTTTTATGGATAGATCATAAATAATTAAAATACTTTATATTTTTTAAAAAGCAAAATACATAATTTTTATTCGTTCAATAAAATGTATCCCAAAACTTGAGTATAATACCAATAAGTATTACTTTAACAATTTATGATCATTAAACATGATATCATACCACAATATGAACAGGTGGTAGCTGTTTAAAAATATCATCATTTGCAAAATAGGGTGATAAAAATGGATCTTCTGGTAACATTGGTAAATCTATTGGTAATGGTGTTTCTTCTATTACTTCATTCAATGCATCTTCACTGTCACTAAACCCAAAACAGTAAAATATAATTTTAATAAAAAATAATAAGTAATTGTTTTGTTTCTTAAGAAGAATATAAATTTAACTATTATAGAAGAAATAATTATAAAATAGGTAATTAATAGAATTGACATGTTAATGTTTATGCAATGTTACTTTTATTTTTTCTGGCGTTCTGAAACTTATGAGCGGAAAATATTTTCAGGGATTCTTATTCTAATTATATTTTTATTTAGAATTTTTTAATAAATTTTAAATAAGTTTTTTACAGTTTATTTTAAGTTTTCAAAAATAATTGTAACATTTATTGTTATAATCTAAACCAGTGTTTCTTAAAATGTGTTCCGTGGAACTCCAAGGTTTCATGAAGTTCAAGTAATTTTTTTCAAAATGTTCAAGAAAATTACTTTAAAATATCTAACTAAAAATTAATAGTAGCTAGTCTACTGTACAGTTACTCCTTTTCACGTTGTTTTCGTTTCGTCTAATTGCAACTGTGGTCTTGTTATCGTGTTTATTATAATTGTCTAGAGCTAATGTTAATTTTTATATCACTTTTTTTTAATACGGCAAATTTTGTTATACGACTTCTGGCCACCCTGGTACATACTGCATAAAATGCCATATTTTTACTTTTTAGTATGGGTAATGCTCAATCAAAATTATTAAGTTATTTAATAGAAAAAGTTAAAATTTTGAAACAATTAAAAAATATCTTATCTTTCATAATTATATAATGGTTGCATTTATTGGGTTACTATTTAAAATAATTGCAAAGGTTAGAGTTTTTAAAGCTAATTTACTAATAATATATATCTTTGAATTATAAATAAACAAAAGGTTTTATTATATTACCTAATATCTTCTTCAGCTGTCCCTCCAGTCAGTGTAATGAATGTAGTAGTAATAGCAGAACTTATATTTTCTGCCGTTTCTGTCAACATCGTAGAAAATCGTCTGGATTGTCTTCGTTCATGTGCAGCCATAATAACTTCTTCAACTGGAGTTATTTCAGATTGACTATCATCATTGGTGTTTTGTATTAACTCTAGAGCTTCTTCGCTAGATTCAATGTTTTCTACAAATTCTTCATTTGTACCATCTTTAGGTTTTGCAATATTTTTCAATTTATACTCATATAAACTATCTTGGTAGATATCAGGAGAACAAGCATAGGCTATAATACACATGGAAATATTTATAAAAGCATAAAAATTAAGAATAAAACAGTAAACTAATAATCACCCTTTAAACAGTTAGTCATAAAACCTAGAGGTATGAGTGGATCTATTAAACTCAAAAATCTTGCAGGTGTTGGAGACCAAGCAATTGCACAAGGGAAATATGCTAAAAATAAGCTATCAGGTATCCTGAAACCCATTTCTATGCATTTTAATGCTACACAAGCACTTAAATTTCCTCCAGCAGAATCACCTGATTTAAAATTAAAACAAATTATTTTACTTTAATCAAATGCACTTTGTATTTCAAATTTGTTACTAAATTTATCAATTTATTGTAAAATGTATGTTTTAATCAATTGTTATTTTATTTTTACCTGCCATTATAACACGTTTAGCAGTAGAACCCAAGTAAGCTGCATTACTTAATGCCCAAATGTAAGCAAATAATAGTTCTTCCATAGCTCTAGGGTATGGTGCTCTCGGGGCTAAAGAATAATCAATAGACAATATGGGAATGTCTAGACGTACTGCCCAATCTCTTAAATATGATTCGTGAGAACTCGAACTTTGAGATACAAAACCACCACCATGACAATGTATGATAAGATTTTCACATGGTTCTGGTAGTATCCCGCTACCAGGATTTTCTGCCAACTAATAGCTATTAATATATCAATAAAATAATTTAAAATATTAAAATATTCTTTACCATGCCTTCACGCTTAGTTTTTGCAATTAATCGAGCATTTAAGGAAGCTGGTCCAATATGACATAAAGGAGGCTGGATTTCAAACATTTTTCCATCTGGTTTCAAGTATAAAAATGGTTTACTAGGAATTGCTATTAGCCGATTTATTGCAACTGCAGGAGAAACTAGGTTTGGTAAACTTTTTAATAGTTCTAAAATCAGAAGTAACATATCGGAAATTATTTTAATGTAAGAACTTTAATTTTTGTGATAAATTATTTAAAATAAATTACCAGTTTCACCAAGGAATAAAAATGCTTTGTAAAACTCTATTGAAGAATACTGAATGACATTAACAATTCTACGAGCTCTCAATTCCGGATTTAACATATATTTGCTACCTATATATATTATATAAATTATAAAATATAATCCAATATACTCAATTTAAAAAACTTACAATTCCATGCAGTATTAGCCCTAGCTAACATTCCATTTTCATTATAGTATACTTCACTAAAAGCAGCCATCATTATAGCAATAGTTTTCAAAGCAGGCTGTAGTGACTCATTAAACTTAATAAACACCATAATATCATAAAATTAATTCAAGCATTTAAATTAGTTTTAAATGTATTAGTTACATGTATGAAATTTAATACATTTTTAATTCATCATAATTTTTAAGGACAAAATAATATTTTTTTCCAAAAATTATAGATTTTTTTAACTTTTTTAGGTACATGAAATAACTTTTTAATCTATATGTAAAAATCAGCCAATGAATAAATAATTTATGTATGTCTTTCTGAGATTAAAGCAGTGAATAGAAAAACAAACAAATAAAGTATAATCTTCTTCCATACAATTATACAACTATAATTATCACTTTATTAGTAAATTATTTAATTTATTTAAAGTGCCAAACATTCAATAGGAAGGTAGTGTCAGATTAATGAAGAATTAATTATTTTCAAAAGAAGAATAGATTGTAAATTATGTGATATTTAATATGTATTCTATGTATGTGTTGACAATACTTTTTAATATAAATAATCAAAACATAAAAAGATTTTTTTTTAATAAGATATGAATAATAAAATCACATCAAGTAATTCAATTTGGGTTCTAGATAAAAATTTGTGGACAAAGAACATAGACGAGTTAATTATATTAATTATAAAAGTTAAAAATGCAAATAAATTCATATTTTTAATACTTAAAACATTTACTTGGAAAGCCAAACAGCGTCCATAAAAAGGGCATAGTTTAGATGGTTCAATTTTCATCATGAGTTCTAATGCTGCGGTATCATTTCCAGCAAATAACATGCCTGGTTCACTCCAACCAATTAAAAGACATAAGTTTTCTAAGCACAATACCAATGCACTCATTACTTGATTACATGATTCGATTTCTCTGTAAAAATATTTTCATTCATTGTAATATTAATTAAATTAAACATTATATAATATGGTGAGGTACATACTTTGCATAAAATGTTTTACGGAAGAAAAATGAATCACGATTGGCAGTCATTTGATTGCAAATTTTAATGCAATGAGCAATAAATAAATTAACAACAGTAACATAACTTCGATATCCATTGCCAGGTACAGATGGATCAAAATCATACAAATGATAGACATTACGCAATTTATCAACCAATGGTTTTATGTTACAAATATTTTCAAACAACTGTTCAAAAGAATTGGCTATGGCAATTGAACCATTTCTTTCATTATTAGTAAAAAAAATAACATTTTCTTTACATAAGTCTTTAAGTTTGTCATATGATGATGAACTATCATCTATTTCCACCAATGTTGCCATAATAATAATATTAATGAACTTTCACACACAACACACCTACATTAAATAAGATTAATATTATGTGTATTTGTAAATAAAAACATAAAATTTAAAATATAATAGCTAATTAGAAGTTTTAAGTGACTGACTTTTAATAGAAAGGGACATACTATATAGAGACATTTGATACAAACTTATGAGAGTTGTTTGCCTTTTCTGTTACTAATGGTGATATTATTGTTTATTGTTAAAACTTTTTTTCTATTTATAAGCCCAGGTTTCTATTAAAATCAATATAAGTTTATACATAAGCGTAGTTTAAAAATCCATTAATTGTTCTATAATAGGTTAATGTCCATATGTCAATAAACTCTTTTCCCTTTAATTTGATATAAAAGTATTTATGTTTAAATTTAGTGTGACTAAAAGACAAATAAAAGAATATAAATAATAAATAAATAATTTAAATCCTTTAAAGTAAAATTCATATAATACATATTTTATTATGTTAATATTTAAACAAGGCAATAAATAATGGAGCTTAAAACGAAAAATTAAAAAGAACTGTTAGGATAAACAACTTTATAAAATTATTTTTGGTGTAGAAATATATATATTATAACAGCATGTCATCTTTTTAAAAAAAAGTATTATTTTACAAGCTATGAATATACATATATATATTTCATTATACTTACAAAAAAAGTGAAGAATAATGCAAATAAAAATTGTTTATATATACATTTTATTTGTCAGGCTTAACATTGTAAACCTAGCGAAAAATGTATATTATGGGTATTTGATGTGTTGTTTTAAATAGTTATGAATATTCATAACAAATATTAATATGAAAAAAATATTTCAACAATTAAATATTAAAAATTGATTTTTATGATACTTGGTATATTATTATTAAATTAATAATTGAAGCTACAAGAACTACATTTTATTTTATACTTAACTAGTATGTATACTATTCAAAACATTTAAAGAACATAAACATTATGAATCCTAAAGCGTATATTAAAATTTTAAGTTGTACGATAATAAGATTTTCATCAAGAAGCTTATGAAATACCGAGTATTATAATTGCAGTTATTAAATTTCTACATTAGTATTACATACAGTAATATAAATGTCATTGATAAAAAAATTAATTATAACTTTAAAATGTCCTTCAGTTTCAACATAGTTAATTAAACTAGATTCATAAAACGTAGCCAAACAACATAATATTGTGGATTGTATAGAAACAAATAAAGAAGATTTGTATTTATTTAAATTCTTAAAACACACAAATACAATTTATTAACTGAAGTTAACAACTTAATGGATTTTATAGTCTACACACTGCACTCTACAGTCATATTGCAAAATTTGAGAACAAAATTACTGAATGTATCACGTGTCGTTACACCATCAAGCGACGGACGTTCGCTGCCTAGAGCCCATTCAATGTAGCACAACAATACAACGAATCCGCAATTGGCATCCCCAACAGTTATTCTACACTAAGTGTACATCAAAAAATGATTTAGTTATTCGGCATTTAATATTTATTATTTACTCGTCGCTGTTTTGAATTGTTCAGTCTATCATTACATTCGTGTAGCGTTATCTTTTTATCGACCAACGAGTAATGAGCATAAAAAATAAAAATAAAAGTGGTAAAAACTAAAGATTATTGGCAATCAACCACGGTCTATGTTGATAACAATTATTATGTTTATTTTCAACCTTGGTATTGAAACCAATTAGATTTTTACTTATTCACCACCAGACCACAGATTTAATAATAATATATAGATAATCAAAATAGTGGAATAATGAGTAGAATAATTATTAATTAATAATAATAACAAAACATCAAAACGTGAACTATTGTACGGTCAACGGAGGTATGGCACATGAACATTGACTAACATCATGAGTTAAAATCTTCTTACTTAATTTTATCTAAATTCATATCACAAAATCATAGACTTAAACTGTATGTTTATGTTGTATATATATATATATATATATGCATATAGAATTGTAATTTATAAAATCATAATTAAAAAACATATAAAATAATGTAGTATAAATTTAGTTAAGCATCCATGCATTTTTTTACCAAATGGATGTAGTTTTTTACGCAGTAAATGACAGATTCATCTGAATCAGGCGATCAAAATTTTTGAGTTACCTATACAACTTTAAAATTAGCGTAAATTATAAATATTAGTTTGTTATGTGTAATATCTCTACATTCCACATTCATTATTGTTAGTGGTAATGTGTGCTTAATATATACTTAATATTAAAAATTCTCTCAACTGTGTCCCAGTATTTTTTTTTTGCACTTTTTAAATTTTAAAACATTTTGATTAATGAATATCAATAGCTATTATGTCTGAAAGTAACGAGTTCTAAAAATTTATAATTGATGGTTGAATTTTTAAGAATTAATTAATAATTTTATTCATTACTTTTTTTATTTACTAAACACGAGATTAAATAATGAAAAATAATATTTTTGCTCATAGTGAAAATTCAAAATATGATCAAAGTGCAAACCGCAAGGTACCCACGAATGCCATAGATTCGATATCCTTGACCTAACCTAATTTGTATGTTTATTATCAACATATAATATTATCATCAATTGTACGGGTAACGGGTCAAAATTTAATATTCTCTTTAATAAATATTTATTAGTTAGTAATTATTTATTTATTTTTAAATGTGTAAATTACCATCTACAATCCTGTCAAAGTTGCTTTTTACTGCTTCTTGAATTTCTTGAACTTCGGGTGGTGGTAGAACATAATTATAATCTAGAATTACTGTTTCCATTTTTTAATTGTATTAATTTTTGTATTAAAATGTTTTAAAAATATACAGTTATAAATATTATTAATAAATTTAAATTTTTTTGGCAATTTGCTGATAGTTGTAATTATTTTGTATAACACTTTTTGGTTTTCAACGTTGGTGTCACTGTCTACAGTTTGAGATATGAATTGCTTATCATTTTTCTGACAACTACCTTTCTCCGCAATTGAACAACTGTTCGTACTGGTTTGCTAAATTTGTACCCTCTACCCAGATAATAATGTTATTGTATTACTGATATTTTGCCTCCAATTTATTGTTTACTTATTATTTAGTATTTAGTATTTTCTAGTTTTATTTTTAATTATAGAAAAAATAGTACTATTATTATTTATTACTAAAGAGTAGAGGCAATTCACAAATTTGAAATTTCACAAGTTCACACTTGATCTTAGATCATGGGTCGATTGTAGTAATTGATAATTGTAGCTCCCATTATAAATTTCTTACTAACACATGACATGTGCTAAAATGTAAATAGTAATTTTCTTCACAAATTCGCAATCTTAAGCAACAATTTTCATGGTCAATATAAAGTTTCGTTTACATAATACTAATTTTTCGCAGATTTTTAATAACTTCACGACGACTAAAGAAAGATTGAATTTTCTAAACAAAAATTTTGACAATGGAATTCGAAGAAAGTCCATATCGTGTAGAATATGCTAAAAGTGGTAGATCAAAATGTAAAGGATGTAAAGAAGGTATTGAAAAGGATCATCTTAGACTTGCTGTTATGATACAAGTATGACAATATTAATACATCACTTATTTAAAAATAGAATTTAAGTAATTATTATTTAAATTGTGTTTTTTACTTTAATTTTGATTCTACGTTTCAAGTTAGCAATTTTGTTAACCCAAATTTTGCCATGTATGTATGTAAGACACATGTGGATATGGTATCTTCTATGTGGCACCATCACATTTATGTATTAAATTTATATAAATTAGTAACTGTACAATTAAAAGAATATTTTAAATTTTTAATACTAAAATTACATAACTTGTTTTTGATGACAAATTATAAAATATTTAAGAATCTTATTAATACTCAATATTTTAAGTTTTATAATAGCTATAAATTTTAATATTTTAACTTTTTAATTGAAAAGAGATATTATAATTCATATAATTTAAAGTTTTAATTATATTTATATTTTCAGTCTCCCATGTTTGATGGTAAACAGCCAAATTGGTACCATTTTAACTGTTTTTTTGCTAAACAGCGACCTAAAACAGTTGCTGATATTGGTAATTTTGATTCAATTAGATGGGAAGATCAAAAGAAAATCAAGACTAAATTAGGTAATATTAATTAAGATGTACTAGGTCTACAAATTTTTATTTTTATAGATTCAAAGTAAAGTGATAAATGTATTGATTTTATAATAGTATTTATTTATTTTATTATTTTTATTTTTTTTGTATACTATATATTTTAATTAGAGAGAGTTTCAGATAAAAAATTGAATCTAGTTAATATTTTAAGTTACTTTGTAATAAAAACTTTCAGCATTTTTCAAAAAAACTAAAAAAATTGGGAATTTTTATGCAGTTTTAGTTTTTAACAAAGCAATGTTGTTTTTTTTTTTTTATGTATAGGGGCGATGATAAAATTCTATTTTATTTCACAGTGAATGTAAATTATGTCTAGCTTCATTTTATTGCCACCGCCACCACCACTGTATTATAAGAAAACTTTAATTCAAAATAAATAATTGTAGATACTTAGTACATTCACCAATTATTTATTTGATCATTTTTGAAGTATGATGAAGTTTCAAAAATATTTTGACTGTTTTTAAGCTATTTTCAGACATTTGAAATTTATTTTATTTAACTTATGTTTATTGTATTTATACTCGCAATGATATTTTTAAATGTAATGTTTTTTGTGAGAATTAAGTTAGCTAGCTGTAAATATTAAAGTTGGAGTATGATGAGTAAAATAACTGTTTAATCTAAGTATGTCAGTGATTTTCAACTTTTTTTAAGTACTACACTTTTTGCTTTTTATTTAATTATCATAGTATGTCTTAGCTATAATCTACTTTTTTTTCAAATAAGATTCTTTGGTACTTAGCTCATTGTTTAATTTTTTTTTTTAAATTAGATAAACATAATAATTTAACACATCTATATATTTTTTTTACATGGATTGATTTATATTTTATCATATTATATCATATCTTAATTAGTTATAATTATTATGAAAAAAAAAACAATAAGACTCATGGCATAACGGTTAAAATTACTGATTTATGCACTACTTTTTTTTAAGGTATAATTTATAAATTAAATCAGGAAATAACAATAAATGCCATGTGTCAAAATTGTAGTATTTATGTTGAATTTAATTTATTTTAGAGTCTCTTATTGGAACTCCTGATCCTGTATCAACAAAAAAGAAATCAACAGGAAAAAAAAAAGAGAATGCAAACTTTAATGTGGAATATGCAAAATCTGGACGAGCTGTTTGTTGTGGATGTCAAGATAAAATTATTAAAGTACTTGAGAATATTTAATATTATTAAGTATTCAATTCTAAGTATAATAAATTATAAATTTAAAATTAAATACTTATACTTAAATTCTAAGTATAAGTATTTTAAGTATAATAGATTTCAAAAAATAGAATTGGATACTTTCTACTTTTAAAATTTTAATGTTGACAGAAAAATTTATCATTGCATTATAATTCTTAAATTTCATTATGTTGAACATTAGTATGCATTTTTTTTCATTTTAATTATATAATTTATCAAACAATAATTTTTCAATTACTAAACTTTAATAATATCTTGAATTAACTGTTATATAAAAATAAATAAATTATATTTCTGTATATAAAAGAAACTTTGGTTTACAATTAAGAAAAATGTTATAATACATAATAAAACCTTTAATAAACCTATATGAAAAAAAATTTATTATAAGAATTTGACCGTAGAGAAATTACTTATGTCAACTAATATAATAAATAAAATAAAATAATACGATTTCAATAATATTAGTGGAATTCATTTTTAATTTTTAACTTAATTACTACTGTATTCATTAATTTTGTATTTTTCTAGGAGGATATTCGTATAGGTAAAATGGATTATGATAGTGATGAAGGACGACGTTTTGGTGGTATAAATAGATGGCACCATTTAGAATGTTTTGTTAAACTTAGGCAAGAATTAGGATTTTTGGATCTTGCTTCCTCTTTATCTGGCTATCTTAGTTTAAAAGAAATAGATAGGACTAACCTTAAAAATCTGTTGCCTAGGATGACAACTGCTACTGTGTGAGTATATTTCTGATTAATTCATATTTATTTATAATATATCTTATAGTTGTTTATTTGTTTTGTTATTGTTGTGAAGTGCTGATAATTTAGACGAAACTGATGGACCCAGTTCTTGTAAAAAAGTCAAGTCTAATAGTCATTCAGAGTCGGAAATAAAAAAACAAAATAAATTGATTTTCAAATACAGAGATTATTTAAAGTCATGTCCCGTTAAAATATGTAAAGAACTCTTAGAATACAATAAACAAGAAATACCAGAGTCAAATCTTGGAGCGGTATGTTATTCAAATTTTTAATTTCAATACAATGAAATGTATATTTGGTGTTTAATATTTCATATTATATTGATCATATTATTTTTTATTTTATGTTATATTACTTTTTTTTAATAGTTATTTTTGAAACTCTTATAAAGAATATAACATTAGTTATGCTTGAAAAACTTTTATTTTGTATATTATTGACTGTGACTAAATAGCCATATAGACTAGGTAGCAGTTCCAATGTGAATTGTTACTTGTTCAAACCAGGTTACAGGCTACACCTCTTTTTGGGCAGGTAACTGTCTAGAGAGACTGTCAGTCTCTTTATCAGGCTTGGCTTAAATAAAAATTTTGCAAACAAGAAAATAAATTAGGCAAATGCTATATTTGAATTTACAGTATAAAAAAAAAATTCTGAACTTTAAACTTTATTTTTAGTTTTAATTGCATTCTATTAAGTACATTGGCTTTATGTTTATTTATTAATATATATATATATTGATGGAAAATTGATAATAACTTAAAATGTTGTTGTTATTTATCCATTTTGGAATTTTTTTTAGATCTATGATAGATTATCAGATTTAATGGCTTTTGGTACTTTACTTCCTTGTGATGAATGTGGAGGTCAATTGGTTTTTAAAAGTGGTATTGGATATCAATGTTTAGGATATAAAAATGAATGGTTAAAATGTGAAAAAGTTCTGGTAAAACCATCTCGTGCAGAATTCAAAGTTCCTATTCATATTCTAGAAAGTGATGATTTTCTGTAAGATAAATATAACATGTTTGATTTAATTCATTATTTACTTTTTTATTTCAATATGTAATTAAAATTTTTTTTTAGGAAGAAGTATAAATGCAAAATACAGAATCGTTTATTTGAAATATCTGATAGAACTTCTATGAAGCAATCATCTACAATACAAAACGAAAAGGGCTTGTAAGTTAAAATGAACTATTTCATTATAATAAAATTGTATGTGTTTGTAATAAATTTTTATTTCAGAGTTAAAGTAACACGTATTCTGCCATTAAAAAATATGGAGTTTACGACTTTATTAAAAGGCTTAGAACTCAAACAATTAAAACTTAAAGTAGCTAAATTTGGTGGTACAATAGTTTCACATTGTACTAATAATATTGCTGCTGTTTTTGCAAACCCAGGTATAATGCATTCTTATTATAATACAAAATATTCTAATTTCTTTATCTTCCATTCTTTTATATTCTAAAGAACTAGTAGAAAAGTACTAATTTGATAAATTATAGTCAATTTCAATATATTTTATAGTTTAAAATTAAATAATGAGTATTCAGTAGAAATAATACAATTTATTGAGTTATTTAAAGTAATGTAACATTATTAAATGTATTAGGCATTTTAGATTCTGATTAAATCAATTAATGTATTGATTTACAATGATTTGTGTTTTAATTTTAATTTTATCTTTTTTTTTGTTCAATACAATATTTGAGAGGTTAGGTTAGGAATAAAGTAAAAAATGTTCATTATTTTTTATAAAAAAAAAATAAAATACCACGAAGACTTAAGGGCTAATTTAATTTTTGACATGATTGATTTTATTGTTTGGTATAACACAAAAATGAATTACAGTAGACTCTTGAAATTTTTATTTAATTTTCTTATCATTATTTTTTTTTCTACAATATATTACTATCAACAATATATTTTTATTGGTGTTAAAAGTTAATAGTTTAGTAAAATTAGCCAAAATCTCAAAAATAAACAAATTATATTATATTTAGAAATTCATAAAAATTGTATTTTTTACTTAAAAGTTTGAACATTTAATACAAGATTCTTTTTAAATTTTTCAACCTTAAAAAAAAAATTCTACTGGAAGGCCAAATTTATTTTTTATGAACATTTGAAGTTCAAATTTTTTAAGCATTGGATTTACATTTGTTAAATAATTATTTCATCTCAAACAATTTTTAATATTTTATTGCATTTCAAAAGACAGTAACAGTCTATACTTGAAATTTTCACTAAATAATTAAATTATTATTTTCTATGTACGATAACATTTTCAAAATATTTTAACTTTCTTTAAGCTATTTATAGGTATGAGAAATTTTCAAATTTTTCCAATCTTATTTTTCTAGAAATGTTTAAAATTATTTTCTAGGTAAAAATTCTAAAAAATTGAATATACCTAAGTTGTTTTTAAAATCTGTATAAAAATATCAAAAGTACATTGGGTATAGTCTAAATTTGGACATAAACAATAAATAATATGTTAATTATTATGTTGTAATTTTAAAACATCATTTGTTGGAACTTGAAATTTTGATGTTAATTATTATAAATTTTACTGTATGCAATGAAATTATTTATTTTAAGATGTTATCTAATATACATATCATGAACCTATTTTTACCATTGTTTGATATATACTATAAATTAATATTTTTATTATAATCAAATACTAATCATAAATAAATGCAATATTTTCTGAAAATTCTCATAAAATTATATCATTAAATAATATAGGCTAATAGAATGTTTCCTCTCAGAATGTTTTTCGTTTACAATGATATATGATTAAATTTTAATTTAACCTACTATAATAGTCACCTACTTAATACTTTTATTTTGTCTCAAAGTAAAATACACCAGTTCTGCACACTTATCCTCTTCTACCAAGCACTACTTATGCTATTATGAGAGAGATGTGTGCGGTTGAACAGAAACTGATCGCTGCTTGGTGTATTTTACTTTGAGACAGTGTAATGTATAGCCGAGTGTTACCACTCGTCTACTTTTTTTAATTTTTTAGTTAATAGTTGTTAGAAAAAATTTTTTAAGATTAATTTATATTGTTTTTAAATAAGACTATATTTCTGTTTCAAATAGACAGCATAATAAAAAGGGGTATGAAGATAAAAGAAGCTGAAAGTTTAGAAATTGAAGTTGTTGAACCTACTACATTTTTTGATGCTATTGATAAAGGTGGCAATGCAATTGAATTGATAGTTAAACAAAACTTTGCACCATGGGGAGGAAAAGTAATAACTGTTATTACATTATATTTTATAATAAAATGTAAATAATCATTTTAATTTAGGCCAAAGAAAGAATAGAAAAAAGGCAAAATGAATTGGAATTAGATTATAAAAATAAAAGCAATTTAAAGAGTAAAGTATCAGGAAAAAGTATGTATGAGAAAAGTGTCCCAACAAGTGTGAAGTTAACTTTGAAAGGAGGCATTGCTGTTGAACCACAGTCTGCACTTGAACACAAAGCTCATGTCTATAAGCAAAACAATGAAGTTTGGAATGCAAATTTATGTTTGTCTGATGTACTGACTGGTAAAAATTCATATTATAAATTGCAATTATTAGAGTCTGACAATAATAACAGGTATTCTATACATTTTAAATAAATGTAATTACTTATACATGTTTATTACTTATATTTTTTTGCACAGGTATTGGGTATTCCGTTCTTGGGGAAGAATTGGTACCACCATAGGTGGTTTTAAGACAGAAGAGTATAAATCGTTACAAGAGGCCAAACAAAGTTTTGAATTATATTATGAAGATCAGACTGGGAATACATGGAGAAATAGACATAATTTTGTAAAAATGCCGGGTAAAAAAGTTCCAGTTGAAACTGATTATGGACAGGTATTTTTTTCTTTTTTAAAGCTCAATTTAGACTATTCTAACTTTAAATTATGATCACTATCAATCCCTACCAGTAACCATCACTCTTCCATTGTCCACTTCTAGTGATCATAGTATATTAATATTTTTCTTGATTCTATCCAGCATACTTAAGATAATTTAGTGTACACTTTGTAACTTCCTCAATTAATCTTCTTTGTGTTTGCCAAACATTATTTCTCTAGCTCTATCTCTTTTTTTTTCAATGTTACAGTTCCATTGGTAAAAATTTGCTAGCATATTTATTAATAATTCTCCAATCCTTTCATATTATGATACTCCTCAAGGCTAATCACCTTACAAGTGTTATTAAATAATATATAAGTATGTGTGAGTTGTTCATTGGTATATATATATATTATTAAGATTTTAAAATTTTTTTTAATTTAATTTTTTTAATATCACAACAAATATATTTAAATATAAACTGTACTAACATGTTATTTTGTGTTATGATTTATCACTTTTTTGCATAAACATGTATTAGAATATAAAAATAATATTGAAAACTTACATATTTATACTTGTTGTAATGATTATTAATTTGTATTTTAGGATGAAGCCAAAGCTCTTGATTCTATTAGTAATATACCATCTAAGTTATCTGAGACAGTACAAAGACTGATACGTTTACTTTTTGATGTAGAATCTATGAAGAAAGTTATGTATGAATTTGAGGTGAGTTATCTTAATTAATTTATCTGGAGAATTTAAAACTGTTTCCAAAACAAATTATTGGATTATGATTATCAATAACTATTTCTCTACAAGTTAAATTTAATGTTCATTATTAATCATTTAAAAGTTATTAGTACATATTTTGGTTACATGTCAGTGGTTAAAACTGTTTTCAACATTTTAATGTTTTTATTTTCCATTTATTTCTCAAGAATTTTTTTTTAAATTTTCTTTATGATTATCTTTTAAATTAAACAGTTTAGAATATTTCTGTTACTTAACACAAAATTAGAAGATTGGTAAATATTTATGTGTTGTATACTCATAAAAAAAATCATAGATTACAGGAATTAATATGCCATGTTATGTTTGTGTTAAGCTAGGAGTAGTGTTAGAATTTGCAGTACTGTTTTATATGAATTGCAGTTAATAATGAGCTGCAGGACATTCTATCGTTGGATAGTATGTATAAAAAGTTTAAAATAATATAGTTAGGTTAACTTAAATTGCAAAAAATAATATAAACATAGTTAAAAATTAAGTTAAATTATAAATTAATCAAGTGGGTACCTTTCTGTTTGTACATAAAGCGTTGAGTAGCTTACTATTATGGCCTATGGGTGTGTTAAATTTGTAAATTCAATGTGATAATATCATATACGAAAAATGATTCTGAACGAAGGCTGTCTATCAGCCTATATCACTAATTATATTTCATAGTATATTTTTCTGATATAGCTATTAAAGTCATTTATTTTATTTATACAATTTTATGTTAAATTATATAATATTTAATATTGTACATACCATAGAATGATAAAAATAGGTTAATGTATATAACAGGTATGTATTTTAGATAACATCTTAAAATAAATCAATAATGTCATATTTAAAATTTAAAATAATTTACATCATTATTTATTGTTTAAGTAAGTAATTCTGTCCAAAATTAAACTTAAAATGTCTATAAAAAATAATATATTTTTTAGATATAATGATTTTAGTACGGACTACTACTTATTAAGAACTTTTTATTATATATTTAAAACTTGCATATAAAAAAAAAATAAAAAAATAGTTTGCTAGTTTTTGTTATTTAGACATATTTCTTTGAAATTCTAACTTCAAAAGCATACAAATAAATTGTTTGTATTTTTGATATTTTTATACAGATATAAGAAAACTTATGTGGGATCTCATATTACATTTTCTAGGACTCTAACCTAGCAAAGAATTTCATGTAAAAATTGAAAATTTCATTATAAATAGACAATATTTAATTTTAATTTTATGAAATATCTAAGATCTACAGTTATTTTTTTTTTTGAGATACACCAAAGAAACTAAATGAATTTTATTAATTAATGTAATAATTTGTTTAAAAATGTCCATGTTTCTTTTATTTTATTTTGTTTTTTTTTCCTGATTATATTAAATGGAAATTTCATTTTTTGATTTTTACCTCCTCAAAGTTCCAACTAGATCCAATTGCTACCAAAAACTATCTCCTTTAAAAATTAAAGCATTTTATCAACTCCTTATCGTATTTACAGGCATAAAATAAAAAAACAAACTTTTTTTTTTTTTTGTAAAATGTATACAAATGTTGAACAATGTTCATTGCTTCTTATAGACTCTAAAATGAAAAATAATAGTAAATTTAATTAAAATAAATAAATATATATATATTAAATATATGTGCTGGACTTTTTATTTTTAGTATTCAGACATATAAAATATTATTAATAAAACAATTATTTTTAGGAATGTATTTTGGTCATAAAATCTGGTTTAAAAATATAAAAAAAATTTGAAATTATTTAGATAATTATTTTTATTATTGTTAGCCAATAGTCAAAAACTGTTTCTAGCTTAACATTAATATAGCAATTATTGGTTGTTACTTGTTGATTTTATAATTATTGGTTTTTTTTTTTTGCTGGTATGTTTTTGTTGCAAACTAGATTAGCACTGATTATTGGATTTAGCATACAAATTAATATTTGCATTTAACCAATTATTATATGTTTTAGTTGGATTTACAAAAAATGCCATTAGGAAAATTGAGCCGCAATCAATTGCAACAAGCATACACCACATTGAATGAATTAAATAATTTTATAGATTTGTGTGATGAGAAAAAAAAAAGAGACAATGTGATCATTGCTACCAACAAGTTTTATACTTTGATACCACATGACTTTGGTATTAAAACGCCTCAGCTTATTGATTCAAAAGAAATTATTAATGTATGTAATATAGTGTTAATGAAATAATAAATTGAAGGTAGAAATACTGAATTTACATTATATTTTTGTAGGCAAAGTTAGAAATGATAGGAAGTTTGATGGAAATCCAAATTGCATACAGCATGATGGACAACAAAACTTCTGAAGACTCTGTTTTACACCCTCTTGATACTCATTATTTGAAATTAAACTGTGCTATTGATGTAAGTTATAAATTATCAGTTATTATCTCCAATTATTATTGAAGTAAATTCAAATGTATTAAATTTGTGTAAATGTTAATATTTTTATTACATTCTTCAGGTATTAGATTCGAACATGAATGAATTCAACATAATTCAACAGTTCATAATGAATACTCATGCTGAAACTCATAGTTCTTATTCTTTAAGTATCAAAGATGTGTTTAAAGTAGCAAGATCTGGAGAAGAAAAACGATTTAAGCCATTTAAAAAACTGCACAATCGTAAACTATTGTGGCATGGTTCACGAATTACTAATTTTGCAGCTATACTTTCACAAGTATATTACTTTTTATTAAAGTATATTGAACATAGTATAGAAATATATTATATGTTTAATTTACAAATTATTTATTATTTATCTTAAATTATATTTAAAAAAATTATAATTTTTTTTTTAGGGTCTACGCATTGCTCCTAAAGAAGCTCCAGTTACTGGTTACATGTTTGGTAAAGGTATATATTTTGCTGACATGGTGTCAAAATCAGCCAATTATTGTATGGCATCTCATGGCAATAATACTGGTTTATTATTATTATGTGAAGTTGCATTGGGTAATATGTAAGTATTAATTATTTAGTGTGTTTTACAATTTAATTAACTATGTTATATTATTCATTTTAGGGTTGAGTACAAAGCATCTGAATACATTGAAAAATTACCGCCTGGAAAGCACAGCTGTATGGGAATTGGTAGAACACAGCCTGATCCTGCTCAATCATTATTCATTGAAGATAAGATTGAGGTTCCCCTCGGCAAACCGATTGCTTCCAATATCAATGATACTTCATTGTTATACAACGAGTATCCTTTTTTTTTTACACTTAAATTAAATTTTTCTTATTTTATAGATTTGTGTATTGTTTAAATGCACAATTAACGTGAAAATACTCTATAACACACATTATAGATGAGTTAGAATTACCTATTATCATGATTTATTTTCCCATGTATATTGTTTAATATTTGTGGAAGAGTTTCAGGTAGAATTAAACAGAGGTTTAACTATATTATAGGTTTATTTCAATAATAATTTGGTTTATTTCTTTAACTACATCTTTATCAGATTTATTGTCTATGATATTTCACAGGTTAAACTTCGTTACTTGGTCAAAGTGGATTTCAATTTTAATTACTAGAAGATATAACAACATAAAATAAGAATCTATGTTAAATTACCTCATTATTAATTATTATCATTACTATTTTTTTTCTACTTAAAAGTAACATTTTTTTTTTTAATAATTATAATTATACTGATATATGTTAAAAGTTCATTTTTATTTTGTATTTCTGAAGCTTATGAAATAAATATCAAATTTCAAAATAAAAATTGATTTACTCGGTTAATGAATCTTAGACTATCCTGATCTGTCAATAATAAACATGTATTATAATTTATAGCTTCATGAAATTAAATTTATTAACAATTTTTAGTTAGATAAATAAATAAACTGAAGAATTTTTTTTCAAATCTTAGTAACTAGTTTAACCAGCAAGAATCTATATATTAACCTTTTTAATGAGTTGAATAAAAAATGATGTTTAGATTGTTAAGCACTTGTGCGCTTGGAAAAAAATGTGTCTACATCGCATGTTTACTTAATAAAATATTTATTTTAGATTGCTCACGCAAAAAGTAAAAAAAAAAAAACTTATGTAATTACTTCTCTTAGTCATTAGTGTGCCTGTACTGATGTCCTACCATCATGGAAATGCTATAGCTACACATCATTTCCGCTACTCAGAATTGGAAGTACTGATTTTTATTAAATTATTTATAAGCCCAATCAGAATTCAATTGCCTTTTTTGTCATAGATTTTTAATATCCACTGTAGTATAATAAATGATATGTTTTTAAGAAGGCTTTAGACTTTAGAGATTTTAGTAATTCATTACTTTTGCAAAAAAAAGCATATGATAGAATTATTGTGCTATATAGTTTTACCTTAGGTACTCTTAAAATTTAAAAACTAACCATTTAAATCTATTTTACACATTTGTATAGTTGTCTTATTCTCATAACTGAAATGACACGAATAATAATATACAGATATATTCATATACTACTGCATTACTGAAAAATGAAAGCCGATATGTTTGAAGATGTTGTAAAGGTGGGTACCGCTTGCTGTATAGTAGATGTTGACTGGATCAGTGAATATTTTTATCAATTATCATTAGGCGAAAAATAAAGACAGTGTACGAAAAAGTATGGGTATTTAGCCTTTATCGCAATTTACCGTCGTTACGACATAATATGTATAATTTATATATCATTACCATCTTTGCCACATGAAAATTTAATTGATTTGCATTATGTATATTATGATGACCCCGAAGATCGTTCGTTAAAATATTATACTCATGATACTAGCGTTGGCATGCGTTCCTTTAACTGAAGTATCTCGCATTTTCTCTCTTGAAAAATGATGCGCCTGAAGCTCTATCACCAGTTATTGAATATTTTGAAAACAATTATGTTCTTGTATTAATAGCTCGAGGAAGAAGACGAGATATTCTTTCACGTTATCCATCAGAACCAAGCAGCTTTGACTGATTCGCATAAGACTAACAACGTAAGAGAGGGATGGTTAAATCGCTTCCAGCTCGTCATTGGAAAACATCATCCTGACCTTTATTCTACTCTCGGCGAGTTCCAAAAAGAACAAGCTGATGTAGAGATAATGATCTCAGAGCTGAGTCTAGGGTGAAAAGTGAGAACTCAGCCAAAAAGAAAATGGCGAGACTTTCAGATGCGAATTATGGCCATTACTGCTGATTTTGATTATTTATACCAAGAATTAGAATTTCTGAAGGCAATCGCGCATAATATTGTTTTGTGAAATTATTTTGTATTTTTTTATTTTTATTATTGGTCAATTTATATATATCACTAAAGTATTACTTTAATTAATTTTTATATTTTATACGTATTATAATTTATCGATTTTAAAATATTCAATTATTACATTACCGAAATTATTATTAATTATTAATTTTTATATGTATTTTAATTTTTCGGATAAAATACCATTCGGGAAAAAGGTGTTCGAAAAAAAAGATTTCGGGTTTTCGGACTTTTGGGAAAAAATTCATTCAGGAATTTCGATTCGGGCAAAATATCGGTAACTGTTTTTGATATTGCCATATTAAACATTTTTCTATTAGGTAGTTTAAAATATAATACAGTTTAATAAAATTATACTTAATAGAAGAAGTATATTTTTTCTATTTATTTTGAATATAGTATTAAGATAAATAAAGAAAATCGGTTGAAGACCTGCAAAATTGTTTACCCCTAAATATTTGCCTTGTTTGTAATTTATATTTGAGACTACTGATTTAAACTTCTTGAATTTTCTAATCAACCAAGTATTTTTGATTTTATAAGTGTTAACTAAATGCCTTTTATATATAATAGCCATTTTCTGACACTGCTATTTTAATTTATAAGTTACGATCCGTCCAAGATCCCAATATGTTTAAAAATTGTGGAATTGTATATACGTTAATTAAATATGAACAGAATAGTATCTATATTCCCGATTATCTAGAATAATTTAAAAATCTATTGTTTACACTGAAATATTCTGAATTCTTAGATACTTCTTGACAAAATTGGTCATATTAATATACATTCTTTTTCATAAATTACTAGTTGTTGTTAAATTTTACAATTATACAGAATAATATTAGACTGAATGATAAAATATAGTTGAATATAAAAAATTATTTTATTATCTGTAACTAATAACTACCATATGTAAAAACAAAAAATACTCATTTTTTATAAGCCAAAATAAAATTAATTTGTAAGCTATCGTAGAATGACCTAATTTGGATTGTAAAACAATAAACCCTCCATGAGTCTCAAGTGCAAAGAAACAAAGATTTATTTATTTTTATACACGAGGATTTATTGTTACATCATTGTGTAAACATCAGCTGTACATTTGATTTGAGTGATTGTATAGATTATCATTTATCACCTAAATAAAAATATTAGTTATTAAATATTAATACAAGAAAATAAACGTATTAATGTTTTATTTTTTGTATTTATTATCACTAATTAATTTAATAAAAAAAAAAAAATTTGTAAAACAATGAATATTTATTGTATGCCTAACTGTTCACATAATTAGTAACATAAAACTTTAGACAAGAAAATATGTCACACATAAGTAATACATTTGTAAAGAACACTAGTGTTTATCAAGTATTTTTATTAATTCAAGAAATTAAATATTGCCAGGGAATCGATTTTCTTCGATTTGAGTGTTCCATTTATCAATCCATGCATTTGGGCATATGGACTTGGAAACACGTTTGTAATACTGGCATGCATCAAATTCTTCACCTCTTATTTTTTTGCAACGTTGATAATCTAAAAAGCTTTGATAACAGTACCTAGAACATAAAAAAAAAATATTAATACATACTAACATAGTATGTTTTTCTGTGCATAAGGCAAGTATTTTCAAATTATAACTATTCATGATTTTGAATTTTGAGCACTTGATTTTATTTTATGATTATTGTTATTTTATGCCTTAATCATTATTTTTATCCAGTATTCAAATTAAAAATGTGCTATTTTCATTATTTAAAATCCATTTCTCAATAGAACTTTGGATTAAAACAGTGCGTTTCAATGGGGTTTTTAACACATACTTCTAGATATTTTATCTAGTGTTGTCATAGGTGATTAATTGGGGGGGGGATTAGTATGTAAGCCCCTTCCCTGAGAATTCATTCTTGATCATGTATCTCAATACATTAATACATTAAATAATTTCATAAGTTTTAAACATTTATAAATGTATCAAAAAAAATGTGATTTGAAATTTTAATCTATTTTAAATTATTACCATTTGCTAGAATAAAAATCAGCCTAAAGCAAAATTATTTTTTTTATCATTACTTAGTTTAAAATAGTTTTCGTTTTAGAAATATTTTATAAGTTATTAAGACGTAAGTACTTATGTTACACATTATGTATATTATAAATGATATAATGCAGTTATAAAATTTCATGGAAGGAATTTGCACTTTGGTCTTCATTTAAGTGTCCGTGTAGGTTATATAATATATTAAAATTGTATAATAAAATATTTTAAATGTATAAATTATATTAACATTTGGTATAATATAAATGACTGATACATAAATTAACCCAGGACTTAATTTGAAATATTTTTAAAAAAGATATTGACCATGATTTGTCTACCGATAACTGACAACTATAATGTTATCAACAAGTTATAGAATAGAATGAAACAAATATTATACCTATTAAAAAATACACTTTAATATAACATTTTAAAAATTTTTATATGTAAAGAAAATAATAATATACATAATAACATAATGTACAGATTGAAAAAAAAGTTTCAAATATTGCAGTTTTTTAAATTATAACAAAATAATTAAGACTGAAATTTGTGATCTTAATTTTAAATATTTCATTTCATAAAATATGAACTTAAATGCTTAAAAGTTATAAATATAACCATACTCGTGTATTTTTGAGGTTATAAAATTACCCTAGTAATTGTTCAAAAAAGTTACTATACTGTGTGACTATACTCAATGACAAGTTACAATTGAAACCTATTACTTATACAGCAGATTAAGTTTTCCAGTTCATAGTAACAAAAGATGAAATGAGAGAATATATATTTTAAATATTAAAGATGATGGAAAGCATGAGTCATTTATTAAAAGTAGAAACCGGTAGTGATGAATTTTGAAAATTAAGCACGATAAAAACTTAATTGAAAGTAACTTGTTACAAGAATGTTTAGAAAACCTTTTGACCATATTTATAGAACAGAGACTAGCATACAAAGTATACTTTGAAAAAGTTCTTTTGAAATTTATATTATTATTTTAAAAAATTTAAAAAGTAATAAAGAAATATAACAGTTTTAGTTCAAAAGAAAACATTATTTTAATATTACTGATTCAAAAATTTGGACAAAAAAAGTATCAATATTTTACTTAAAATATTTCCTGGCCCTTTCTGCCAAGAGGGTTTAGTATCGTCTATGATTGCTGAAAACTATTTATTATAACAAATGATGAATCGTAAAGGATAAGCTTTAACTTTATGTTATAAATAATAAATGTTAAAATTATTTATTTATTTACATTTAGGATGTCATATTAAAACTATAAAAAGGTAAAAAAGATATGCTTAATCTAAAATATGTCTATATTAGTCTTGTTAATTTGACAGTGAAAATAATACTAACAAAAAAAAAAAACTTAAATAATATCAAATTTCTAAATTATAGAATATTATTTAAAATATTACTTGGTTTGATTGGTATTTGGGAAACGAGGATCCCATGGTGCAGTTTCAAGTTTGATTCCATCTACTTCAAGAACCATTTTGGTTTGAATATGCTAAAAAAATAAAAATTAAGAAATATTTATTTTGAAGAGATAAATATTTAATAAGTTATATTTTTCTGGTTGGAATAATATAATTTGAATTTAATAAAAAAAATAAAAGAATTAAACAAATTAATGTAAGTAAATAATGCTAAAAATGAATTATAAATTAATTTTAAAAAATCAGATCTATAAAATGATGTTAATATGGTTTTAAAATTATAATTTACCTTAAATTTGTTTTTTATTAATATTTTAAGTATAATTTTATGATTTAAAATGAGTTGTGTACACTTAAATGTTAAGTTTGTTATTTAAATTATTAGTACTCCATTATTTTCAATTTTCCCATTAAGTAAATATTAATTAATAATTTTAGCTACCTAGGTACATAAATTTAAGGATACAGTGAAACCTTGTTCACATTTAACCCTTAAAAGCTCATCATTTTTGCTGCTAAAGTTTTGTTATATTTTATAACACTAAAAGTATATCATGACAAAAATTAGGAGTATTCGCTATTTATTTTATAACTGGTAATAAATCCAATAGTATTGAATTTTTACACAAAAACTAGAGTGTATTATATTAATTCAAAATTAATATAAACTTAAAATATAATACCAGCATAGTTTATTACATATCTAAAATATAAATTATTAATTATGTATATACTTAAATATAAAATAAAACTATAAATAGTAAAAATATCAAATGCATATACATTTAATAACTTAAAAATAAAAATTCTAGTTTAATTATTATGTTGTACAATTATATAATTTTATAACTTATTAAAAAAAGTAACAATCAAAGCAATTCTGTTAAAAACTGTTTAACAACTTTGGTAAGTAATTATTTCTGATTAAACATAGACATATCATTAATTTGTATTTTATTGCAAAAGTATGGTATTTATTTACAAATATATTATATACAGCAGGATTTTATTACTAGTTATTTTACAAGAGGTCTAGTTTTATTATCCTGTTCTCCCACTGTTTCTTGGTAACGTTTAACTTCATCTAAATACAATGACCAAGCGTCCGTAGGTTTAGATAATTTTTTTTCATCGTCCGGTTTAATCTTTTTAACCACACCTGTTTTTAACGCTTTATTTTTACGTTTGCCAATTATTGGCATTGTTTTAAGAGTTTCAGATCGTTTTTCAGAGGCAACTGCCGAAGTAGTAGAAGTAGTAGTAGTAGTAGTAGAACAATTAGAAGCAGCAGAAGGAGTAGATGAAGTTTGAGATACTTGTAGATCAAGTATTGGTAGTTCTGCTAATTTGGCTTTTTGCTGCTGTTGTTGTTGTTGTTGTTGTAAACGTTGATATATTTCTAGGAATGAGCCATCATTTTTAAATGCATTTTGGGCTTGTTGATTGTTATAGCTTGCCATGATTGTGAACACACTTTGTAATCAGCTTTTTCACTCAACACCTATAATCAAGAAACTCTCGCACATCACATTACGGTTCCAAAATCTTAAATTTTACTACAGCCAAAGGGAAGCCAAAATCCCCAGTTTTAAAAAATGTTAACATCTCCAGCTTATGGTTAACAAATAAATATAAACACATGGTAACAATTTCATATTTACATAGGTACTTAAAAATTACATGAAATATTAGAATAGAACACCACTAGGTGTGTTTACTGTAATAGTTAATATTTGTTCTTATCAATGGTTGATATGACATAATAATAATGGACAAATTTCAAAACCACAGATACAACATAAATATTATTATACATCTCATATACATTAAATTGTACCTATAATAAGTCAAATTTATCTCAAACTGTGATGACCTTTGAAGGTCTTCTAGATTTACAACCTCGAGACATATTGGTTAAGCTATAGAATTTAGTTGGTTATAATAATCATTATGTAAAACTTGAATACTGTAATTTGTATAGAATTATTTAAGTGGTGGGTTTATAAAATATAACGTATAAAGATTAGGAAAAAATTGCGTTTTTAGATGTAGGTATAGCGTACATCCTACACAAACCAAACGCACATAAAATAATACATTTATACTTATATACGCTATAACCTTATTAAGATATAATATATAATTAATTACCTGAAGAATAGTATTGATAATTTTATTGAGTATTTGTAGACAAACTCAACTATTTTCGAGTCGGACAGTATGAAAAGTTCACAAATTACGATCACAGAATGAAGCAGTGAAAAAAAAAATGATAGTGTAAAAAAAAAAAGAAAAAATCAATCTGCTGAGTTCAAGAACAAAATGGTTAACTGGAAGTGAAAATGTAAACAGTGCTGCCAAAATAACGATTCTCAAATTATCGTGAAACAACAAAATAATATAATTTTGAATTTTCGAATCAATAATTGAAAGTTAAAAATGAAAACAATTTAGAATATTGTATTAAAAACTTTAATGCACTATTGTAAAAATACCAAATGTTTATTAACTGATATCATAGGGCTGAGATTTTAATGCTCTAAAAAATCTTAAAAAATTCATTTAAATTATATTTTTTATTATAGCTTAAAAATTGAAAAAAAAATTTAAAATTATACTATTCAGTAGTCATTTTTTTTTTAATAGTATTGTTAGTTGTTACTTGTTTAGTTCTGTAATACTTTTGTTGACTGTTTTCTTAATCATTCATTCTAAAATAATAATTAAAAAAAAAGAAATTGTTATCAACGATAACGTCATTAACGTAATATTTATTTATTTATTTATTTATTATAATCAACGCCAGACGGCTTTTACAAAATAACAGACAGGAAGTACATAGATAACAGTATACAAATCATATACAATATATATAAGATGCGTAAATTATACCAACTTAATATAAGAGAGAAGAAAAAGAATTAGTTAGTATGTAAAACAAAAAAATAACGTGGTGTAAGTTATGTGAAAAAAAAAAAAAATGTGAGCCTTCGTACATATCTCGTATTTCGTACGTATATCGTGTTATAGTATTATTTGTTCCGTTGGTAGTTTGCTGAAAGTTTTTTATTGTTAATCGTAAAAATTTTTGTTCATTTTAAGAGTAAATTGTGAAAAATGCTCTGAAATCTAAGAAAATGCACTAAAATCGTCAAAAATTGCAAAAAAATGTTACTTTAAAATAACTAGGATCGCCCAAAACATATTTTATACTTACGGGTCAACGTTATAAAACACCAGAGAAAAAGTTGTCTTTGTATTAAAATTCCAGCCCTTCTAAAAACTATTAAATTATTCTGATAATCATAAAATTCCCTAGAAATTTAAATATTCCCAGGACCCCAGCTTCCAAAATGGTAAAATTTATAAACCTTTTTTTTTTAAACTCAGATACTAATATTTCATTATTTAATCTATTATAAATGTTATGATTTGTATATTTTGAATGAGTTTATAAAGCTTTTGAATTGATACTGTGAATAAGTGATACAATATACTTATATACAACTTTGAGCAATGGCCAATAAGCATGCAACTTAATGAAAAAAAAAAAAAACAAGGATGTCATTCCACGTCTACATTTTGATGTTTTGATGTAGTATCGAAAAGATGTCTTGATTTCGATTGCAGACATAACTGAAATATTAGTTATACAGTTAAAAATGATCTTCAGTAAGTCAACGTGTGATATAATTAAATTGCTTATAATATGAATTTTTGTAGTATAATCGTATGTGCTATTAGACGCAGGAACGTTAAAGAACTTTGATGAACCGATGAGAGATAACAAATAATGTTCTTAGATACTTAGTATCCACTTAATCATGTGACTTTTTTGATGTACTTTGAATTTTTATTTTAGACTTCTGGATATAATAATAAGGCAAAATAACAAATAATTGAACGTAAATTTATATGCCAATATTATTATTAGTATTGATATAAAGTCATAACTTTGTTAGTAAATTAATATTAATTATTATCAAAGTTTTGATCTAAACTATAATTAAGCATAGTATATTGTGTGTAAATGTAAATTAACTACCTAATAGTTTTTCAAAACCCATTACGTATCTACTTGCCTATTATAACATTTTTAGCTACAAGATAATTGTCACACAATAACCCTATCTTTCGGAAACTTTAGTTATTATACCTAATAGTTTAGGTTCAGAAAAAAATTATAAAAAAATTGTTATTGTTCATTTAATTTTTATATATTCACACAGAGTAAAAAAAATCAAGTACAATATTGAATAAATATAGATGAAATTAAATTTATAAACAAAATCAATACAAAAATAATAAGAGCATATATATTTTTTGGACAAAGTACCTAATATAGTTTAATAGTTAAATTTGTATTATATAAAATAAGTAAATCACACTGCAATACACTGTTAAAAATTGAAATGATTGATCAAACGTCTTACAACAATATGGATTTTGCAAAGATTATTTTACAATATAGATTATAAATATAAGTATATAACAATATTTTTTTGGTCAAATTTTTAATATTTAATAATTTAAGTAAAAAGAATTAAAGTACAAAAATAACATAGCTGGTTATCATTTTTCTTTTACAACATGTTCTTTGACAGGCTGTAGATTGGTTGTCTCCATGGATAACGATCTAAAAAAGAAATGTATAAGTCATAAGTATATTTGTACTCATTTATGAGTATGAGTAATGGGAAGTGCATTTTGAAGTCATAAATTATGTAACATAATATAATATACGTAGTGGCGTATTTAAGGGGGGTGTTCTGGGGGTTAAACTTTCTTGTTTTATTCATTATTGAAGTATTACAAAATATTGTTGATGAATGATGAAATATTTTAAAAATGCTTTGAGAATTGAATAATGTATATTTTTTTTAGAAAAGACGAAATAGATTAGTCATGTTTTCAAATTAATCGAAAAATTGCATAAAAGTAATTATTGGATGAATTGACAGTAAAAAAAGATATTTATCTTCAATATTGTGAAATTAAGTGTTTCTAAATTTATTTATAATAATTTATGAATGTACAAAATTAATTAACTTGATATGAGAAATTACTCAGTAAATTTAAGTAGAAATCCTAAGATTTTTTTACAAAATTACCAATTATAAGGTGCATTATCAAGTATGACTTCATGATGGTACTATGATAATATTTGTGGAGAAAAAGTATTCCTAGTCAAGGCAAACCCTCTTCCTCCTAAAAAAGAAACCCCAAAACACGCACTGAATAGGTGTAGGTATACAGGATAATAACTAATAAGAATATTTACTTGTGTGTAAATGAATAATTAAAATTTCAAAATAAATTGTACTCTAAAACAGTAGCAACAGTTGTGTAGTTATTGTGGGGTTATTATTTTTTTTTTAATGTTTAATATATTATTTACACTTATATTCGATGTAAGATTATTTGATTGTAAAATTACCCATATTTACATTATATTATTTGATATTTCCAAGAAAATAATTTAATTGTTTTAGTAAAATAATAATCGAATTTATACCTTGACCTAAACCAAGAGCACGCTCCGGGTGCCGAGTGTGAACGGTTAGATGATTGAAGTTTTCGTTTCGACTCGTCTGCTGCAAACGGATTCTGAAAACGATACAAAAACAATATAACATAATAATAGACTTAATAGAGGAATAGCGTCCTACCATCATTAGTAGATAATATGACACATATTAAAATATATTATACAAGTACATTATCTAGGAATTTACAATATACTTATAGTATACTCTACATACATATATATGTAGATAAGTAAATATTTATTAGTAACGAAACCAATTTATGCAAAACTTGATGTTTTTTGGAGTAGGGGCAAAAGTTTAAACAAACAACTGTGAAGTATATTAATACTCAAACAGAATTTTTTTATTATAGAAATTAGAAGTGTAACCATATAAGTCATAAAGTATCATAGACATATTTTAAATTCTTTTTAAATATTTAAAATCTAGCTTTTAACAGCTTAAGTTTATGTTTATATGTTTATAACAAGATTTTAATAATTTTTTTGATTGTAGTAATACATACAATGTAAGTTGGTATATTAGGTAAGAATTGTAATAAATAATCTTAAAATAAATTAATTTTAGAACGATTAATTTTTGACGAATTAAAAAAAAATATTGTATCTTTACAGTAGGTAATAATATTTAAAAGTTTTAAAGGAGTACTGATTTTACGATGATGGGTTTTATTATTTTTTTTTTAGATTTTCAAAATAAAATGTGATTTAGTTCGTTTAGAATATCAAATTGGGGATCAATAGTTTGTAGTATAGAGATATTCAATAAATGTTGACAAAATATTCGATGGGTAAAACGAAAATTAAATACAATATTCCTTACAAGTAAAGTTGTTCATTTACAAATTACAGAATATCGAAAATTTATAGTCACAATATTTGTATGAACATTTAAATGTTGTATTTTCAATTTCTTTTTATAGTTAGAAATTTATAAACAATTATTTTACTCAATATCTAAGATTTGAAAATGTATTACAAGATTTTTATAAGTTTTAGAACTTAGAAGAAAAAAAAAAAATAAGAAAAAAAATTTTACCCGATAATTTAATTAGGTAATTTTTATGAGCGTTTGAAGTTAAAATTTATATTATGTTACATATATGCCTTAAAACAATTATTTCTTCTCAAAGATTTTTGTTCTTTGCTGTATTTCAAAAAAAAAAAAAAAAAATAAATATATAAATAAATAATACCTAGTACTAAGTAGAGATTTGTAATTTTCACCAAATTATTATTATATTATAATTTTTTATACTCATCTATATAATAATTATAATATGACGTATAATATAGTAATATTAATATTATATAATTTTCAAAATTGTTGATTCTTTTTAAGTCATTTATAGACATTTTGAAATTTATTTTATTTCTATAAACATCAATAAAAATTACTTTTATTCAATCAAAAAGCTTGAAATTCAATAAATGATCTTACATAAGAATAGATAGGTATTTAAAAATATTTAAAATACATAGGCACAATTTATTTTTATACACATTTGTAGTTCAAATTTAGATGAAATAATATATTTAAACTACGATTAACAATACCTATCATTATTTTGTTAAAATTCAAAAAAATTATTTCTTGGGACTTAAACATTTTATGCTTATTATTATATTTTATACACACAACATTTTTAAATGCATTGTTTTTGGAAAAAAATGAATTCAACCTACTATATAACTTAACGTAAGGTACATTATTTTATCTAATAGAAATATCTGAGAATATAACATGACATAAATATACTTAAAAGTTAATGATATAGCTGGATTGTACTGATTGTAGGTTGTCTCCGCTCAGAGCAAAATTTTGTATACAAAATTATTTATCATTGAATTCAAATTTAACGATATCCATTAGAGACCACAGTGGTCAGTGGACAGTGACCCACTTGATACATACTGTACAGCAAAGCTGAAGGCGGTACCCACTTGGCACTTACCTACATTTTGATCATTTTGTTTTACTTATATGAATGTAATATTGTATAGGTATAATTATTATTAATTAATAGTGCCAATAGCGGTAACAAATACTTTTACATGTTATTTCCAACGATGACATTTTTGACCCATTTCCTGTACATTGTTTGAAATTTGTTTCTTACCATTTTAATTTTAACTTTGACCTAACCTTTTAAAAAGAATCTGACGATTTTATGGAGGAAAAATGTAACTAAAAGTTCAGAAAAATATGCTTATTGTTTGAACAAATGGACATTTATTTGACCTACTGAATCTCTGCCTTTGTATGTAACTATAAAGCTGTCATCATCGTTTTAGTATCATTACACATACCTACAACCAGTAGTATTTATGTTATACATTTATACATAAACATAATATAACGCATATTATGCGAACTTACAAGGAACGAATGATTCTTTAGCATTGCCTTAATTAATATCAAGGTGTTAAGTTTGGGTATGGATTTGACGACGTTCATCATTTCTTCCTCGCTAACTTCGACCGGCTCCCGACAGTAGTTATCCTGCTCGGTGGGCAGCATCTCGGTCCCCGCCTTGGTCACCCAGTCGTGCTGTTTGACGGCTGGTAACGTAATCCTAGTGTCTGGGTCCTTGTCCAGGAGGCGGTGCAACAGGTGCACTAACTGTGGAGATGTTTCAGGTTCGACTGGCCACTGTACAGGTTGCGTGCGGATTTGCTCGTGTACCGCTAGCACCGTGTCAGCGGTGTACGGCAATCGACCATAGACGAAAGCATACAATGTGCAACCCAGTGCCCACACGTCAAGCGCTCGACCGCTGTATGTTTTCGTAGACGGGTCCAGCACTTCAGGAGCCGTAAACGCCGGCGTGCCAGCACTTGAACTCAACAGGTCGTCACTTCCGTCAAACTCGTTGCATACGCCTAAGTCAGCGATTTTTACGTGCCCGCTTGCGTCAATCAATAAGTTTGAAGGTTTTATGTCCCTGTGTACGATCCGCTGAAAGTGTACTATGCATACAAGAAAAAAAAAACAAAAGCTGAGTATAAAATGTGATGTATTATTTATTAAACCTAATATTATAACAACAAGTGATTTAACAGTAAATATGACTATTATTTTAAAAATTTCCTACATAATATTTTTAGGCGACCGTTTAGAGAATTTCAAGATTTTTGTTTCAGAAACTTGAAATTTTAACGTTCTTTAAATATTCTAATACATAAATATTGAATTAATATAAATTATATCCACTCGTTTATATCCAAATTATTAAATTTATTGGTTATTATTGTTAAGACACATTCTTAAAAATAATAAATTATCATTAAATTACGTATTACTTACAATATTCTAATCCCAATAAAATATCCCTAAAGTATGACCTGGCTTTTGATTCAGACATTGGAGGATCACCAGGAACTTGCATCACTTCTCCACGCTCCAATAATTCAAAAACTGCAACATAAAAAAAAATTTAGTTGATTACATTCGATAAATGATATTGAAACATTTACCCAAATAAAGATGATCTTCATCTGGATCCTCTAAAACTTCTACTAGTTTTACTACATTAGGATGATCAAGTTTTTTTAACAAAGCTATTTCCCTGTATATTTTGTCTAATGGATTGGCCCCTTTACGTCTGGCGTTAAGTCTCCCTATAATTAAATAGTAATGATGAAATTGTAATTAGTGTAATCATATACAATAAATAATACATGTTATTTTATATATATTTATAATGATTTATATTAGCTACAGGTAGGAATATGTTTTTTCTGAGGATTTTACGGTAGTATAAAATTTATAATTCTATATAATTATTACACTGTATAATTGCATATTAAAACCACATAATAATTATGTTCTAAATATAAGATGTTTTAGATTACGAAAATATTCACATAAAGAAATATAAGTAAACAAATTATGTCGAATGACGTTTACAGTAAAAGTAATCAATCTACAAGTAAATTATAAATATGAATAGTTAAATTTAATTATAAATTGTTGTAGCATAGTAAATCATAGTCATAATAACTTTATTCCTCAGAGAGACATATTAATATTATAAATAGTTCAACATTACCTACATGTTTATTTAAAAAAGAGAAATAGGTTTTGAAACGTATTTGTGCTGTTTTTTATTTTAAATATATTTTTTTGTATTATTCGTAAGAATAAATTTATTCTTTTAGAAAATGATTTAAATTTAAATTTTCCTTTATCATTGGACTTCAATTAAAAGTATAAACGTTCTTCTGTGTATACGAACATTTTCATTAGAACAAAATTATCGATTTTAGTCTGGAACATACGTATATATTTATATGTATTATATATAGTTAGAGTATATTTACTGAACTTTACGGGGATACTTGAATATATATTATTACGCTTCACTTAATAATAAACAAAACTATACACAAAATGTTTATCAAAACAAGACATAGTAGTTATAATTAACATATAATACTTAAACTGCAAATGTCTAAGTTGTTAGTTTACACATTATTCGTATAAACAGTAGATACATTATTATGTATTTTACTTAGAAAGAAAAATAACAACAATGAGAATATTAAAATTAGCAAACATTTAGTATATTGTGAATTTGCGTGTATGATGTAGAGTAATAAATACAAAAGTTGAGGCATTTAAATTATTTAGGAATTATGTTTACATAGGTAATGTAAATATTATACAAATTCATTTTAAATTATGTGGTATTTGTTTGTTTTATTACTTTTATTTGGTATAATATGCTTTTTTATGGTTATAATAATAAATTATAATAAAACGAGAGATAAGAAATAATAAACATAAAATTAAATATCATTATAATATGTTCCGATGTATTAATAATTTTATAGTTTAAGACAGTTTGAATATAATAATATTACAGACTCAATCTATTATTTCTGTATATAACATAATACCACATATTTGTTTTTCATTAATTATACCATACATTTAGATATAGTTTGTAGTATTTTTACTGTAGCAGGATACAAGTTATAATTATTATAAGAATAGACTATGTGTATTGATGGTTTTATTTTTATATCTTTTGGTAACAACAGCTCCCTCACAAGTTACAATATGTTAAAATCATTGTAAATGTGTGTTCATTACCAAATGTTTATTTTTCCATTATATTTTATGAATTTAAATTAAATTCTTAGATAAAATTATCAACAACACTGAATAATCAATCGTATAACCTATATATTATATATGAAAAGAATAAGGTCAAGGTATATATTATATAGATGTAATTTAATGATTTTATAATAACACGTTGTCATGTTGATAAAATAATTGATCAATGTGTCTGGTACTTTCGGGGTATAATGACTACCATTATTTTTACAAATTATTGAGTTATTTGAGTTACATATCATGTGAATTATAAAAAAATTATAAAAATGCGGTCATTCGTTGGATTGTTTAACAGATATACTTTTATTATTCCTACAAGAATAAGAATTTAAATATTCAATTAATATTTTTAATATGATTGATAGGTAATATTAGGTATTATCGTATTTTAAATACAATACTAATAGGAAATTTAATAGTTTATTTTAATTTTAAGATAAAATTTAAAACAAATATAGGTATTTTATTATTCATCATAGTATGTAAAATATATAGGTACTAACTATTTACAAATTAAGTTTGATTAAAATGAATTGAAATTGTAGGCTCGAAAATAATAGATTGTTGTTTCGAAAAACTTTTTGAATTTTAAAATTTCTTCACAAAATGATATATTTAGTATATATGTATAAATATGATTAAATGTATAGTCATACAGCCCATATTATAGCCAATATAATATAGGCTTATATGCTATATTTATAGTTGTAGCTACGTATTATTTTCAAAGATTCCCTAAATATGATTCTGATATTTATAAAATAAATGTTAATATGTGAAAAAATTCATAAAAAAAACAAAAATGGAATAAAGTGAATTTTTAACTTGTTAAATTGTATAATAATTATGATAACATCTATGTGCTTGAAATTGTTTAAAGGAAAAGTTCAATATCCTATCAAATCTATTCAATTTTTTTCAGTTAATAATGGAATAAATGCTATAAATAAATTAGATATTAAAAAGCTGTGATATCTATTGAACTTATATAATCGTATCATTGAATTGTGAACATTAGTTAAATGTATTCAAAATTATTCAAAATAAATAATAGAGCAAATGCAATGAATATATAAAAAAAATTTTAATTATTGATATAGTTTATATTTAATTATATTTTTGTTTTATATAAGTGCCTATGGGAAACGTATACAAAATATTAATTAATTTCTTTGATTTGTTTTTGATTCTGGGACAAATATTAATTTTCCATTAATGTATTTAATTTAATTTTTGTCCAACGCCACATTTTGGAGTTAAAAATTTGCTTCGATCATTAAATTGACAGTGGTTACTAGAAGTTATAGGGTCTATAATTATACAATTTCTAGAACTTTTTTTTAATGATTAGAAAAACTAACAAAAAACAAAATGGTAAACCGGAATATTTATGCAACGCCAATTTTCATTAAACATTCATATTATCATTTTCTATAGGGAAAAAAATAATTGAAATTTGTATATTTGAAATTTTTGATGTATTTAAGTTTAGTTTCATTTTATGTTTCTATAATTTAAATTACTATAAGAATAACTTATAACTTATAAGGAACCTATGACTTCTATAAGTTATATTCACTTTATCAAAAATTATTATACAGAAAATATTTAAAATTCCCGTTTTACTATTGTTTTTCGTTATTTTTTTAAATTATAAGTAGTACTGAAAATTCCCTACTCTTGTCCTAAATTTCCTACTAGAAACAAAATTAAACATGCATACATAAACCACTATAAATGTTGATGATTGAAGTAAATTTCCTACATAAAAACGTAACATTAGACACAAAATAAAAATTACACACGTCATGTAAAACCAATTTAAATTTCTTTGATCTTGTCAGAAATCAGATATAATTGTCTGTTAAATTGATCATAACTTGCACAAAAATAATGAAAAATAATGAAAATCTTTGAAAGTACTAATTTAGTACTAAATGATAACGATTAATTAATATGTAAATGTACGATTATATATTTTTATATTAATTAAAATTTAGTGATCATAATGTTTTTATCGAAATAATCTTAATGCACTTATATATTTGTATCAAATCAAATTTAATATAAAATTTTAGTATGTTATTTTTAAAGATGCATTGCAATTTATTTTTGTGTTTACATATTGTTACATGATGATCAATTTATAATACTAAACAATTTTAAATAAAAAAATTAATAATTTAACTGTTTATGTAATGGGGTAACGTTTTCATAGTACCCGGAACTTATAATGTGGTTTTCCAGGGTTCTTTTGTGGTCATAAATTGTTGCATAATATATAACGAAATACCAAACAATTTTCACGATAATAAATTTTCCTTGTGGTACCATGATAACATACCTTATTTTTAAAATATCTTGTAAAAAATTAACATTCAAGCCTTTTATACCTATTTTAAAATAAGTCTTAAAATAAAATTACACATAGTTATACTAAAACTAATGTAAGTAAAATGTTAAATAATTACGATAACCTATACAAATATAAAATCTATGTAGTTCTATAATTATATTAAAATACATTATTTAGAATATAATCATTATATACAAATCGTAAAATATCCTTAAAAAGATAATAACCATAATTTAGGTTATATTTATATGATATAATTTACCTTTAGAATAAATATATAAAAACAATTAATTAAAATATATCTTGGTTAATTTATTAGAATTTATATATTTTGTATTTAATGAAAAGAAACTTACCAAAACAGCCTGACTTTTTCATTAATTTTTTCTTAGATAATATTTTCATAGCCTAAAAATAATTTGAAATAAATATGTACTTCGCAGTAAAATATGTCATAATATATTATGTATATTCATCAACTTAAAAACTGAAATCAGTACTAAATAATATTAAATAATAAAAAGCAAATATTAAATTATTATTATAATAGTTCTCTAATATAATATATGAATAAATATTTTTTTTCATTTAAGAGACAAAATTGGATGAGCGTGAATATATAGTTTATAAAATTGAAAACTTGTAAATTAGCTTTTCAAACCAAGTATTAGTTTATTATTTTAACATTTAAATTATTTAATTGTGTAAATTGCATTACCGATGAATTAAATTTTTTACAAACTAAATTTATAAGGGTAAATCTATTTTAATATGCTAGCAAAAATCTACAATAAGAATATTACAATCATTTTTATACAAGCTTATTTATTACTGACAAAAGACTTCTTGTAACTATCTTTAAAAGTATATCAAAAACATTTTCAAGTTGTAAATATTTAAAAAAAATTTAAAGCTGCCTGCCTATAAAGAATGCCTAAAATTATATTATACTTATAAGTGTTGTGTACCAACTTATTCGTATAACTTAACATTTTATAGAAATTTAATTAAAAAATAAAAAATAATTAATAACAGTAATACTTAAATTCTTAGTTGAGCTTTTTTAAAGTTTAAAATTTAAGTATGAGTTAGAAAATAGCAAATAATTACTATAAAGCTAAGTTTTAAACATGAATTTAAAAAAGTAATTTTATGAATTGACTACGTATCATTTATCAATACTATCAATGCAGTAATAATAATTGTATTTGTCAATTTTAATAAAATAATTTATAAATATCAAATAATCGTTCCATCTAAATTGATTGATTGTGATATTATTAAGTATAGTTAATGAACAAATCACAAAAACAATTTATTGTGGAGAGTTCCGTTTAATTAACCAAGTCTTGATTGTTTACGTTCAAATTAATTCCATCTGGATGCTTTTGAAACCGATTAGAGTAAATTATAATGTCATCCAATAAATAATGTTACGAGTCATGGACAAGTCAATGTATCCCTAAATCCTAAACCCACCTAATTTAAATTAAGATTAAAAACTTAATACCTGATTCTCTTGTCATTTTCATCACATACATATTTAATAACCTAATATTTAAAAATTTTCCAAAAAGCAAAAATTATAATATTATTTAAATACTTACGTAATGTTTGTCATCTAGCTCATTATACGCCAATTTTACAAGTCCATAAGATCCCTAAATAGATAAAATGATGAATATAGTTAATATATATATATATATATAATTAATATTTCCTAGTTTACGAAGTAATATGAGATAAAATAGTAATAAAATCTTAAATGTAATTATTAAATATTTGAAAAAAAATATTTTTTAGTCAAATTTTAAATGCACCAAGCAAAATAATAGTAATGAATATTTTGGTTATTATTGTATATTGTCTGTAAAAATAAATTTAACTTTTAAAGGATAAAAAACGTCACGACCTTGATATTAAGGAGGCAATTTAGTAGACGTTCGAAAACAACATTTTTATTGTTTCTAGTTTAAATTGATCAAAGAAATGTTATTTTTTTTAAATGGGTTATTGTTCAGAATTTATTTTCCACGTCATTCATTTCAATAAAAATATCATTTTTTATTTATATGAGAGTGTTAACTAAGGTGATATAATTTTTTTTGCAATTTACAATTCAACTGACTATCGAATTATTAGATTTCGATATATTTAATAAATAATAAGTATTTAACAGTTATTCAATAATATACATATCATTAGATATTATTTTAATTTTCATAAAATGCGATAAAAAGTTTATAGTAACAACTAACAAGCTATAATAAAAATATCTAAAATTCAGTAAAAAGTTGACGGGGGTTAACTATAATATTGAAAACCAGTTACTCAACGTTAATTTACTAAATTCAGTAATGGTACATATCAAAAATGCATGAGTAGCGAGTACAGACATTACAATTCTTAAAAATTGTATACTATAATATATTACATATTTATATGTGTATCGAATGTGTTATACGAGAAATCATATATTATCTAAATAAACAATAATACCTAATCATTAAGTCGTGGCATCGGTGATTTGAACCGTTATAAAATCTAACGGGAAAATACTTCTTCTATAAAGGCAACATATAATGAATTATTCACAAAAAGATCAATTTCAAAATCAAAAATTTATACACGTACGTAAGGTTTATTGTTTCTAAAAAACAAAAGAGAAAACGTAGATAATTAATTTTCAAACTTATATTTTAATTTGTATTTCTTTATTAAATGTATAAACATTATGAGAGTTTTTATATTAGAAATAAAGAAATAAATTAATGATTTGCATACTTTATTCGACGGGTAAGTAAAAATAATGATTATTATTATTATAATATGGTCATATGGGATATGTTTAATTAATAATAAATTAAAAACCTTATTATAACTACTGTAATGCTTAAACAATTTGTTAATTTGTATAAATAAAGATCGACAAGATAATTAAAGACAGTTAAAATAAACAATTTTTGATAAAAATAAATTTTTTTTTTATTGAAAGAAAACACATTTTTAAAATGATTTTAAATTTTAAATTCGTTCATATTTATAATACTTTTAAACTTATACAAAAATAAATTGTTCAGTAAGTACCTATACTTTTATTTAATTGCTTACCATACTGGTGATTGTCCATGTATGAGTCAGTGATTGTAGTAGAATAAAATATAATATATTTATGGAGTTAATATTTTAAATTTAAAAACATCAGCTACTTCATTAAGTCACCCAAAATTACTGAGTCTTTCATTATTTTGAAAATATTTTTTGCTAGGGACGAACGCAATTTAGTCTCTAACTAATTTTTCTAAACCAGTTTCATATTGAGTATAAGCTAAGTTAGTGATTCAGAACAAATTACTTTAAATTGGCAGAAATAAATTTTTATTTTATTGGAATTTTAAAATATAATAATTAATAATCATGTCACAATTACCTATAATAAGTAATCCTGAAATACTTTCTATAGGTATTTGGTACTTATATATACTTAAAAATTACCTACAAAATCGTAAAAATATATATAAATAGTACGTATTCAAAAATCAAAAATAATTTAAACACCATCATTGTGGAATTCAAACAGATACTATTATGTAACCTGAAATATATTTCTATATTCCGTCATATATGATTACACAAGTGTATAGTATGTTTATTGTTTGATGTATCAATAACTAATGAATACAAATTATATAGTGTTAAGTCGTACGGTGTAAGATCAATAACTGTCGTGGGTTCATAAAATATACCTGTCCAATGGAGTCGATGAGTTTGTACTGGTTGAGCTTTTGATGAGCATTCGGATCGTCTAAGCTTTGTACGTTGACGGACACGCGACACTCACGCAACGGCGGCCGGCGTCTGGCTAACCGTGGTGAACACGCAGGCGAGTAAGGTAAGTTTGGACATATTGGTCGCGGGGAGGTCGTCACCACCGTCGTCGTCGCAGATTCAGTCTTGATGCAGGAAACCACTTGCAAATCTCGCGGACTATCAGTAGACGCAGTGGTTCCCGCAGCCGGTTGTTGCACATCGCACAGGTGGTGGTCGCTTACAGTTACCGCCGCGGTACATTGCTGCTGTTGATTGTCACCGACCACGGCGGCAGCAACCGTCGTGGTCGCTAATCTCTCTGGCGACACCGATGGATTTGCGTCCACTGACACGGTCGCATGTCTACTGCAAAACGGAAAACAAATATTAAAGGAGATAATTTTTTTTTTTTTTTTTGCTGTTTCGTTTATCATAAATGTTCAAATTGAGAAAATTGAACGATCATTTTTTAACAGTAAACACTCATTATTACAAAAATATTATTTTAAATAACTCTATGGGAAAATAAATTATGATGTATATTCTCTGTATTCTTTGTACTCAAATCAACTATTTTGATGTTTGAGTGTTATCAGTTATCACTATCATAGCCCATAGGACCACACAATGAAGTAAAAATGGTGATGTATATAGTTATGCAGCACTATTAAGATCTTTTACCAAATCTGTAAAACCCATGCTATAAATAATTTTGGTGTAGAAATTGAAATAAGTCATAATTTGATTGATTAATTCTATCGAAAGCATTTTACATAGTATTAGAATAAAAAAAAAAAACAACATTTGTTTATGATAACGTTTTCAATGGTTTAAAAATTGGGTATTAAAATATACATAAGCTAGTAACTGTTGATCGATTTTGTACAGTACAATACATTTTAAAGCTAGGTTAATTATTTAAATACAACTATACGCGTCTACACAAATAAATTATCATTTGATATGAGCTGTATATTTAGTAAATGAGAAAAAATTAACCATAAAACCTTATTGTATTATATTAGATGATTGACTATAACCTATAGAAATAGATCACATAATAAATGTTGTAAACAATAAACAATACATAATTTAAGAAGTTGTACAATTTTATATCCTACATACAGATTATAAAAGAAGAATTTAATAACTATTTATACAAAAGTAGGCAGAATTAGATGAGGAGGGTTAAAACTATAGTCTAAGTATCACTTATAGTTTTTAGAGTAAATATATTACTCTATGTAGTCTCTAAAATACAAAAAATTAAATTAAAATATCCCTAGTTTTGTATTTCTTTCTTAACTTGATTATCTGCAAGGACATTTTATTTTATTTTCATCGTCATTGCCAATGAAAAAGCAATGTCATATACAGGAACAAAAAATTATAAATATATGTCCATTTCTTTATGAGCTATTGTCATAATTTATTTAGTTTTTATTTAAAGAGACTTTTAAAGAGTACAATTAGAAAAGGAGTCAGTTTGAAATGAGCACGATTTGAGTAACACGTGAAGTGTCCTTGATATATATAAAAGGATTTTAAATCTTATTATTTTGCATGTTGTAATACCAAACAAAATTGATTGTAATTTGCAAATATTATTTTTCTAATAATAGGTTATTTTTATTTAGGTACTTATAAGTTAATCATAAATATTAAATTATCTATTCATTAAATTATATTTAATAATTATAATAATATTACCTATAATAAAACTTAATTGTTGTCGTACCCAGTGGCGTAGCCAGAATTTTGATAGGTGGGGTAGGTGGGGGTGGGGGGGTTTAAGTGAAAATTAAACTTAGTTTTTTTCTATTTCGTTATGTTTGTTGTCCAATTGAACTATTCAAGAACAAAGTTTAGTTGTAAACTTATGAATATATATAATACTATAATAATATATTATAAACATCTTAATATGAAAATAGAATTAATGAAATATACAATAATATAAATAATACATTTATTAGATGTGGAAAGATGATAGCGGGGGGAGGAGTTAAACAACCAAAATCCCTCCTGTCTACGCCACTAGTCGTAACTCTAAATAATATAAATTTGTAATTGTATATTTCCTATTATTTAAAAAAAATGTATTAAAAACTTATTTAAGAGTAATTTATAAAAATGTTTTTTTAAATTACTTAAGTTTGTTTTTTTGGCTTTTTTATTTTATTTTATTTACAATTAATTATAATAGGAATATGAATCAAAACCAAAATTAATATATAAATTGAATATTTATTCTAATAGAGTGAGACAATATGTCAGTATTGCCTACCAATTTAATTTGAAGAGGTATGTTTTGTACAGGACTACTGCAGCATAAGTAGAATCTATGTATATAAATGTATGTTTGTAATGTTACAAATTTAATATGCGTAGGAGTCATAGGATCATACATCATATTAAATTCCTTTAATTTATTTCAGGCCCAATAGCTTATTATTATGTAAACATATGTGTCAAATTAGTTTAGTAAATCATAAATTCTTTATAAAAGGTTATGTAATATTAATATAAGTATATCAGTATATGCATTTAATAAAAACAAATTTAGAATAAAAATAAAGAATATTAAACTATTTAAATAAAATCGACGAATAATCCTTTACACGCAAGTACTTCATTTTACATTAAATTTAGCATCTAATACTAAGATTCAAATTGTGTTTTTAGCTTATACAAGTTAAATTAAATCTATCATCTATGTATCTATAGTATATCATATTAAAACTAGTTATTTAATAAAAAGTATACAACATCTAATACATAGTCAAAATAATATCAGATATTATAAATAGTATACTATGACACTATCAAGAATATCTAATTTTAAATAATAATATTAATGATATTCATTATAAATGAATAAGAAATAAATAAATTATAATATACTAATAGGTATAATACATATAATAGGAATTTATATGTATGCAACTTTTATAAAAATGAAATGTTTAAAATATCAAGAACTAATAGATTTAAAAAATGATAATTCATGTTATATTGAAGACTTATTTGATATTATAAGTAATTACAATATAATATTTGGTTATTACTTAATGAAGTCACGATAATTTTTGATTTTCCCAAAATATAACCCTTTGCACAGATATACGTTTATAACTATATACAAATGTATAATACGGCATGCGAGATAGGTACATTCAATAAAATAATATAATAACATGTTTATTTTTATTTTTTTAGTCATTTTGTAATTTTAAGCAAATTACTCTAGTACATTACTATTGAAACTCGTTTCCATTTCTCTATTTCAATAGCTATAAATATAATAATTTTTATTGTAATTTGTAACTGATATTAATTTTTTTGAATCAACGTATCTTTAATAACTATATGAAATACCTTGGTACCTAAAATGTACACAACAATGGTTTTTACTTACGTTATTTGGGCGCTGATGAGACGTGACGCTATAATGCCCGTTTTGATAGTTGGGAGCCAAATACACATGTGCGATAGTCACATACTAATGTAAGTAGGTGTATACGATTAGCTAATTATTAAAACACTTTTAAATGTTTGTCGATGGATATCGATAAAATTTCTACCAATTTCCTATTTTTATTTGTTGATTTCTTACGGCAACGCTTATAGAAGTAGGTACTTATACTGTGTGGTATAGTCTATACGAATTAGAATAAAACATGCCAAAATGATACATCAATCGAGGTTATACCGTAATCATACACAATACACGAATAAATTATATAGTTGTAGCATAAAAATTGATTTTAGAATCGGATCGAAAAAATTCGGACGTTATCATTGTAGGTTTTGACACAACGTTACGTTTCAGACAACGAAACGGTACTGTGCTGTGTACGATGCCTTAGCGATGAGCTGTATAGTATAGTCACTACCCTTAAAAGCTATTATGCGCATGTCAGTATAACAATAATAATATGATGTAGATATACGGGGTGGTGAGGGCGATAGTCTACTCCGGGCAACTCATGTAGAAGAAAAGGAGAACCGATACATACATATTTATTAATAAAAATAAAATAACAGGGAATTTGTTTGGCTGTTATGATATGTTTTAAGTGTAACTATCAGTAATTAATGTGTTAAATTTGAATTAAATGATAATTCATTATTTACGAAAAAACGAATCTGAATGAAGAATATTAAAATATCACGGATTAGTATTTATTTCAAGTAAAATTTGTAAATAATATTATTATTAATACTTACTGAATAGTTAATTAAGATTAAATTAATTTTTGCCAAAAACATAACTTATAAGTTAATAGTTATGTACCGCAGAATAGGTGAATGAATATCTGAAAATTAATCTAAATATTTTTAAAATGCATTCTTAATGTAAAACTATAATAAACGTAATGAAAAAATGTCAAGTCTACGATTAATAATTTTTTGAATTCCAATAAATTAACTAAAATCTATAAAGGAAAATTAGTAAATTTTGTTAAAAAAATTAAATATTTTATCAAAATTTGAACTTATTGAAAATTTTTGAAAACAAAAATGATATATTTTTTAAATGCTGTAAGATTTTTGAGGAATGTTAAAACATATGTTGATGTTGTTAGATAAAAAAACAATCGATTTTCCCAAAAACTGGTATCGAGTAAATATTATTAAATTTGCGTTTTTTTTTTTTTTTTTTTTTTTATATTAGTTTTTTCTAATTAATAAAAAATAGTACTCAATAAGATGAAATTAATTTTAAAATACCACCATTAAAGTTGAAGATTTAATATTTAATTATCTACGGACAAATAATAAAAAGTAAATTAAAACACATTATTATTAAATCTTTACCCAGAATCCGAAATTAATAGTTAGCATTTTAATTTAGATAGTTGTGTTTATTTTGTATATGTTAAAGGAGAATACATAATTTCCACAGAAGGTTAATACTGTAGTGAGTATTGAGTAGTGAATATTAACAAGAATTTTGATGCAAGGAGTTGTAAATGTTTAATGAAATATTCTATATTATGATGTTCCGTTAATTCTTATTCAAATATATCTTCAATTACAGTAAAAAAGAACAAAAAAAATGTTATATCTCTCTGATTAGTATAAGCAGTGGTGGTGACAAGGAGCCAGGGGGTAGGGGTTATGGTATAAGCGCCCCCATTGTGTTAAGTAAATAGTTTTCCTTCTACTGAAGAAGTGTTTTAGAGGACATCACATATTCATATCATGTTAATAATTTATATAAGTATTCAAAACTTGTCTAAAAATTAAAATATTGTAAAAGCCCAAAGTACAAACACAGATATTTAGGTTAGATAATAACTAAATTTAAAACATTTAAGTCAACACAAACTTGTACAATATGGTTGAGCTAATAGAATATTTTCTACGTTAATTTTTATATATTTGTATGATAAAGATAAAAATTTGTGAATTAGAAGTCAGTCCTCCTATTTCCTAAAGGATAATTTTGTATTTTAAACTAAAAACTAAAATCACCTCTCCCTCTTAAATTACTTTTGAATCAGCTACTGAGAATATAATAAATTGTATGCATACTAAAGTATTTTAATGTAAAAATATATTACAAAGAGTTTTAAATTCAAAGTCGTTATTGTTGTTTAAGATAATTTTTATTCACTGGTTATAGTTTTTACTGAAGATATACACTGTCAACGATTTTTTTTTTGCTATAATAGATATAATCATATAAAAATGCTAAAAAAAACATACGTCAGAAATATTAAGAGTGTCTTTGCATAATAACTTTCTAGTAAAGACGTTTTAGTAAAGTGCTAATAATACACGTATTACTGGTTTTGATGAATTAAACTTGTCAATATATTCAAATATATTACAAAGTATTTCGATCCAACCATTCAAATGACCCCAACAATTTCTACTTGAAATAAAATCAACATAATATATATACCTCATCTTATAATACACACAATAATGTTCTACGAAAAAAAATCAAATGACATTGAAACACAAACAATTATTATAATATAGGCTTTATGACGTGTACGATGTTTAACAGTGGGTAACTGTGTAGGTACCTACCTGATTGCATCTGTGGAGGCAGTAATACTACTCGTTAACCTACAGCTAGTAACCACATCTACTGTAGATGGTTTCCAACCTGTTATCGAAGTAGCTGTAACATACAAAACAAAAATATTTATTTTTTTAATAATTATTGGAATAACATATTGCATAATAATAATTACTTGCATAGCAATTTATTTTTAATATATATATGGATGTACTATATTTACATATATACTCATTAAAAAAAGAATGAATAATGATAATTACTATTGTTAACATTTTGTATTTTATTTTTTTATTAAAATATCATATTATAAATATATATACATGTAATTCTATAGAAAAAAAAAATGAAGACATTAAATTATTATATGATAAATGTGGATAGGATAAAGTAGGAGGTCTAACTTCACGTTTATAATAATAGGTATATGTACTTATGATCAATATTGTGCTTGTAGGTATATTTTATATAGGACAATTTTCGTTTTTATCAATACATATATTCAATTAGCCATATAATAAAAAACATGATTAGAAAACACACAATGTTTCTGTAATTGTTTTACGATGGGTAGCCGCCGACTGATAGTGTACCTATATGTCCTATATATTTATACAACATATCTAATACCGTAATATGACTGTATTTAATATTTAAATATGTTAATTAAATGTTAGAGTTAAATAATAATTGATAAGCATTATGCAAATAGCACAGCATATATGAGATTATAGATACGTCTGAATGATTGACACTCAGAACGCCACCACAAAATATGCATATTATATTATGTGTGCAATATATCATGGAAGATAATTTGCGTCAATAATGTATTATTATTAATAAAATAAATTAATAAAACACGAATATATTTGTGTTCACGCTGATCCATTCAAAAATAATAAAAACTAATAACATTATAAATTATAATATATTGAGGCCCACTACCAATGACCTGTTGTACCTATGTACCTACGTAATAGCCGTATTTGTATGCAATGTGTTCATGTACTATAAGCAGACTATGCAGTATACACGTCACGCATTTCGGAGCCCTTGGGGCAATGTGTTTTTAGGCTAGGTCTCGAGTATAAGTAGTATATTATATTAAAGTCTAAATAGCATAGTTTTATCGTAAAAAAATATACGCAAACACTTAAAATAATTATTACTTTTGATTTAAAACACAATCCTCCATATTATATTATATTCGGGTTAATGTAATTTGAACCAGGTACATGCATAATAGGTATTATAATATTTATAATAACTATAAATAAACTTTCCATAGCGGACTACTACTGGATATTATGTTTTAATGTGTACAATTTTGTCCATGCGAATAACGATAATTATGTTTATATGTATATATAAAAATAATTTTTTTTAAATGTAATGACTAAAAATAATAATTTTATTTCAATATAGGTTAACAGGGGATCAGCAATAGTAATTCTGTACGTATGTATTCGCAACTATTATGATTGAGGTAGAATAGATAATTTTATTTTAATATTCATAACAAAGTCTTAAAAAAAAAATTATAAATATAATAATAACCGTAACGAACAAAATGTATAATAAATAAAAATACATATTATTACTTCAATTACATTGTATGCGTCATTATGACGTTATCTTAGTTTGTTCGTCATGTTATTATCAATAAAATAAACAATGATAAACAATTATTTTAAGGTCATTTGATATTATATATATATTAAATTTAGTTATGAATTTTGACAATGAAAATAATTCTTCTCGTTTAGCTTTTTATATAAATGTAGATTTATGATTCATATTTAATTAATAAATAAAAATGTATCTAAGAATTTAAAAAATCATATTGATAAAATAGGTATGAGTAATTAAATAAAAAATGTTGGGAAAATTATTAAAGTAAACAATAAAAATAGGTATATTTAACGATGTAGTTATCCAAAGTTTATCGATAATATATTAGATATTATTATATTAATAAACCTTGATAATTGATAGTTACCTATCGGTGTATTATATATGTTATGTACTTATATGCGAGTATGACGTGATAAATGTACTTACCTAATATTATTCATTTGTTGTAAAATAAAATAAAATAATTTATGATAATTTAATATTATATTTTATTAATTAGGTATACCTATAAGTATATAACATATTTTACGTTTAATAGTTTTAATCAAGTACACGAGTAAATTTTGTAACTATAATAAATGTAAAACTACACTAAATATTTAAAATACTATTAACTATAGCTTAGCCTATTGGCTATAGGTACTTTATAATAAATATATAAATATAAATAGTATTATAATTTAAAGACTTATAAGTTATAACTAAAGTATAATATTCATATTTTTTCATTTTTGTAGACTATAAGATTTTTAAATTTTATTTTGTGAATACTTATGTCTTATACCTATATTTTAATAGAATAATATTCATAATTTTAAATTCAAAATACTATTTAAGCATTTAAGCACACAGCTAGAATACTAGATATGTCTAGTGATTCGTATAGTTATACTCAACAATATGTCATAAATGTAATTCGAAAATTTATACAATGCTGAAACGTTGAAATCAACGGACTCTGCAATTGACGTCTGCATGATAGAGAAAATTGATTTTATAATTTAAGTAGCACTGAAATTTGTTTTCCGAGACGAACACTCGAGTATGTAGTAATATAATATAGTATAGGTAGTATAATATAAAATAATATGTACTTACTAATATATATTATGTATATTTAGACACTTATATAGTTTACTATACATTAGATACCTAGATAATATTATTTATGTGTATGTATATATAATATATTTAATGTTTCATGTTTGTTTATATGATGGAATATATACGTTATACATGCATGTATTTATGTAATAAAAACTATTCACGTTATAAATATAAATTTTATAAACATTCTTACCCTAATCTAACACAATATATTTAAAAATTGATTCTATTGCAAATAACAACATAAAGTGGGTCGCGACGATCTCGCAAACAAAATAATTATTAACATAATATAATGGCGTTGTATATTATATATATATATCATGTGCGTTATATACTATAATATTAATTATTATGCAAATTAATGTATTATTAAATTTACACTACGATGTTCAACTCTGATTGCAAAATATGTATAGACATTTATTATTACATTGTTATCTACAGGTGAAAATAATTGGAAAAGAAAAAATGATATTTTTTTTTGTAATATACGCATTATATTATAATCATACCTTGTACAGTAGTCATAGAGTCGCGTTGCATGCAAGCCACTACCGTTGTTGATATATGTGCAATAATAATGTTTCAGGTTTGTGGTCCGTCACTGTAACACACAAAATTATCAGTTAGCCTTAAAAAATAACTGCATGGTATTGAAATTAAAAAAAAAAAAAACACAAAATATTATATAACACACTTCACACAAAACAATACATTTTTATTTTATTTCGTGAAAGATAACACCATGAGTAAGTTCTCTGCTATTGCAAGCAGATGCAATAATAATAAAAGTACATTAAAACTACGTTGTCATCGAATAAAACGGACTTTGATCAAATATTATATATATTTCAATAATACGCGTGAATTTATATTGTGTATATATGCGCATACAAATATGTAATATTTATGTAATCTAATCCGGTTGTTTTTGTTGTTGTTTTAAAATGAATACCTATTACAAGCATAATATTACAATTTATAATTATACGTTTAGGTATGCATGAACGCCCTTAAAACGCGGTATTATTTGTATTTTTTCGTCAACAATAATATGTGTATAAATCTAACGATTGGTCATTGGTAAAAAGTTGCATTTAATTAGTATAAAGAATGAATCATTTCTGATTGATAACTCTCCATTTTTAATTTAATAACATATTTATTCAAATACTGATTTTTGAAATTTGTAGGTCTACTCAATATGTAGGTATCTAATATGTTTAATAAACATTGTTTATATTCATTTGAATTCACAATATTTTTATCAATAATCTGAACTAAGTTAAATAGTTTCCAAAGTTTCAACTTGATAAAAATATTTTAATTCAAAATAGAATAATATGTATAAATTATACCTAACTTAAAGCGATTTATTTGGCTATGCATTTCATTTACTTATGTTCGAATTAAAAAATGTTCAATGTAAAATAACATAAAAATTTAATTTATTTTTCATAATTCGTGTTTATGTAAAAATAGGTAAACATATTTGTTCATTATATTTATTTTAGTGTTAAAATTAAAATCATTATTTATTACATTATTGAAAATATAATATAAATAAATATTTTATTATAAAATTATGAGTAGTATCATGAATATTATTAGGTTATGACTTTACTATTATAGGTACCTACTTACCTTATATAATTTTTATAGATTTATATAGTGCGCTACATATCAAATTATATACATTTTGTAAACATATGAAACAAATATTAGATTATATTAAGCATTAAAAATTTAAAACATCGAGTAATATAATAATTACATAACATGTGCCTAAATACCTAATAATATAGTACAATATACATTAATAAATATTTATTAATAACAACTTTTAGGAGTGAAGTAGTTGATGATCTATATTTTTAATACAGTTATAGGTTAATTTTAAGGTCATAGCTAAACATTGTATATGTGTTTAAAATACTTATTTAAGCGTTTGGTGAACATAAAGTTTTCAATCAGAAGCAAACCTCAAAGTCGAAAATTCAAACATTTTATTGATTACTAATCGTATACACAAACATAAGAAAAAAAAACACATATCAATCTAAAATCAATATTTTCATCGCTCCGCTTAGAATTTCAAACTAATATATGACTTTTATACTTGAAGAAAAGTAGATATTCTTCTATTTCAAAAAAAATGTGTGAGCCGTTAGGTAAATGGAAAGCACATTTTTTGATTTAAATGAATAGTTTTTAAATGTTGAGATAATAGTTAATATTATAATTTATATTGTATTTCAACATCAAAAGTCAGAGAATATAATATCTATACTTATTCAAATTATTTTTATGTTTAGCGCATTACCTATATAATTGTTTTATGAAAGTTATTAAATATTCAAAATGAGAATACTTTTTGCAATATTAGTTATAAATTATGTTATTATTAATGCGTTATGATTGTTATGAATATAATTTAATGACCGAGATTTTGCTTACACTATTTGTTGCATATTATGAAAAAAAAAGGTGATGTGAAAGTAGCTGTTTTATAGATAAACATTCGTACTAATTATTAACAAGCTGATACTTATTATTTATTTATAAACAGCTTAATAAAATTTTGTCCAAATTAATTTTTTTATATTGTATATTTGTACTTATTAAGATAACTAAACTATTTAAACTTTTATATTTATTAACTAAAATTATATTCTATCCAATATTATTTCTATATTATTTGCCATATTATATTGCTAATAAATATAAATATAAAAATAAGATTTCAAACGTTTTATAATAAATTTAAGAATTCGCATTGTTCACACAAAGTGATAATTTAATAAAAAAAATAAAACGTGACTAAAATAAAAAATGAGGAATCGATTTATTTTATTATTTATTCCTTTTCTTAATGGCTTCTACTCATTAAGCATTCACGTGGTCATATCAATATGTTTTCAGACCATCAACGTTTTATTTACAAGCCAAGGCACGATCCATTTACGTCACAAGTAAATAACATCTTAAATTCTTAAAAAAAAAACTTTAAATAATTTCAACTTTTTAAAATAAAATAAAATATGCTTAATACTTATTATCGTTAATATAATATGTACGATTATGTGCATAAATATAATAAGTAAATATCATATAAATATTAATGTAATTTATTGATATAAGTAAAGGCATTTATATCTATGAGGGCTAAAGGCTATAACTTACACAAGTAGTGATTGTAACTAATAACTAGCAGGGCTATGGAGAAAAATCAAGGGCACCCAAAGACAAACTAATCCGGACCGGTAAGTATGTATTAAAATTAAAATTAGGTCAAGAATAAGACCGGGTTTACTTGGCCGGGCATCGAGCTCCAGAACTACAACCTCGGCTTCACCTCCTCCACTGGTCGGGACTAATAACTAGTAGGTTTCTATTTAATAGGTGTTTACAAAACAAATAATTAATTTGGTCAAATTTAAAAATCTGTAGAGGCTATTGATGGGATTGATGAGAATATAAAATCTTCAAAGCATTAAAAATGGAGAAAAATCGTGATAGGAAAATACAAGAGTCAATCAAAGAGAAAATTGCCTAAAGTTATAATTAATATAATAATAAAAAAATTTTAAAACATATTATTTTAATGGAAAATACCTATTCTTTTTTAAATACTTTTCTACATAATCATCAAACAAATTTCTACATTTTTCATATCTCAGAAAGAGTTTGAAAATGCTTTGTTCGAATAATATCTAACCAGTTTGTGAGCACCAGTCACTTCAAACATTTTTCACTTCTTTGTCTGAATGGTATCGCTCATTAATTAGCTCATTTTTCATGCAACCAAGCACATGAAATTCACAAGATAACAAATCGAGATTACAGGGAGGATTCCCAAATTTACCGCTTGAATTTCCGGAGATGTTTCTTCGTAATGTTTGCTGAATGTAGAGTTGTGTTGTTATAGAAAAGCCAATATCTTTTGGCAGTTTTCCTGGTTGTCGATCCTTTATAATCTTTTTCAGTTTCTCGAGGATTTTATAAGTATTTTCCTGTGAGTTTGAACTCTTTTAAAATTTTTTAATTATACAAATTTTACCACTACACTTGTTTCCAAAAATACGTGTTTTAAGAGTATCGTATTGAATATGTCGTTTATATAACTATATGAGTTTAAACATTTTAAATGATAAAACTATGATATTGTTATTAGTTGATAACACATTCTTTAAACTCAAACTTAATTTATTTTGATTGTTGCGCTCCAATTATCGATCGATTCTTGTTAATCGACATCCGACAACTAGATACATATCAGTTATCATATCACCTACATGAATTGTTTTAAGTCACCACATATTTTATCTTATTGTCCATTAAATTTACAATTATTTTATTAATATCAAAAAACGAAATTTTTATAAGAAATTGTAGACTGTAGCCAGATAGATAGATAGGTACTTATAAATTTATGAGTCTAATATTAATCGAACTGCGCTCCATTAGTACGACGTACTGATTATTTTTCGGTTTTATTTTTGCTTGGTCCGTCACGTCGCCTATTTAAAAAAAATGAAATGTTTTTTAGTCACACCAGACCATTTAAAAGCAATTTCTATTTCAACCATTTCGGTTAGCCGAACCTGATGATCCCGCATCAAGTTCGCGCACACAAACATCAGATAAAAATAAACAGTTGAATTTAAACATTGTTGATATTAGTGTAACTTGTGTCATGTGATGAAACCACTGTACAACCTTATACCTCTTACTTTTGTATCTGGGAAGCAACGCAGCTTTCAAAGCAGTTGGCTTAAGTATTCATGGTAGGAGTTGGAATACTCAATTAAGATGAATGCCGTATTTTGTTACAATTGTCGTCATTGTTCTTATCATTATTCGCAAATTTAAATAGATGTCCTAATTACTGGTGGATAATTCGGATTGGACAAATTGAAGTAACATGACTAAAAATACGATAATACTACTTCACATAAAAACACCATAGCGGCATAGCTATATAAATATGGCACATGGCTATCAACCAAAAAAAAAATCGGATCAGTTTCAACTCAAATAAATCACAAGTTTAGAAGAAAGTTATAAATATCAAACTATTTTAATAAGTGTGAAATGGTGTGCTTTATATTATACATGGTAAGATATAGGAATACGATAACATCAAAAAATTTGTTTTTTAGAAGAATATAAAAGTAAAAATTTTGATGCAAATTTATGGCTATATAATGACATAAATAAGGGTAACTTTTTAGAAATGATAAAACTACTTGCTATTAAAAATGAAAATTTTGAAATAAATTGTAAATTATTATCGAAAAATATCAAATATACATTGCTTGAAATACAAAATTAGATAATAAAAACTACCTCAAAGCTCGTATTACAATTTAAAATAAAATAAATTTATTTTGGAAGTCAGGTATTTAGTTTATTTGTAGATGAGGCTAAAGATCAGTCCAAAATTTAATAAATGAACATTTATGATCGATTTTTGCATAATTTAAGAATTAAAGAAAGATTTTTAGGTTCTGTCAAATTAAATAAACTGATGGCTTCATATATTTTTTTTAAAATAATGCTGATTTGAATATTTCAAATTGTGTCAGAGAATTTTATGATGGCGTATCAGAAATGTTTGAAGTTTTTCTATAGTATTCAACCAAAAATAAAGGAATTAATGTAAAATGCATGTCCATATATTCATTGTTGTGCTCATAAGTTAAACAGAGTTCTATTTGATCTAACGATAAATATTCAAAAAGTAGAAAAAATAATTGATTTATTAGAAGCTATTTATGTATTTCAATCGATATCTATACTTCACCGTCGAGCTTTTTTACAAGAAATCTAGTATAAAGTGCCACAAAATTGTCAAACAAGATTAAAAAATTTAAAAAATAATAAAACAATTTGTATTTGTAAAACCGGTCAATATTTTTAATAATCAAATAAATATTTTTAACCAATTTTTAAAAAAAGTCTAAAATGTTAAAATTTACAATTTTATGAATTATTAATTACAAAATAATTTGAAAATGTTCACAGTCTTATAAAAAACTAAACTTAAAAGCTTATAAAAAATATAAGTAGTATTTATATTTTATATAGGTATGCAGTATAAACTTTTTATGAAGAACCTATTGAATTAATTTTTTACATAAAAATAAAGATTTTATTATACTTAAATTAAAAAAAATAAATAAATAAATAATTTAAAATATCTTTGATTAATATTAAAAGAGAACCAAAATATTTTGAATACTATGTCATGTCTAATAAATTATATTATTAAAATTTGGTATAAATCTATAGTTTCTACGGTAATTTTTTTTTTTTTAATTGCAACAAAAATTTAAAAACGATTTTGTCAAAAAGTGGTTTTGAGTAAAAATATCATAAAAGGTACCGTCAACAAGTTTCAATTTGATGCCAAAAACAACACTCAAAGATCGACACATTTATTAACTAAAAAACATTTGTGTGCGTAAACACAAAAAAAACGATACACACACATTCTTGTAAAATCAATATATTCGTCGTTCAGCTCAGGACCTAAAAACATTTAATTTACAAGGTAAATATACTATTAGTATTTAATAAATAAATATAATAGAACTATATAGTACAGGGGCGGCCAAACAGTCGATCGCAAACGATTTTAAAGTCGATCGTGCTAGAATTTATTTTTAGGCTGCGCTCGCGAAATTATGGTGGTATAGTAACTTAATAATAATAAAAACTTTTTTATCGAAGTCGATCCTCAAAGGTGAAATATATTTTTAGTAGATCGCGGCCGAAAAAAGTTTACCGTCCCTGATATAGTATATTAAATTGATACTAAAATTCAATCACTTGATATTTCAATAATTATTAGCAAACATTTGATATAATATAATATACTATATAATATTATAGTCTGCATCAAGAGATAGGTATGTGAGTGAAAACAGATTTCGATGCCGGTTCTGTATAACTGTATCCTAACAGGTTTTTTTTTATATAAATTAAATGCGAACAAATTATACATTAGTTAATTGTTATCTGCCCATCATATACACATAATATAACATAAAAAAATATTCTCATAGGACCAAAACTGTGGGCTATAGGTCAATATATTTAGATATAGATAATTTACATATTTTCTAATTTGACAATGAGGAAATTATTTACGATGTAGCCTAATAGTTTTATATATTGAGCTTATTGATTTTACAATAATATATATGCGTAAGTGTATGTATTTTTTGTATCTATCATAATATTTTAAGACAGTAAAAATGCTTCGATTTTGAACTTTGAGGATGGTTTCTATTAGACAATTGGATCTAGTTGGTAGTTTGGTGATGGAATGGATCAAAAGTAAAAATTGTCCAGTACTTTTCTTAATAATCGGAAAAAACAAAAAATTAAGAAAGAACAGGAATTTTTACTAAACCAGTTTTAGGTTTTAACAAAAAAAAAATTTTTTATTTTTTTTTGTAATTCAAAAACGAATAACCATAAAAATTTAAACTTTTGATAAAGTGTTTAAATTTTTATTTTCTTTACCTGCCATACTACTAATAATAACAACAATTACAATTTATATTAATAAAAATATCAAAAACCTTATCATGAAATGTACTTAATGATATAGGCTGAAAATGATGTATTATTGAATTCAAATTTAACATACTTATAATAATAATAATTAATAACCTACTAAAACCTACTGTGTACACTACTGTGGCTTACTTACTTACCTTTTTTAAAATTTAACAATCTGTTATTAATAGTTTGATTAATTTAAAAATAATTATGTTAATTTAATTTTAAGTCCGTAGTTCCGCACTTCCAAAAAAAATCATTTTCCGAGTATAATAGTTGATGTTTAAAAAATATTAGTACATAGATACAATATACCTATGTAGGATAAAACTATATCTTGTATATCTAATTGGATAAAACAAGTATCTAATAATAATGTTATCGTATTTGACTTGGTTTTTTTTTTGTTATGATGGACACACTGCTGATTTCGTCAGTTTTTACTTTTTACTTTAGTTAAATTATTTCTACATCGAATATATCTAATCTAACATTAACTCAAACAATAGGTATAATTGTTCTATGAATTATATGTATTATGTACAGTTCATACAATTTAAATTAATTAAATTATTATTATACATAACAGTTTAAAATATCCGATTTGTTTGTAATAATCTTACCTACTGTATTCGTTAAAGCTTTTTAGTCATAAAAATAGATAATAAATATTTTGTTCAAAAACTATAGAGGTTTTAAACCCACAAACTGATTTTATTTTCGGTTTATCAATTATTAGGTTTCATTGTTTCAATTTTTTTAGTTAGTTATAGTCAAAATCATTAGATAAATAATAATGTAGGTGTTAATACATTTTTATTATGATCATTATTAATAACCCAAAATAAAATATTACATGTACCTATAGGAGTTTAAACTTCTCAAATACTTATATATAATGTAACAGAAAAACCATTTTTTTTTTTTTATCGAGTTTTTACTCAATCTACTAAGAATAAATATTAAATGAAACTAACCTTTATTTGCTGACTATAATTTATTTTATGTAGGTACCTACACCAGCCACCAGATATAATAGCTTTATTAAAGTAGATTATAAATCAATACTTAAGATAAAATTAGCTATATTCTTCATTTGTTGTTCATTTTATTTATTTAAATTATACTAATAACTTCTCGGAGTATCCTTCAACAATTGATGTTGAACAAAAATTTTCCGTTCAAAACATAACATACTATATTAAATTCAATAGAAATAGCGGGAAAAGTTCTCGTAAAATCCCAGTTTTTGTGGTTAGGTACTGTGTCCAACTGAATATTAAATATTTCTCAATCGCACATATACCAAGGTATACCGTAGTGTGTCGTGACTATTAAATGCTACAATGTGTTAAATAATAAATTATAGAATATATTACTTTATAACAATTGTATGAAAATAAGAAATATTTTTTTATCAACATTTATTGAATACGCACAAAAATCCAAAGTATTCTGTATTGATATTATAATGTAATTGGTATGTATAATTTTTATCTTTAAAAAGTTAACTATATATTAGTTAAAAATCATGGGCGTAGACACAGGGAGGGGGGAGATAGAAAAAAGTTATTCAATATGATATCTCGGTTTGATAATTTCAATATATTTATCCCCCCCCCCCCCCCCCCAAAACCAAACGGCTAAAACATCAACATAACTACGCAACTGTTAAAAATGACTATCAACCTTTACTATTACAACATTATACAGATATAAGAATATTGTATAAATATAAATATTAGGTACCTACTGCAGGCTACTATATAATATTATATATTTACCTAATACCTACTATTACATATTAATAATCAGTCATAACTAGATAGTAATTAAATAATTTTCATTAAAAAATAAATATGTTTATTTTCATATAAATATATAATACTATAATTACCTACTATTGATTCTACTTTATGTATAATGGTTAACAATAACAAACATAATAATTTACTATTTACAAAAGTATCAAAACGGAAATCTGATATAACGTATAATTTTGCAAACATTTTTTATAAGCATTTGAAGTATAATTTTTAACGAAATTAGATATACGCATGTGTTAAAGAGCGATATCTCGTCAAACGATTTTAGCTTTTCTGTAGTAATTAAAAAATTATTAATCACAGAAACTAGAAATATTAAATTATTACTAAAAATATCATTTTTTTTTATTTTTGTATTTATCAAATTACATTTTAAATATATTTACTCAGTTGTTTTTATTATTATTATTATTATTATATGAATTAAAGACTACTCATTAACAGGATCTCAGAATTTAAAATTTGGATTATTTTTTGGCGTAAATAAAAAATGTTTAGACTTAGGTAGTAAAAAAGATTGAAAATTTAATATAAGATTCCACATAAGTTGTTTTCATTCGAAATCGTTTTTCGTGTGCAATGATTTTTTTATAAATTTAATTATTGTTGAAAATTCGAAAAGATAAATTCAAATGAAAATAACTGAATTAACAATTAAAAGAAACATTCTGATAGATAATACCTAATTATTAAAATTCAAAAACTGTTATTTAGAGCGGCTATTAAATTTTAACTGTATACAAGATTAACTTTAGATAATAAGACTTAATTTTTAAAGAAAAATGTTATTTTTAAATATGTTAATGTGTTATTCGATTTTTGATAGATTCTTTAGTATTTTTTTCACGGTCGATTTAAAAAATAAGAATAATTTTATATGATTTAATATGTATATGAAACAAAGCTTTACTAAAATGAACCATTTTTGTACACGTATATATTAATTATAGTATTGATAAATAATAAATTGTATAGATACTTACATTATGTATATCATTTAGGTACCTATTACCTACCTATCTAGATACCCCGATAAGTAATATAAAGGTAGTAAACTTATGTCTTATTATGTGATAAATAATTTAAAATAGTATAATAAACATTAAGTATTATACTTTTTCTATGTATTTATTTAATTGATATTAAATATTTATTAGTTTGATTATTAATTTAACAATAGACAATAAATTTGTTTATACCTTACAATTATTTTTTTGAGGATTTCCGTAATAACCGTAATTTATTATAAATACGAATATTATTTACAGCCAAAATGTTCACCTAATTGACAACAAAATTTATATGCACCTGTGGTTATTTTATTTTAACACTCATAAAAAATAACAACTTAAAAAACTAAATTAAATTATACCGGCCTAAAGAATTAATTACTAATTTTAAAAAAATCTGATAATCTGGAAAAGCTTAAGGCTACGTTATTACTGCAACTAAATATCTAATGATTTAATAACCACTAGAATGTATCAATAAAAATATCCTAAGAAACGTAGGAAAATGGATACTCTATACACATAGGTGTCGAATGGAACTTGATATAGAAAAATTATTTTAATGGATTTTGTTAATTTTTAATTCAATTATAATCCATTTACGATAAAAAAGTTTTTAAGCGGAGACTGTTTAAATTATAAAACAATTATTTTAATAATAATAATGGATTTACGTAAATTTCTCGTTTTTCATTAATGACCTTTCTGAAGTACAAATTAGATTTAATTTGATGTCCAAAACCATTCTCAAAATGAAAATTAAAGTATTTTATCGACTATTTATCGTGTAGAGGTACACAGCCACAGTTAAAAACACGCATAATTTTAAAATACTATTTTAATATAATTATTAACTATTATTTATTAAATTGGTTTTATAGTGGGTAGAGAAAAAGATCATGATTAATTACTTATGGATTTTCATCAAAATATTTTATTTACTTCATATTATAAAATATCAAGAATACACATTGTTAGTCTTAAAAATATGATAATAATGTTAGTTTTTAATTTTAAATAAATTACATAAATATTTAGGTATTTATCAAAATTGAATTTATCATTTAATTATTTCAATGGTAATTTTGTTTCCGCTCGATTCATCAATAATATTTAAGTAGTACCTATTTAATTGTTTGTTTTTATTTATCAAATATAAAAAAAGAAAATATTTAAAAAAAAAAAGAAAATATATAACCGCTCTCCTATATTATACATAGTTTAGAGTGTACCTACATTAAGTAAGCCACTGTAATAGATGTGTTAAACTAAATTCAATAGTAAATCATTGTATTCGACAAAATGATAGTTAGTTTGTGGACTATAGTATAAAATTTATTTAGAAAATTTCAAAACGTCATTGATATTTCTTTTTATAAAATATACAATATTTAAATAAATTTTATTAAAAACTAATTTTATGTAAAAATTATCGTTTTTCTACACTTTATTTTTGTTTGATCACAGATTATTTTTAAAAGTACTGTGATATTTTATCTTTTAACCAACAAAACAATCAATTAGTTTTAATTTTTATCTGCAATTACTTTTAAAGTTAACATTTAAAAATTGCTATGCTCATAATCTAAAATCTTATATTATTTATTAATTAGTTAATTACATTAAATCAATTATTGAAGAATTGTATGCTTATTACTCTGCTCAAATTAATTTGTTAAACAATTAAGGAACTATTAATAATCAATAGGTTATACACTTAAACAATATTTCATATTATATCACACTCAAAAACTGTATCTATTTTTCCTATTTCTATGATGGACGATGGTATATTTGTGTATTACATTTTATCTTCCTAACTACGATATAGGTATTATAGTATATTAATACTACTAACATCATGGAAAATAAAAAATTGAGATATAAAAATAACTTTTTTAAATAAAGAATCACTCACTATTTACTGAAATACTATAAAACTTTAAAAAAAAGTGAATACGGCTAAATTTCATAATAATAATGCTTTAAGTATATTAACCCATGTGTTGGCGGATTTCAATATCTAACACAATTTCAAGGTTTAAGGTTTTGTATCATATTATATACATATAACACTCTAACAGATAAAAACGTATGGGATAGCACACACACACACATACATACCATAAAATATAAGTAGGTATAATACTACTATAGCTATATTAACTATCTAAAGGTCATGGAGCCGACCTCGACACCTCCGCGTCGTTTCACAAAAAAGACAATTCCCTTGTTGTTGCTGATATTTTTTTGTGTCTATACGTTATTGATATTCAACTTGAATAATACAAATTGCGGCAGAAATAAAACACCGAAATACATTAAAAATTATAATACCGTTGCTACAAAATAGATTTTATAGACGAAATTATTTTGTTAATATCAACATTAAATTATTATGTAAGCAGTTTTAATTGTGTAAATGAATAGTTGTTTATATAAAAATAATTTGGATATAACTGCATAATTAAACACAGTGGTGTATTTTCAATTTTTTTGTGGGAGAGGGTCTTAATATTAAATATAAGTTTATAACATTATAATAAAATACATACGAGTTATGATTTAATATTAATATTATTTATATTATATTATATTTCACTATTATTATGAAAATAAATGTCAATTAATAGTTAAACCCAAGATATTTTTAAAAATATTGTAATACAAACATTAAAAGCACATAATATAAATTAATATTATTTTTCTCGATACCACGTAGCAAATTTATTATGATTTTTTTAATTATTTTTTTCTGGGGGAGGGTAGAGACCCGGCCCCCCCCCCCCCCGTAAATACGCCACTGATTAAACATGTATTATCATATTTTGATACATGAGTATTATGAAATAAACCCCCGAAGATATATTAATTTAAAAATATTACAAATAAGGAAAACGAAGGTAGTTTTGTGTGTAATCCGTAGGTATAGGCTATAGACTTCGAGTATATAATCTAAGATGGTAATACTATAAACCCGAAAAAATATAGAATAATTCAGTTTCCAAGAAATCCAAATAAATTTTGTAATTAACGTGTTTTTTACATGTTTGGATTATCTCTCTAGGAACAACGCCACTATATATGATCTATTGTTATATATTATACAATTGATTAAAAAGACTAGATTTTTTTTTTTTTTTTTTGAAATTATAACTTCTTAATTATTAAATATTAAGCATGTGGTTTTGTGTAGCAACTAGTAATATATAGATACCTATAAAAACGTATAATATTTTTCCGAGAAAAAATTATAAATATACAATATTGTACTTATTACCTAAGTTACAACCGTTAATGAATATTTTTATTTTACAATAGTGTAAAGTTTTTAACTGCTTATCGTAATGCACGAAAATTATAACATAGTGTATATATATCATAAATAGACTATAAAACAAACATTTTACGCTTATATTATTTCACAATAGTCATGTACTTATGTTTTTAGTTCTTAGGTATCTACAATATTTTAGGGTTAAGTTAATACCCGACTTTTTAGTTTCACATCCATACGATTTTATTTTATTTTATATTGTATTATACAATAGGAGAATCCTATTGATTATCTACAAAATAAAAATATACAAACAAGACAAACTATAATTTGATGTAAATATTATTATACTATTATAATAGATACCTACTAATGTATTGATAAACATCACGTTTTTACTTCATATACATAATCATTAACTAAAATTAGGTAAGACATGTAAAGAATTACTATATAACATATAATATAGGAGGAGAATTTTCAAGTAACCTGCATTTTTAAGTGTGAGGGTGTAAAAGTCGTTTCATAGCCTTTGCCTGGAATACCAATAAATAATAAAGGTGATAATGAAAATGTAATAAAAAGTATTGTTTAATTTTCTTTATGAGTCATGAGTATTTATTTATATTTGATAAATTATTATAGTTAACAGATACATATACGTATATCTTTAAATTACTGAATCATTCATCAGAAATTAATTTACAGTTATATTTATATAGTATACGAAATACTTATAGAACAGACTCAAGACAGTTAAGACTAAAGACAAATAACGTACGCGTGATACACAGGTATATACATATGATACAAATATAAAATGTATATCAGTTGTAAGAATCATTACTTACACACTACCTATATATGTGGATAGATTTGTTTTATTTTTGTTGTAAAAATATTAAGTATCGGTTGCTTTGAAAAAATATTTTTTCAGTGAGGTAATTTACTTGACTTCAGTGGTTTTTAATGTAATTAATCTTTTTTAATAAGTGATTTTAACTTTGAAGATTCTAAATTTATTTATATTTCCTGAATTACAAATTAAACTTTAATAGTTTTAACTATTTAACTTAAAATATATAACGTTGTCGACTGTTGTAACCAATAAACCAGAGCACTGATTTGAATTAAATCATGCTCCAACCATAATTACATACTTATAATAAAGTAAATTAGTTATATTTTATTCTTGTTATTTTAATATGTACCTACAAAAATAAATATAAAGTTTACAGAAGCTAGCTATATAATTTATATTTATTAATCGTGGATCACAAGTATATTAATTATGGTGGAATTCATTCTTCATGGTTAATTTGTTTTTATATATGAGTATATTATTGGTATAGCTACTAACATGCAACTATGAAAATTAAACTCAGTTCCTAAGTTAAAATAAATCAAAGAAATTCGTATAGCTCTATATAACAATAGTTTACAAGAAATAACATAGTTTAAAAATAAAAACTATAATACCTATTTTAAGTTGATAATTTTACTACTTTTTAATTATGTATATTCATGAAAATATAATTCAATATTAGTTTCAAAGAAAATTATTACAAACATGGACACTTGCGCATAAAAACTTGATTACCAATATGTTTTTCTTAAGCGATTGGTATACACCTCATGTTTAACACAGTAACACACGCACGTACTAGAAAATGATAGCTATTAAAAACTATGAATTTTAATTTTTAAACTAAGTTATACTCGTATTTTATACAAATACGTAGATGAAATTATTTTGAGAATTAAAAATTATTAATAATATTTTTATTTTTACTGGATTTAGAATTTAGATATATTACTGTCATAATTATTTTCCATTTAATTTTTTTTGATTTTTGTAACACAAATTTGAAGTTATTTAGTCTTTAAAACCTAAATTTTAATTATAAATATTAAGTTAATATCTTTTAATTAATATAAATATTCAATTCAACCCTTTACATTTATGTTATGTACATACGTGGTACTTTCTTTAATTTTATAAATTATATTGAAATTCTAAGATAAATGTTTTATAAACGTTAGTTATTAATAAACAAGCCTACAAATTCATGGTTAAAAATTATATTTTAATAATAATTTTATTCAAACTTACCTAAAATCGACTTGAACAACGAATGAAATATTTTCAAAACAGCAACTCAAAGCTTTCAAAGAATATTGATAAATATAACACTATCGAAACTCAAGACGTTAAAAATAAAATACATATATAATATTATATATCTAATGTGTACGAATTGCACGGTTCGGGTATTTAGAAATCACTTTCCGACTGCCACGAGGCCTCGGCAAACACTGAATTGTTTACTGTTGGCCAGTCGGCAGTAATATATAACCAAACACGCTCACTACCTCTCCTAATACATGAACTTCAATATAGAAGTGTGGCTGACCTTGCTAACTACTTTGGCCAATCTGACTAGTGTAGTCGCGTCATGATAGATGATATGCTTCTATTTTTTTTTTTATCCATCGTTTGAGTATACAAAATTATATAACATTAATAATACATAAAAAAAAATTTGATGTCATGGTATATATTTGTGGTTTTGTTTGTATAAACCCACGTTTAGTTTATTACAAAAAATATAATAATGAATATCAATGATGGTAATATAAACATTTTAATTAAATATAATATTTTGAAAAAAATAAACCATCTGCATACAAAGGTATAACAATAATTAAAAATCCATCGAACTTATCTACCATATATAGGTAGCCACTAAGTACGCAAACGTACAATAAAATAACTGAATGAAAGCGCATGTATAGACCTCACGATACTAGTATAATGTGTAATAAGTATAATACATGTCGCAGATCCAAATGAAAGATCTTATACAAAGTGATTAACTCACGTGTTCCGTTTCACGTGTCCCTTATACATGGTACTCACTGGAATGCCGTCTGCTTTGTCCGGCTGTCCGTGCAAATTATGCACGCCGTCTCCAATCCGTCAGCGGGTATGCACTGCTCGTGGAACACGTGTTGACAACAAAATATTAATACGTTTCCCACAGTGTCCTGGCCAACGATGCACTTTTGGCAAGCGCTGCATAAATGCTGCTCGTCTACACCACAACCTTTCCTCCGGACGTCGTACAGCCGTTCGTGCAGATCGAAGCAATCGGACACGACGATTTTTGTGCATCCCTCTTCCACGGACACTTGCAGATTGTAGTCGGTCATCATCTTGACGAGCGCGTCTTTTAAACCTGGTATCTGCGTGCGTTTACCGATCCGGCGGATCAAAATTCGCGGGTCCACGTAAGTGCCGATCTTCCGCAAAAGCACTTTTAGAAAATTTGGTTGATCCAAAGACAAACCGATCAGATCATGCCACAGGTCAACATCATTTTGGTCCTTACAAAACTCAATGGCCTGCTCGATGTCCTGTAGCTGAGACATGACTAAGTTCAGCGCATCCTTGGTGTTGCCCATTCGACCAAGCAAATACACCATTTCGGGATAGTACTCAAGTCGCTTGCATTCATCCAGTGCCAAGGCGATAGAATAATTATTGCTTCGCTTCAACAACGGCAACAACTTTTCCCGTGCAAATGCCGCATACAGCGACACCAAGTCTTTGTGCAAGTTTCGTTTGGCCAACACTCTCGTGTCTTTCTTCTCCAGGGCGTCCAAATACGTGTACAAGTAGAATCGATTGTTCTGCAATTTTGCTACAGCTACATCAATGGGCACTGTGTCCTTCTCCAAAAGTATTTTGATTGTCTGTTCACAGTCCAACTGCATTAGATCTTCAATCATGTTGTGTATTAGAGGGTACAAATTTCGTTTAGTAATCAACTGAAATATACCCTTGTGGTTTAGTTTCAAATACGCTCCTAAGGCTTTGTCAAACTTGCCAGAATGAGTATATAATATAGCCAAGGCTTCTAATAGTTCCGAACTTGAATTCACGATTAAATGTTCAATTAATGCGTTCGTAACAGCAGATACATTGTACAGTGATGGTGACCATTGTTTTACGATTTTTAAAAATCCTTCAGGCTCCAGTTTTAAGTACTCATACAACACCATTTCATAAATATGAGGGTCTAAAGTTACTTCACCCCTTGGTATGTAAGCACTTACTTGACGAAGTTGATGTACTTGTGCAAATTTAAATATTTCTTCTTGCCAAAGTTTTTTATCGTTTCCAAAAAGTTCAGAAGTCAACTGTCCAGCTTCTACATATTCTTCAACAAACAATAAATGGTCTAAAAATTTTTTGCCTACAGATATTCGGGAATTTCGATTTAAAACTATATTTTTAGAATTTACTATTTCCATTGCTTCGGCGTATTTGTTATGTTCAATAAGCCATTCAATTCTGTCATCCGCATCGCACGGATTCGCCACCACTATATCTTTTGGACTAACAATAACGAATAGATTTTCCACGACTAAACTTTCAAGGGCATAATCGTTACAACCAAAATCTTGAAAATCACGTAAAGACAAATTATCAGTACATAATTCAACATACTTTGATTCTTTTGCTTCAACTACATATAATTGTGGTCTCATTGCTTTTTCGTTTTCATCCTTTTCTTTTGAATAGCATAGTATTACTAATTGATTATGATTAAGTGGTCCTATACCAGAAATAAAGTAATCTATGCGAAACATAGACAATGGTTCTACTATATACTCGGGAACGTCTTTAAGTCTTTGCAGTCGACGTTTAACACCACAAATCCTTACTGTATCAACCCAACCAACAAGTAATGTTCCACTATCCTTCCACGTCAAGTTACATCTATAAGTACTAGGTATTATGTTGTTTCTTTTATCCCATTTAATGAGACCTAGTGAACATCGAGAAATTATATCATACACTCTGAGACCTATATTTGAAGCCCATGCTACAAAACGATTATGCCACCTTATATTATGCACGACTCCTTCAACGTCACACAAAAACACAGACTTTGTACGTCCGAGAAAAGTTCGCTCGTGAAGCATAAGACGATCATCTCCAGTAATAAAACGCCGATAATTGCCGGATTTATGATATAACGGGTCTATTGCAACTGATTTAACACAACGGCCTAATGAGATCTCCTGAGAATCTTCTGTTGTATAGAGACCATAAACAAATACATTACCATCATCTGAACAAGTAGCAATAAATTCACCGCGACTGTCTATACTTATTTGATTAACTGCTACTGTATGTGGACGTAGTTGCCGATTATTTACAATATTACCTTCAAAATCCAATAAATGAATAGAACCCCAATTAGTACCAATACATAAAAATTTGGGATGAGCAGCAAGATAACTAACACCGTCTTTGGTTAAAATAGTTTGAACATCATTAGTGAGACGTACATATTTAAGTTTAGGTTCAACTTCTTCAACTGTTTCTATTTCAGATTTTTCATCGGATTGATTTGTCATTGTTTGGATTGTTATATCTGAAATAAAAAAATTAATTTATTTGAAATTATTTATTAGTATACATAATACAATTATATTATTTAATATTATAATAATAAAAATATAGTTAATTTCAAAAAAGTAATGATTTCTATTACTTAAATTGAAATTCTGTTATAATAATTGAATATTGTTGATTTGATTTATTTATTTATTTTAAAATAAATTATAACTATCATAAGTCTATATTAATAATGAGACATTTTATGAAATGTATTACTTTGATTAAAACCATATAAAAATTTCACCTAAAACACTAACTTTTAGTAGGTATCCTAATTAATAATTTGTAAATTTACCAAATAAGTTTAGAGAAACAAAAATTTTATGTTTCAATATCAAATAGTTATATTCACTAAAAATAAATATTATTTTAAATTATAATAACACATTATAACAATAGATTCATTTATCATTAACTAATTTTTAAATGATAATAAATATTCATCTATACTCAATTACTTATTAGTGGCTTTTACAAATTTAAAGTCTAAAATGTAAATTTAATATGTATTTATATACATATCAAATTAGGTTTTAATTATATATATCTTAATTCATTGATAAAATATAACATACAACCTTTTAAAAGCCCACATTTAAAATACCAGGATGAGGGATAGAGAAAGTGTATATTTAATTCAAATATTCTAATATTTTTTTTAAATAATAGACAATACTAAAACACAGTTCAGTAGTCCCACATCATCATAACAATAGTTGTTTTTCTACAACAGATACCTTCAGACGAATAAAAATTGAAAATGGGATTGATCTTATTAGTTTATTTAGTAAGTATAAATAATAAATCTTTAATTATTCTTGACCTAGATTAGATTAAAATTGTATTCATAAAATTAAATAATTTATAAAAATAATACCTATTTTTACATATGGTACATATTTAACAATATTTAAAATAGAATCAATTTTTTATAAACAATATGTGAAAACTAAAAAATTTGAACAACTTTTCTTTTTAAATATATTAGGTATATTTTATAATATTACAAATGATACAATGAATTGTACAATTCCTTTTAAATCACTATTAGGAAAAAATAAACTCTATTCTGGTTTTCAATTTCTAACATTTCTGTACATACAATTCTATGTAAATTTAAATAAAAATATTGATTATTTATAACAAAAACAGTATCTATGTTTATTTTTTAGATGTTATGTTATTACTGCATTGTTTTATGTGAATGTGATCCAAAATTAATACAATATACTATTGAATATTATTAAAATAGATTGAAAAACATGAACATTAAGTATTAATAATATCTGTATATATAATTGAACAAATAAATCTATGCAGTAATAATATAAATTTAATATATTTAAAAGTTATCAAGACGTCATTATCTATAGTATTCAATAAATATTTAATATTTTTTATTTTAAGATACAATACATATAATATGTTCATAGATATTTTTTTCCCAAAACATGTTACAATAATACATAAATAGACTATTAAAATATGAAGAAAAAGAGTTATAGAAATCAAAGTATTTAAATAAATTTAAAAAAATATGTTTATTTAAACCAATTAAACATAGCTTAAGATTTACTTTTGTTAAGCGAAAATCTTTCTAACAAATTGTTGAATTATTGTAAATTAAGTTGTATAATTAATATATTATATTTTATATCTGAACAGATATTAAAAACAACAACAATTATAAACATACTAGCAATAACTGTACCAGAACAAAATGAATCAAATAGAGTGGCAAAATCACTGTTGGAAAAAGTTCTTTATCCTAAAACTAAAATCCAATCCACAGTAAACCACCATTCTACAGAACTACATAATTCATTTGGTGTTTCTGGAAATGTTGGAATCGGATTTCATTTTGGAAGCGGATATAGGATAAAAAACGGTGATGGAAAAGAAGATCAGGAAATTGTACACAATAAAATTTATGATAAATATTTGGGTACTAGTTTTGGTTTTGGATCATTGGGGAATAATAAAAAAGGACATGTTGAAAACATTGAACAATCAAATACGGCAGACCAAAACACTATTTATCACGACGAAGTTAATTTGGTAGATCAAGAATCTGATAATGAACTAATTCCAACTACAACAACAACAGCAAAACCAAAGGCCGGAGTCTTCAGAAAAATTAGCAACTATTGGGCAGCTGAACTATCAGAACCCAAAAGCAGTTATACCAGCAGTGGTATTCTTAAATGGAGTATGCAAAAATTAAAAAACAAAAATAATGTCGGAACACCAAGATAAAAAGAAAACTTAACGTGACTATTTTTGTGTAAATCTATAATATTGTTATTATATAAAATAATTAAGTAGATACTTACAAAAGTATTTTTTAATTTTAATATCACAATGATTTAAGAAGCACTTAAGTAAAAGTACACATAGTTATTATTTATTGATAAATTATAATTTCAAAAATCCAAGTATTTAGTAAACCTTGATTTACAATTAACAGTTAACACGATTAAAATCATATCTGCTGTAATTCAGAAATTTATATTTTTCTGTTGTTTTTTTTTTATGATATTGATAACGCAGATAACAATATTTTGATTTTTTGATAACCAAAAATGTCCAGATATTATACTTAAATATTATAAATGATAAATATGAATCCTTATTCCATAATCAATATTATTAGTGTTATTACTTATTAGTTATTACACAATACACATAAACATAATAGCCTCATTTAATTTATATAAATTTTGACCTTTGATCAGCATGATGGCATAGAAACATTAAAAAATAAAAGATTTAAACCTACTAGGCCAGAAAGTAGATGATAAACATCTTGTTCATGGGATGATTTTAAATCTTCCATTTAGTTATTCCTATTAATCTACACTTCCACATTTTATTTTAGCTCCCCCTTTCATAATTCCTAGTTCCACCAATAGTAGCTGCATTTTTAATATTAATATTATGATAAACTAAATTTTGATTTCTTATGCTTTCGAGCTTAATTAAATGTAAATGAATTTGAATTAAAATCAGAAATTTTGGTTGCAAGAAATTGTTATAATTATCGATTAGAAAAGGTTAATTATCATCAGGGGAATTTATAATGGAAAGAGTATTGATTATTATTAAAAAGCCTTAATAGGTAGGTAGGTACCATTTTTTTGTGATTCATATTATATACAAATCACATACACTATAAAATTAAAAATATTAGATCAATTGTTCAATTATTAACAATTAATGTAAGTAATATATTTGTGGGAGATGTGGTGGGTTAAGACCTTTACTTTGTTTATTTATTTTTAAAAAGGCTAGGGCCCGAAGTCCCCTAACATTAGGTATAATTACAACTATGCCAATTTCTTTATAATTTACAACTTGGTACCTATTTACAGACTTCTGTAGTTATTTAGGTACCATTCTCAAATCTACAAAAGTAAAAAAAAGAATAATTTGATGTTACACAAGAAATTTACCACTATTTTAATGTATGAATATTCTTAATTTTATTTTTATAATCTCAAACTCCCAACTTGATTCACTAATATTAACAATTAGTCTGCTTTACAAAAAATGTTATCAAAATTATTCTTAATAAATATTTATATTTCAAATACTGTCTTTGGAATAAGGATAACTATAGTGTCAATCTGCCTGCTATAATTTTATTTTGTTTAAAATCAATCATAATTGTCTTGAAATACTGAACAATTTTTGATAGAATTATCATATTATGATTATGATGTTCATAAATGTTTAAAAATTAGGTAATAATAGATTTAATGTTCAAACTTCAAATATCTAATAAAGAAATATTTAAGAATGAAGATACATATTATAATACAATACAATAAATATAATGAAATAAAACTAACATTACACTTTGATTAAAAGTTAAAATTTTACAACCATAAGAATAATTATCAGCGCAGACAAAAAAATGTTAAACATTCTTATTAATTTTTATTACTATTTTCAATTTTCTAAGTGCAAAATATTTAAAATTTCAAAAATAAGTAATTTTAAGTTAAAAGTAAATAATTATAAGCTAATGGCCAGTACCCAGTTTTGCTTATGATCCTTAGTTCTAACAGAAAACATTTATATATGTATAATGTATATATATGCTTTGGTACTTAAAAGTATTTAAAACTCATTTCAAAAATATATTAGAAGATAAAAATAACACAACCTATTAACAATTTTGATTAGCTAATAAGCAATATGGTTTTTTATAAGAATACACTAAACAAGACAAGAGTAATAATACTAATAAACATTAATTAATTTAAATAAAATACTAATCAATAATTAATAAGAGTTAAATGATTTATAAAGAAAAAGTTTAATTCAACATCTTGAACATTACAAAAATAGTTTTTAAATACAATAAAAATAAATAAATAAATAAATGTTAATATTATAAAATAATGTCATGTTAATAAATTCATAAACAATTTATAAAATAAATGTTAAGTATAAAACAAAATTAAACAAGTTTGTATGACTAGAAAGCAGTGTTTCATATATTAAAACATAAATATAAAGATAAACCAAATAATACTTTTCTTTAAAATTTAATGATATATCAAAACTATACTAGTTGAATACCCTGTAAATATTATTTAATTCTAATAAGTTATACTTGTAGTATTCACACGACCAAATAAAAATATTACAATAATAAATATTGTATTATAACTTTTAAAATAACAAAAGCAAAACATTTTTTTCACAAAGAATATAAGAGTACAGTAAGTCACATTAAAAGAAGAAATATGAATAAAACCATATTATAATTAATCATTAAATTTTAATTTATAAAGAAGTAATGACATACTATACACAGTATATCATGGAAATTAGACAATTTTACATTGAAATTATATTTAAATGAGTTAGAACATTGTGATACACTACATTTTTGTTCATAAGTTATCAACTTACGCACAGAGGCAGTATTTTGCAGTAGAGCATGCATATAGATGGTACTTTTAGTGGGAACAACAAAAGATTAGTGTCGTAATACTACCGAGGTTTATTTTTAATGTGAAGTAGTTTTTCAAACTTTTTAGATAGTTGTACTAGTTAATAATAAAATGATTTTGAAGATGTAAATAATCTAATTCAATAGTTTATTCTTCTTCAAAATCAGCTTTTTTTATAAGTTTTAAACTTTCTGCTAGTTTTAAACATTTATTGGCCATTTCTCTTATCTCTTTTTTCTTCTCGTCTTCCATTATTGAAAGTGCCATTAATATTTCCATAATATCAGTGGCAAAAATTTTTTCTGCAATTTCTTTATCTGTACCAATTAAACTATGTGCAATCACCAAAGCTCTATGCTGCATTGCATTATTAGGATGTGCTAATAAAGCCTTCAAAGATTCTTCCCAATTGTTAAGCTTCATTAATTTTTGACAACATTGTTTACTATTTGACACAGCTATTGCAACTGCACCAGCAGCAGCTAATGATGTATCTTCATCCTCTTCTTCAGATAACAGAAATAACATTTTTAGTTTATCATTTTCGCCCTCAATTATCTTAATGACATCATGAGACATCATAAGATTGGTAAAACATTGGGCAGATGCTCTTCTAAGCATTAGGTGTTCTTCAAATAAATAACTCTCAATGAGCGGTAGACCGCCAGTATCTATTATCTTTTTTCGTATTCTTTCATTCACAGACGCCATGTTACAAAGTGCCATCATTGCCTCAAAATTCTCTAATGCTGTACAGTCTGGATGCAATAAACTAAGGAATGGCCGTATGGATTCTAGACAACGTTGTTCTTTAAACGAGACTTCTGGATTGATGGAAATTCCTATTCTAGCTAAAGCTTGTGAAGCTTGTCTTTTGCCTTTGGATGTACCTGAATGAGCAAGTTCCAAGAGCGACTTTATACCTCCCAATTTAGCTACTTCACCCCTGATTTCAGGTAGGACACAAATAGAGTTGAATAACCTTGAAATAAGTTCTTTGATGTTTAAACTTTCTGTTTTGGACAGTTGTACAAGAACTGTGATGACACCATATTTACACAACAACGTAATTCTCTTATTTACAAAATCAACATCATCTAATTCATGGTCTTCAGGTACATGACATTTGGAGAATTTTGCAAGTTCAATCATTTCTGGAATAACCTCTTGTTTTTCATATGCATTACACAAATTGACAAATATTGACACAAGAGCATACATTGCTGATGTTTTCTCTGATTTAGCTAATCCCATAATGGCTACCAATGCTGCTTGATCTTCAATTAACTTTTCTTTAACCTCTGCATCTAATGTTAAATAAGATAACCCTTCTACAGCCCATCTTTTTGTATCTGGATTAGTATCAGGATGTATTAAAAATCTACGACAAGCTTCAGCTAATTTAAGAGTAGAACCTTCTGAGAATGGACGGATAGAAGCATCACTTCCACCACTACTACCAAGTTTGCATAAGCCAACCAATGCACGAATACGTATATCATCATCACCACTCTTGTATAGATTTTTAAGTATTTGAGTACCTTGTTTCACAATTGGTGTGATCTTACTTTTCTTTGATGTAGCAGCAATAATACACTCACATGCAATTTTTTGCTGTACTTTATCATTTGTTGTTGCCATTGTAAGAATCATTTCAATAATACCTATAAAAAAAAATATATTAATACTTGAAATAGGTATACCAACATATAGTGTAAAATTAATTAATAAAATATTCAAAACATACCATCTCTCGATATAATTGAATTTCCAACATCTATTGGACCCATAAGTAATACTGTTATGGTTGATATAGCTCGGACTTTAGATTCTATATCTGGATCTAGAAGCATTCTATTCAGGAACCCATCAACAGCACTTACATATTTCTCTCTAGATTTATCACAAGTCATGTTGTCATAAATTTTTGATAAGCAGACTGAAACGTTTGTGTGTGAATATTCAGTAATTTCCATTTTTGATTCATATCTGGTTTCAGTAAGTTCAGCAGCTACTTCCAACAATCTTTGTAATCCGTTCATATCAATTAAACGTTCAGCCCAATTGACATTGTTAAAATGAACATTTCTTGTTAATATTTCTATAATGGAATCTCTTGCAAACTTATTAATAGAATGTCGGTCCACAGAACAGACTAAGCAAGTTAAAATAGCATCTATTTCTTTAGAGTTCTTTGCACATTTTTCTTCATTTGGCGAACTATCTAATGTGTTGGACATGCCTGTTAAACTATTTAGTGCTTCTTGTATGATAAATGTAACACCATTTATTTCATTTTGATTTTCAGTATTTAACGCATCTATAAACCAAGGAACACCAAGTTCAACCAAAACTTGCTTGGTACGAGTCTCATCATTTTTGCACAGTTGACCAATTATTCTTAAAGCATTTATTCGTACTTCATTATTTTTTTCATTCTTTAAGAGACCTTTAATTTTGCTGACAATACCAAATTTTAACAAACCAACACTTCCACTACTTGATTCTTTAGATAAAACCAATAAATTTTTAATAGCTGTAGTACGTTTTTCCAAACTCTCTTCAATTTTAAAAGCATATTTGAACATGCTTTCAATTTTATTAGACAGTTGAGCATTTTCTCTCACCTTCTCTTGTACAATTGGATGCAATCTTGACAAAACAGGCTGAATTTCTTTATTTGTTGGATCAGATGACAAACATTGTTTACCATCTATATAGGCTTCTTCATATTTTCCAAGCTGTTCGTAAGCACAACAACGACGGAACAATGCTTTAGGATCATTTGCTACTATGTCCAATGATGCACTACAATCACGGATCGCATTTTCAAACTCACCTAATTTATTGTACACAGCAGCACGGTTTTTGTACAAAATTGATTTCTCCCGAGTGTTTTCTTTCAGTAAGTTCAATGCAGAAGTGTAATATTGCAAAGCATTTAACCAGTCTCCAATCTTGAATGCTGTATTGCCTTGTTCTTTCAAAAGATTAGAGTCTTTTGCAACGTCTCCCGACATTTTATACTACTTATAGGTTTTAAACGTAAGCTGATTAAATACAATTTGTTCGAATTTAAAAAGGTAAAAAACAGATGCACGAACTTTTATATAAGTCAAATTATTTGGAAGTATGCCAAGAACGAAAATCTTTTATAGAACACTAGAAGATTCTGGAATTTAAAACATATATGTAAGAAACTTATCAGTTATTGTTTAATAAGTCTTATCATTTAAACATCAAATCAAAAATAATTTAATGTACGTCATGGGTTATCAATCCCATAGAGCATAAACAAAATTAATGTATAGAATAAAATATTATACTTACTAAATATATTATATACGCACACGCCATGTTTAAATTTATGATCGTTCAATTACTCGATAACATTTTATTATTAATGCCATTCAAAATGCTCCTACTTTTTTTGTTAATTTAAAATGTTAAGATGAACTTAACCTCTTCTGCAACACTCAATAAAAACTTAAAAAATTACAATTTATCAAATAAGAAATAAAAACGGGTTTAAAATTTAAATTGTAATAAATAATGTTTCAAAAATTTTATCTGCCTTATTGCAGTTAGTATGATATAAGGAAGATGTTAAAGCAAACAAAATGAAGTAGTATCATAACATAAAGAAAACAAATTACTGTGGAAAAATTTTTTTAAAATGCATAATAAATTATGAGTGTATTAATTTACTGCATTTATCTGAATGTACAATAATCTTCCATTGAATTAAATTCAAATAAATTCTCAATTGTTCAAGAATTAAAAATCAAATGTATTATATAGATTCACGAATGAGCATTCATTGTAAATTACTTCTTAATATGTATACAAAGTAAGATTAGTTAACATAGAAATACATTTAAATGTGAGATATAATTTACTGTTCTTGAGTTGCAATCAATCAAGTTTGTAAGTAAAAGAAATTTATCTATTGAGTTATAATTTACAATTAAAATTATTTATCAACATTTAATGTATTTCCAAGCATATTAATATCTTTAAATAATAAATATCTTCTACACATTATAAAAAAAACTAAATTCAAACAATAAAAATTATGATGAATTATTACTAGATAATATTTTTTCTTACACTGTTTTATTAAATTACACCAATTACTAGTATATTCTTCGAAATGTATTAGATATTAGGTAAATATTTAAAAAAAATAAACGCAAATCCTTAAAAGTCATTCATTAGGAATAAAATTAAAAAAATATTTAAAAATACGATACCATCTGATCATTGTTGAGGTAACTATATAAAATCAAAATCATAACAAGACACATTGCTTTTGAAGTAAAAGGGGAATACTATAGAACTACATAAAATTTACCTACAAACTAACTTATAATAAAGTTATTTACAATATTACTCACAAATATCCTTAACAATATTATCAAACTACCTTAATGCTATTGAGATGATACACTTTAAAATTTATGTTCTAAATTCAGTAACAAAAAATATATAAAATCGGAGAGCATTTCCCAAGAATTAAAATCCTGTGAAATCTAATTTTAAAATTATATAATTCTAATGATGAATACATCATTTAGTCTTATTAATTAATTTTCGATTCTAATTAACAAATTATAAAAATTGCCGTTCATTATACTTTAGCATTACAAAATATGTGCGTAATGTAATTTACATTGAAAATCAAGTATCTGCACTCTTTAAAAAGTTAAATTATAAATTAACAATTATAATTATTAATTAATTTACTTAGTATGTCTTACAGTTAAAATTATAAAATATTATTAGTATTTATAAATACAAATAATATTATAAATCAATAAAATACCAGTCTACCACACTAAAGAAATAGAAAATGTTATATTCTGCAAGCATAGAGATAGAAAATACTGTTATATATTATAATTCAAGTGTTTGTCACACCAAAATATAATTTGTTCTGATAGTTAATTATAATCAGAAATTAAGTTTTTCAATTTAGAAAATAAATATAAGTTTCTTTAAACGCTAAAGTAGTTATTTAAGTAGTATTATATTAAAGTGCTAGAGGATAAAAATACAAAAGAGACTAGGTCAAGGAAAATATAAACTACAAAAGAAAATATAAATTATATGGTGGGATTTTAAACATTCACATTATAGAGAACACATTATATAATATAAATTATAAATATAAAAAAATTATCTGTAAATCGTAATATTGACAAGGATGACTATGTTTTTTTTCATTTTTTGTTTTTTAATAAAAAATTAAACATTTTTAATAAACAAAATGTTGTCGTCAGTTCTATCAAATTTCAGAAAAAATATTGAGAAATTACAGGTTAATTTCAATTAAGGACTTTTCTGGACATTTTATGATTCAGGAATTTAAATTTTTCCTTAAAATTAGATCATAATAATCCCATTAAAAGTGAAAGAATCTCAATTAAAACATTGTAATTTATACACTTCACTTATAAATTAGAAACATGTTCTTCTGTTTTTTCTGCATCAGAACCAAGATCTTGTTTTAAAGCTTCGACGCATGATTTAGGTATCAAGGTACCTATAATAAAATATTAAGTTTTATTTAATACAAGCACATTAATATTTTAAAATTGGAAAAATAAAATACATCAATATTACATACCAACTATTTTTAATCCTTCTGCAGTCTTTAACCTTACAACTTGCATCTTGTGATGTGAACCTGTACGAGCTAATAACACATTTTCTATTCTACTCCATACACTCAACACTGATCCAGACAAAACATTATATGTACGGCGCCTCAAACCTACTTCACAATCTTGACCAACTGTAACAAGTTTACAGTTTCCACGCCTAAACAAAATTATATATTTTTAGAAATCCTGTTGAATTTAAATATTCATAAATCAATAAATGTAAAAATGTAACTACCAATAAGCATGTGAACAAACAGTTTCAGATGAATCATACTGTTCTTTCCAATGTTTTTCTGCTTTAGATGACTCCACTTTAAAATATTTCTTTTCTAGTTCACTTAGTGACTCTTGTCTTAACTAAATAAATAATAATGAATGTTACAATGATTGACAAAAAATTTAAATAAACTCAATTTCAATTAATAAATAAACAATTTTTGAATAAAAATGTGAAGTTATTTAGATTTTTCTTACCTGTAATCCAGTGTTTGGACGGAATATAGTAAACATAATATCTTTCTTAGAGGGTGTTTTTGTTGTTTCACCTTTCTTATTAGCACTATTATCAGCCAACAAAGCAAGTACAGCAGTACTTTTATTGTTTCTTATCTAAATGTTTTGTTATATATTAATAGTATACTTTAAAATATTAAATCAATTCTTACCTGATGTGAAAGATAATATCCTTCAGTAGGTGCTTTGGCTTCATTACACCTTTCTATAGATTCATCCCAACTCATACCTCTTTCAACATGTACAATATGAAGCTCAGTAGTAGCTTGACCAGTGGCATGTTTTCTAAGGAACGTATACATTTTTACTCGTTTTACATTTTCTCCAGCAGTACCCAAATCTAAAAAAAATATTCACATGAAATAAGTTTTGTAAAATGCTTAAGATTACATACCTAAAATCCCCAAATCAAAACGACCAGATTTTTTTGCTTGTGTAATAATATGATGTAGTACATCAGTGAAATATTTAAATAGCCTGTTTTGAAGCTCAACTGGCATACCAAGAATACGGTTTAGGAACTTGCTTATGTTGTTGTAATCCTTGTCTAATGTTAAATTACCAGGACTTGCTTCATTATTGATAATCATACCAACACCAACAAGAGCACCACCAACATCTAAAGAAATAAAACAATGTTGTTAATTTTAACTGAATAAAGTTAAGTTAAATGCTGTTTTTTTTCTTCAAATATTTAGGGACAATTACAAAACATTTGCATAGTAGGTGAAAAATATTTTGGTATAAAATATATAAGCCATGGTAAGATACTGTAAAAAAACACAAATTTCATTTAAAATAATAAAAAACAAGAAACTCACTTCTGCTATATAGTAGCTTAAGAGTAATATAAATTTTAAATATGAATAGGATAATAAATAATTGAAAAAAATTAATAAATAACTTTAAATTAAATTGATAAACAATTTAAATTTGCTGTCAAAAAAAAAATTCTAATATTGTGTATTTTTTAAAATTTTAAAACACATTTTAAATTGATAAAATAATTGGAATAAATTAAATATGAAAACTACATACAGGACGATATTTTATCATTGAATACTCATTATTTCATAATTTATAAATGTTTGAAAATATATTTTAAATTCATATTTTGAAGCAGAATTTTTTGATACATAAAAATCAAAAATCTGATGAATAGTTTTTGAGTTATTATTATTTAAAGTTTAGGTTAGCAAGATAGGTGACTAACATTATAAGTGAGGGAATACCTAGTACCTATCTACTCTGCTAATCAACTAATAGACTATTCATTTGAATTTATAAGTATTGAAATATTTTGTTTTAGAATATGGATTTAAGTATAATATATCATTAAAAAAAGTAAATATTAAATGTATAATTTTTTTTAAAAATATTGTTTAATTTTGTCTGTTTATTATATAAGAAGAAAAATACTTTCCAAAATTTTAATACATTTTGGAATAATGAGTACTGTTTGATTTAAGAATTATCCTGAATAATAACAAAATAACAATTATAAAAACATAAAATGAGTATAACAAACACAATTGAAGATAGTACAAAATGTTAAATTACCAGTGCTTGTTAACATTTAGTAAGAAGTAAGTAGTAGCTTACATTTATTAACTATAATTTTTAAAAAATTCATCACCTTCAAAGAAGTGTCCTTTATAGTCTTCTGGGGGTGGTACTATAGGGCTCTCATAACCAATAATAGTTTTCATTGTGGTTTCTAAAGCAGCTCGGCCATATTTATTATCAATATTAAATTTCGATAAATCTCGTGTTTCAGTTGCTCTTCTATCACCATGCGTAAGAGCACCCTAAATTATTGCAACAATAAATAATTAATAAATTCAAAAATAATATATATTGTTTTTATTAATTTGCACTCACAAGACTTTCTAATCGCTTGGCTACTATAGATGCAAAACGTCTTTCTCCAGCTAAATCAGATATTAGAAAAATATACTCTGGAGCATTAACTTGATTAGAACGATGAGAACGGCCAAATTGCTGAATAGCCCTATCAGCACTCCAAGGTAATTCTAAAGTAATGTGTACTCTACGGCGTTGATTTCGGGCCCTTCGGTCACTTTGTAATGATATACCAGAACTGGCAGCTTCTGATATAATAGCTACATCCTTTTCACCATCCATAAACCTTTGTTTTTCTATTTTAATTAAAATAAAAAAATATTAATAGATATATTAGTGTAGCAGAAGTTCAAACATTAATGATTTCAAGTAGTCAATATCAAAATTATAAAAGTAATTAAAATTACTAGAACATTTAAAAATATATTGAAGACAAAAATTGAATTGCTTCTTTGATTAATATTATAATGGAAATGTGGGAATATTTAAAGTTATAATATTTATTTTTTCTATAAAAAGGTAGGACTAAGTCAAGTACTTAAATATGAAAGAAAAAAATATTTGTTTTAAAAATAAAAGTACTTGAACTTGACATGGGCATTATTTTGAAGCCTGATAAGTTTAAATATTAAAAGAAACTTAATTTAAATGAAAAACTACCAAAGATTTTCATTATTGTATGCAAGTAAAACTTTATACATCAAGAGATTCAATATAAAAATATGACTAATATTCATAAATGTCTTTTTCTAAGTTTTAGATTTAAAATTAAGTTTTGGTATTAGTGAAAAATATATAATCACAGTTGTTATCAATTGCAAATTAACATTAATAAGAAATTAGAATTGATGAATGTTTTTCATGATATTTGTCAAATTATTATGACTTTATAAATATAACTATTATGAATTAATTATTTTATCATTTAAATTAAATTAATATAGAAATCACAAGATAAAAATGAATTAAATTCTTTTATAAGTTTATTTTATTTTAAATATACTGTTTAGGAGTGGAATTGTATAAACTCGCTATTTATTAGCTTTGTATAAATAACTATTCACTAATTTATAAAAATTAATTAATAATATTTACCAATAACATTTAATGTTTCCAAAGGGGCATCAACTTCAGAACGAGATTCATACTGTATACCACCATCTGTCTGAACAACTCGACCTTTCCTTCCCGTCATCTAATTTTATTCATAAATATAATTTAAAAAACTGAAAACCAATACAATAATTTTTAAAAGTACTTACTTCAGCAACATTTTCAGGCCCACCAAGTTCATCAATTAGCTGATCAAGAGTATTTGGTGGTAATTTATCTCCTAATCTTTCAATCCTTTCCATCAATTCTTCTTTCATACTACAAGCACGATCAATAGCATCTTTTTGGTGACTGTTATTAGCCATGCTAGATTTTAATACAATCTGATGAATCTTGTCTTTTGCTGTTTGTTTCTTTTTTGCAGGAACTTTATTTTTACGTTTTTTTGCTCTACCCGCAGCCCAAGGTTCTAAAGTAAAATGTTCACTTTATAATTGTATTAATGTAAAAGTAACAATAGTAATAATAATAATTATTTACCATCACTATCAGTATCATCTTCACCAAATGGATTAAAGTCGCTACTTGCTTCAGAATCATCACTATGCTCTTCACTAATTTCAGACTCAGATTCTGACATTTTAAAATCTGAATCATCATTATCAGATTTAGAATCAGAATCACTAGAGTCTTTGGCACGTTTTACATGTCTTGAAGATGCTTGTCGGCCTAATTTTAAAATAAAAAAGATCAAAATTAATTCAGCAAACTATAGAAATAAAAATATTAATATTTAATAATCAAATAGACTAATTAATACCCGATTTTCTTTTTTCTCCATTTCCACTAGAACCACTAGGTCCTTGGGAGTCACCATTATGATGTTTGGAATGTTTTAATTCAATACCAACATTTCCTAGTAGTTTTTTTATTCTATTACGGTCAGGTGCAGGAAAATGTTTTTCAACTAAAGATTGTAAAACACCTCTAAAATAATAATTCATATAAATGTATATTAGTTATAATTTTTAACTAAAATAAAAACATGTAATTATACAAAAAGAACCTTTGGTGGCACGGTCGAGGAATTAAATATAACAATAGAAGTAATGTTGGCTAACATGCAACAAGTGTCCAGTTTTTGGAAACATCTCCATTTAATTTTTTTTCCAACACTTTAAAAGCTAATATGTGAAATTAACACAGTAAAGTAAACTTTGGATAAGACAAAATTGGTCCAAAAAAAGCTTAATAGCAAAAAATTAAACTAAGGTATAGAATGACCAGAGGATTCTTTTAATATAGTTTCATAAAAAAAATATATTGTTTACTTTGCAGTGGATACAAAATCAGTTAACTCTCCATCATCTTTTTCAAGTTGTTCAAGAGTGCGAGCTTCCCCAGTAGATTGTAATCCAATAATTACACATTTTCCATGTTTAATTGCTTCTCTATAAAATTCAAATAATTAAAAATTAAAAATAATAATAATAACTACATTTTTCAGTATAATATACCTAGCCACTTCAACTGCATGTTTAACTTTTGCTGCAATACACAAATATTTAAAAAATCTTTGATGGGATGACCAAAACTGACCCCACATAGTTTTTCTCATCCGATTTTCTGCATCAATTAGTTCAGCTGCTTCTTGAAACATATGCATTGCATCCACCCACTAAAAATATTTATTTTATGTGATATAAATGGGACTCGAGACTTTTAGCATTACCATATTTTTTAGTAGTATAATATTAATAAATCCAAAACAAACCATAAATCTGTTACTAATAAAATAAATAGATAAATAAATTAGATCCAGAACAAAATTATTTTGTTTATAGATATTTTTATACAAAAAAAGTTTTAATTTTTAACAATAGGGTAGTTTTAGCTGGTAGAAAATTGGATTTAATTTGTACATTGAACAGAATAAATTTGTAAAAAGCAATTCCAGAAATAATAAAAATAATCTGGAAAACACGTGTAAAAAATGATAAACGTATTCATACCAATTTGTATATTTGTATTTTTTTTAGTTTTCTTCGGGGTATTAATTAAAAATTTTTATTTATGAGTGAAAAGATGAAAAAATAAAATATTTTTGAAAAAACTGTTTTTTTTTAAAATGAAGGGTTTTAAATTTATACATGGTGTATTTTTTTTCACGGCCATTTTAAAATTCAAATTTTGATGATATAGAATTTTTAAACATATAATAATAATTTGTCTAAAGATAATTTTTGTCATTTTAATATTGCTCAAAAAGTATTAATGATAAAAAAACTTGAAATATTCAAATATTTATTAAATTATCATTTTTTATATAACTAAATTTTCATAATCAACACTAACTACTTAAACAGAAGAACAATTTTTTTCTATTCTAATTTTACAACTATACGTATTTTGCTATTCATTACAAATTAATATGTTAATAATTATCTTAAATAAAATAAAATTTCTTAAGCTTGTCGATGGTTGAAAATGCAAGATATTAAAAAACATTCCAATATTATTCTTTAACATAATTGAATTGTGTACAGATCTTTTATTTTGAAATTGATTTTTTTATAGGAATTAATAATATGAAAAATACAAACAATTACATTTTATAAATATTAAGAATTTATTACATTTTTTATTTGTAGTTTTTAGTAACTAAGTATTTTACGTACAAAATTATAGGTGGAAATAATTACAATACTTTTTTTTAAATTTAACTCAATGTATCTATCACTAAATCTTAAAAATTATCAGTGCTTGGAACCTCCACTTTTATTATAAGTTCAATAACTGAAAACAGTAGGATAAAATTTGTAGGGCGACAAACAAGATAACCCGGTGACAAACATAAATTCAATAATTTAACAAATTGATTTTAAAAATAACTCTTTAAATTTAGACTACAACTAATCCTAAAACATCACTATGTCTTAAAAAAAAATCTCTACGGAATACAGATAGCTACTAAACATGACTCAATTAAAAAAATCTATACTAATAAATAAATCCTGAAAAATCTATCTCAATTTATCAGATAATCAAGGCAGCAGTCATCTACCATTATTATACAATATGTTCACTTATTATATTCCCAAAACTTTAAATACCTTTCTAGCTCTAGTTCAACATTTCCTTGGCTTGATCTTCTTCTGAACAACCAAGGAATAGAAAATTAAATGAAATAAAGCTAAATTTACTTAAGTAAACTTAAGTATCAAAAAAATGTCTTCCACTAATTTTATATAAAAACTTTGTTTAATTTAAATGCAGTAAAATATCAAGGAAAAATTATTAACGACTCACCTGGAGAGATCATGCCAAAAACAAAAGAAAACCATGCAACTCATGCCTTCATTACTATGCCTCCCAAAGCTAAGCTTCAAAAACAAAATGCTCGGTAGCTTCTATTTGGTCAAATGACATTCAAACCTGGGGCCAAGCAAGAAAACTTTTTACGCGATTATACAACTAATTACTGGATATGCCCAATACCCATGGTACAGGTAACCTAAATTTACAAAAGGATCTTTATATTCCCAGAATTAAATAACTAGCCTGCCAATATTATAATAGTTAACATAACTAATTTACAAATCACAAGGATTCTCCTATCTCCTAAATGTTATATTAATAGAGGTCGGATTTATATTTTCTTAAAATCCTAAAATATGAAGTTTTTATGTCATTTAAAATAGGCAATATATTCTCTTAATTTTTTTCAAAATACCAGATATATGATGGTTTATGTCTTTAAAAATACAAAATATTCTTTCAATATCAAAAAAATAAAGATATATTCAATTTAAATGTATTATTTATTAACTATTAAGTATTAATAATTTGGTTTTAAATTTAATTAATTTTCCAATAACAATTAATAATTATAATGTATTGTTTCATGTGTTTCTAGGTGTCATTTTAGTACATCGATTTGTAAGAATGTTTAGGTATATGCCAAGAATTGTTTGATGTCAACCAATGTTACTGGTGACAGGGCTGGCAAGAAGATGGGATAGGTGGGGCCCGAGCCTCCAGGGGAGCCTGTTGTCTGAGGCGTATTTAGGCACACTTGCACAGGCCCTATGACCCGGGCGGTCAATTTTACTCATTTTTTGAGTAGAAAAATTATTTTTGTACAAATTATACGTTATATAATTTAGAATTACATTTAGTAAACATTCATGTCCAATCACTCAAAATTAAACAGCTACATGTAGCTACTATATTATACACATATGCAACACAGTACGAAACAGTATGCACAAAGATAATAAAACATACGCGCATCAATGCGAGTTCGATCTGTGTAATTGTCTAATCGGTTAGACTACTATATTAAAGTGTTATGTATATCTTAATCAAATATGAAATAACTATAAGTAAAGGGGCCTGAAATTGATCAGCCTCTGAGCCCACAAAAGTTCTCGCCAGTCCTGACTGGAGAATATATTTTGTGATTAATTTTCATTAGAAACCAGAAATTGTAATGTGAATATTGTTCATTTGCCGATATTACAAAAATAAAAATATTCTCCAATAAGTTGAATATTTTCAAACCCCCAAAATATGCTTTTTTATGCAAAATGCATTTTTTTTATGAATCGTAATGATATCTTACTCCCATTCAACTACATACACTAGAAACAAATATTATGTAAAATCATAAAAGTCCGACCTCTACTTATTAATATTTCTCTTTAATAAATACAGGAAATTCTTCTAAGATTTAAAAGATATTGGCCAAAAGACAAAATTAATTCCCCCCCCCCCCCCCAAACATACATCAAAGTGCTTTTAATGACTTAATGTGTATTTAATTTACTTAATACATAACTATTAATATAGATTATTATAAATATCTTTAAAAAAATAAAATTTTATTCCATCTATTTTTTTTTTTTGAGACAGATAATAATATAGAACATTATTTAATCATAGTTTAGTGTTGATTATAAAATAAATAAACACTTATAGAACAAATAAAATTGAAATTTATTTTTAACTTACCAATTTTACAGCATTATCATAGACATTAGTAAACTCTGGTGATAATGGCACTTCATCAATTTTAAAAGTCACTCCATGGAAACTTAACTGTCTAGCAATATACATGCCTCTGAGCTTCATATCCATTGCAACTATTTCCATAGCACCGACACCACTGAAGTAAATTATAATTATCAGAACAGTAAATGTATACTAAAACTAATTTTTATGAAAAAAAATTAATTACCGTTTTTCAACTGCATTAATAAAATCAAGAAACTCTGGAAATGTTGTACCTTGACCCCACATACCTAAACGCACCATATAAGCCATATTTCGAGGTTCTGAAGCACCAGTAGCTGAAGCATAAACCACTCGAGCATTGGGTAATTTATTTTGTAACTCAAGCACTGTTAATCCGGTTTTTGTAGGTTTTGTGGAACCAGTTGGACAAAGATTTTTTGCTCGGTGGCACTCATCAAAAACAATCTTACATTAAAAATTAAGGAACAAGTATATTCAAATTAATTAATTTGGTATACATTAAATAAATAATTTTTTAAAGGATACAACTCCATCAAAATCATCACCACACCAATTTAACAATTGCTTCAAGCGACTTTTATATTTTCCGCCACCACTTGATTCACCAATGAGAGCTGAATAAGTAGAGAATATAACTCCTCTAGATACATTACCATTTGTTGGACAGTTAATTTTAGCATATTTAAACTACAACAAAAATTAAAATAAAATTTTGGACATAAAAAATCTTAAAAAGTAACAATTAATGTACCTTATTTAGAGAATACACTTTAATATTTGTTGTTCCAATATCTGCTAAATCTCGTTCAGCATCAAATTTTAAGTCATTAGATACTGACACCCAAATGGCTTTCTTGCGACCTTTTACAAAGTTCTCGAATATTAAACCTGCAATTGTTCGACCTTTACCAACACCAGCTCCATCTCCAATAAGAAAACCAGCTCTTGAACCATCAGGTAAAATATGTTCATGCTGTTGGCATGTATAAGTGATGGCTTCTAACTGAAGAGCTGAAAGAGATCCAGAATTTATGGTTTCCGCTGGTATTGATAATTCATACTTCACATCTGCAGGTTCAACACTTGACAATGATGCTGTTTCTACTACTGGATCAGGATGTTTTTTACCAAGTTTCACTAAAAATTTTATTATTAACATTATTGTTTTTATTATTAATATTCAATTAATTTATAAAATTTACATTTAGAAGGCATATAATCAGCATATGTCTCAGCAACTCCCATATCCTCATCCTCATTTTCTTCTTCATCTTCACCAGTACGTCCACTACTAGACATCTATAATAATTAACAAAATAATATTGTTGAAACTTAGTATTTTGATTAGCAATTACTAAAATCATTGATTTATTAAGACAATTTTAACTTTTTCCTAAGCTTTCATACATAATTGCATATTTACATTACTAATCTATAACTTGACAAATAAAAACACTAAACAATTAAAGGGTCGGTGGGAATAATATGCTATGAAGCTATATATATGTTATATTATATATGAAAATAATTATGCTTTAAGTTGAAAGAACGTGCTCCGTGCTGTCTAAATAATATTTAAAAGAAATTAGAATAAGTTATTTGTTTTTATTTGATGTTGTAAAACATATAAATTGCTATATAGTACATTATTCCCGCCGACCCTTCAATTTATTTTAACAATTTAAATGTTTAATTTATGAAAAAAAAATATTATAATAAAACAGGAATAACTCTAAGCCAAAGAAAATTTAAAAAAAATGTCAACGATTAATTTATTAGATAATCATAAATAAATATAATGATAAATGCAAAAATAATAATAATAATAATAAAAAAATTATCATTTATGGTTATTAAAAATATTATTAACTATTGTACTAACTATTTAACACTGTATCGCATTAAAAACATTAATTACTTTATTATTCATTGTTTGATTGAACCAATATGGAGATACATTTTTAGGTCCCATTGGAAAACTTTGTTGGGTAAATGGTTGTTGCATGATATTTTGTAATAGCATTGATGCAGCAGGACCTCCTGAACTCAGCAGTTGTGATATTAAGGCAGCATTATTCCCACCATTACTCATTAAAGCTTGTAAAAGAAAATTTGTAGCAGCATTGCCATCCATCATTCCAGCCGATCCAACATTACCCATGCCTAAATACAAAAGATAATTGATCACCTTTAAGAAGAATATTTCAAACAAATAAGGATTTACTTATCTAGTAAATAATTACAATAAAACATGTAACATATAATTAACAATTAAAAAAAATAATTTATATAAAATACCTATATGTTTTAATTGTTAATACCTTGTAAAAATTGAGCTTGATTTATACTAGGAGGCATCATTCCTGGATAAGGCATATTTTGAGGAAACATCATATTATTCATATTTGAAGAGCCTTGTGCCAAATTCATGAAAGGATTTCCCATCATGGCACCCATCCAATTGTTCATACCACCTATATTTTTGGGATAACCTAAAAACAATGTTTTATATAATTTATAATATAATGAATTTCAATTATTAAAAATATTTAATGTAGTATTAAAAAAAACAATAATAATAAACAAACTTAAAATTTAACAGGAAATAATAATACTTTTACTTCAAATTTAAAATCACAACACCAAGATTACAGCTTACATTTAAATTTAAATGAACATATTTTGTAAAAAAAAAATTATTTCATCCTATTAATATATAAAACGTATAAATTTTTTTTTGGCATTTAATGATAGCCAGGAAAATGAATATGATAAATTTAAATGTAAAAATTTCAAAGTAACGAAAATAAAAACCATATTATTTTACATAACTATATTGCAACATTGTATTTTGTTGATTTGTGATTACAGCATTTTAAAAGCATCTAATTTTTTTTTCACACTGAATCTATTATAAGAATATGATACATATCTTCTACACAGAAATATATTTAAATTACTAATTATTACCCATATTATTTGCATTCATTTTAGATGTTGGTTCTAAAGGTTTGGTTAAATTAGTATTAATACTGGTACTAGGCGGCTTTTCATCTATAAAAGTTGACTTAATAGTTGCTGCAGTTGCCAAGTCTTTTCCACCACCTGATAATAAAATCCAATAATTATTTTTCTTATTAAAATTAAAATACATAAAAATAAAAAATAATACAGTAATATATTCATTTATAATTAATACATTTTTTAACTTCTTTAAATATTAAAATATTTTACTTTAACTTCATGTAAAAGACTAAAAGAATATAATAGTTTTGCTAATATTCAATAAATAATTTATTGTATATACCTATAAAATATATTTTTAATTTAATATTAAACTGCAAAAAAGAAAAGAAAAATAATGTTTCAAAAGTCAAGTCTAGTATTAACAATTCATTTCATTGTTAAATACTTTTAATAAAATATGAAGTTTATCATTACTGATTAATTTCTATGAAGAATTATATTTTTTTCAAAAAATAACATTGATTTGTTTATTGTATTATTATACTCCAAAAAGTTAGTAGAAATTATTATTTTTGACAATACTTTTATAATTAGTAATTTAATTACAAGTGAATTTATATATAAACTACAAAATAAAATACATAAATAACAGTGTAATAGAATCACAAGTATAAAAAATAATACTTAACATTTATGTTAGAATTATTAATAATTAGAAAATATATTAATATAATTTTTCTTCTTCAAATCAATTTACAGCCTGCTAAATTTAAATATGAAAAAAATGCTCTAAAAAGAAAATTATGTAGATAATAGTATTTATTTTCAGTTATCAAAATCATATGTAAAATAAAGTCAATTTGACTTGAAATATGAAAACCATTTATTGATGAGCTACCTAAAATTTTTGTTGCGAATGTTTAAAAGTATGTGAAAATAGAAAAAAATAAATAGAATCAAAAATAATATTAAAAATGTATTTGAAAAACAAGATTCTAAGTGAAAAAAATAAATCCTTCTAGTAACAAAAAAATAATAAAATATAATGATAAGTGATTTTGGGTCTAATAAAATGACTAAGGAATTGAATATTTTAAATTTTATTAAATCAAATAGAGTTATTTATAGTTATTATAAATCATTTTATTTATTTAGAGAAGATATTATGAAAGGATGCCTATGTTTCAATGTTGTTTAATAACAAATAAATAATAGTATAATAGAGCTGAAATAAGGTGATTTTTGCTGAATAAAAAATAAGATAAAAATAATTTATTTTTAAGCAAGTAGCATATCAAGCTATTACTTATTTTATTATACAATTATAATAATTTGAGATTTGGTAAAAGTTTAAATATGTGTAAACGCTATCATATGTATTATAACTTTGTGTCTGTTGAGCATAAACTAATGTTTATTTTTGATTATAAGAAAAATCATTACTTTGATAAGAATATTATACCAGAATTCAATAAACAAACAGGGATAAAAAAGTTTCATAAAAAATAAAATAATAATAAGAAAATTTTGAAATTGTTTTATTGATAAATAAAAAAAAAAATTAAATGAAGGAAATGGACATCCAGGGATTGTTGCAATGTAATCTAATTACCCGGAACTTCAGTTTTGTCTGGATCATCATCATCATCAAAATCACTTCCGGAATCTGGATTCTTCTCAGTTTTCACAATCATATCTTTAGACGCCTAAAAAATCAATGTTGCATTTCAGTATTATAGCTAAACCTATTTGGTGTAGAATTAACAGTTGAAGAAAATATTCTTAAGAGAACTATGAAAACACAGAAATGGAATTATGGAATTATAATACAGATAATGGTAATTGATTTGGAAAACTCGAGCAGGTATTACTGTAAGGTGCAACTAAATAGTCTTTAAATAGGTACCATAATATTACTACTAGAGGAATGCGTCGTATTGGCTTTAGACAGCCGTTGCTGGGAACAGCTTACATACGTACGCGCGAAAACTCAACTCTTGCTGACCGCCGACCTGGGGACAAAACGTACACGCTCGCCGGCCAGCAAGTTTACGGGCAGCGTTTACTAACCATTTTATCAGACGGGTCCATAGGGCACGGAGACACGGCTGGAAATGGTTCACGGAGGGGTGGCCAGAGTACGAGATTTCGGCGGCGTCGGCGTCGGTAAGTATTGATTATCCGCAGTGGATCATAATAAAAAATCCGGCTGCAAGCTTATTGGTGGAACCGCCCCGGGACGGTACGGGGAACTTTATGTCGGGCAACGAACAGTACGTACCGGGCGACTAGGCCGGGAAAACGAATTGCGGTGCGCACGTCGCGTTCGTTTGCACGGCGAGAACCGCGATTGTTGTTGTTGTGGTGGTGTTTACAAATTTCGGGGGCTCCCGGGGAAAAAATATAAACTTCAACTTATTCGGTTGTGGGACAAAAGAATACAGGTTAGAATCAATACAATAGTTTCGCCGGAAAGAGAAAAATAACGCAGGCTGCCAGATGCTGTGAACAACACAACGCCCGTTTCTAGGTGCCGATAGTAGCCGTACACAATAATATTACGATATTATATATGTGTGTGTATATATATAATATAATGCTTATAATATGTGTGTTTACTGTTTAGTGTTACGGCATGGCTCGGAGCTCCTAGAAAAATCGTCTAAATATATTGTACAATAAACAATTTGGAAACGTTACGAATGATGCGAGAAATCTCCAAAAAAATAATGTCCCGAGCTCCTTAACGAACCTCTGATTAAAACCAATGATTTTTAATTTTTATCTCTATTTCAATTCGCGCGATACTATGAAAAAGATAAACCTTGCGATCATTGGATCATACTATATAAATTATATTCGTTCCCGGAAATGTTTTATCGGGGATCTCTTAATATCACAAAAAATAACTGAATGAATTATTTAAAACTCGTTCAAATGCCTAATCAAGAATTTTAAAATTAATTTTTATTTGCTCTCCACTTTTCAGTTTTCACCGTAGAACGTAGCCTTGAAAGGCGTTAGCAATTCCAATGTTGGCAATGCGTCAAAATTAACTGAAAAAATGATAACATGGTATCGACCAATGGAACATCGCATTATGGCGTTTGATTTGCATTAGATAATTTGTATACTGCATTACTACTTACTACCATTTCTCCGTAGTTCAGATCATTTTTTAAACAAAAAAAAAAAAAAAAAAAAAAACCATAAAATAAAGTTTGAAAAACTATCATTAGACAATTTTTTCCCCTTGTAATGTAAATGAGTTAGTCAGATAGATTTAAAATTGTTTTAAATAATTAAGTACTTGCATTAAGTGCCAAACACCCCCAAAATGGTTAAAAGTAAGTATTACGTACTGATCGCATTTTTACCAAAATCTATTCTGATGTAAAGTTTTTAATGGTTTGACTGAAAATTATATCATTTCAGAAAAAAGTAATAAATCGTCCTCACAAAACAGCAGTGTATCAAATAAACGCTCTCAAGGATCAATTAAAAAATATTGTACCAAAAAAGTTAGTATCGTTTTTTTTTTCTGTTTGCCATTTTTAAATTTAATTAATTATTTTAAAGGTGTGGTACCGTAATTCTTGCTATAAAATATATATATCGATTCTGTATTTTTTCTAGATTTTTAATTTATTTTGTATTTATATTTTGCTATTTTGATTTACATATTATAATAAATAGCTTTAATATTTTTGCTTTTTATGACTATTTACCATAGATAGGCTGATATATTAAACTAACTATATTTTTTAACCCCATGTTAGATTGTAGTATACAACATTGGTGCTAGTATATATTTTCCATGAATCATAATGATTCTCTAATGTTTTTTTGATTTATCTTATTAAAGGTATTTAATTTATTATTTGTTTTATAACTAAAATATATCTTTAATATAAAAATTTATAAGTATTAAACGCATCTAATTTCAACCACCTTAAACAAAATTAATGACAGAAGTTTGTCGTGTATTGTCAGTTTTAAAATAATTATTTGATAATGTACTTAACCATTTTATATGTATTGATAGGGAAAAATATCTTGATTAAATTATCTTTTAAATATTTATTTATACATAAATAAAAAAATTTGTTCTTATGTTCTAATATTTTTATAAAAAGGTTGTTCAATCATATTTCTAGGGTTTTTGACTAAGCCCATAAATAAATTAATTTTTATAATTATAAATTAATTAATAAAAGTAAAAATCAAATTATTTAAATAGAGGTTTTTTTAATGTAATATTTATTCGAATTACATTTGATTTTAATATTATTTATTAAATTGATTTAAGGATTAATTAATTACTATTTAATATTGTTCATATAAATTAAAAATAATATTTGAAAATTGATGCTTTATTTACACCTAAAACATTCAGTAGGTAGTTTACTTTAAAAAAATGTTGGTAATATTAATCAACATTCAAAATCTTACTATAGGTATCTACTATTTTATAATATTTTACTATGGTATAGTGTATTCATTTGTCTGAGTTTCTTTTCATAATAAAGTATTATTTGTAAGCAAATTATTATTATTATTTTTATTTAAAGACAATTTACAGTCTATATACAAATTATTACAATAAGTAAATTTAATATTTACAGTATCAAAAATGACATGAGAAACATGTTAAGGAAAAAACCTATTAATAACTTCTCTTTTGCTAATTTAATAGATCTTTACACCATTTATGTTTTAATCTGCATGACAGTTTTTTGGGATAGTGATAAAAGACATATAAGATATTAGTGTATTGTTAGTAAATGATTTTTTCACAGTTTAATGATTATAAAAAAATATATAATAGTTTGATTCATTTTTATAAATTTGTTTTATATGTATTTCAAAATTATAAATTCAAAGTTGCCTAGTTTTAGATTATTAATATTTAAACTTCCCTATCTATATTCTTAAAACTTGAGTACCTAATTATGTGTGATTTCCTGGTATTTGACTTATACCATAAATTTTTTATTTATTTGGTAGTCCTATCAACATTTTACCAAAATCTTTCACTCAAATATGCCTTTCAATTACAATAATACTAATACTAACTAAATCAACATCTATTTTAAGTACTCGCAATATAAATGTACCTAAAAGTTAGAAATCATCTCATTTATTAATTATTTAGTAAATTACATTTTTCAAAGTTTAGATACAGAGTGATTCTTCAAGAATGCTTATCCTTTATTCTTTAATACAACAGTTATAAAATTTGATTTTTAAAATGTTTAAATATACATAAAAACTGTATTTACTATTTTCAAATGATAGCCTTTTATGTAATATATTATTTAGTAGATCATTTTTCATTTAATGTTGATGTATTGAAATAAAAATTCAAACAAGTACTTAAATTAATTAACTTAGTACATTAAGAATAAGAAGTTTGTGATAATGGGTTTTTTGAAAATGTTATTGATCTATTTATTTATATATAGTATATAATTTATAAAAATTACCCAAGTAAGATAAATACTAAATCTGACTATGAACATCTGTTTTATACTTTTGTTAAACTATTTGTCAGGATTATTATCCTTCATCTAAACATTTAAATAATAATTTACAGTACAAAAAGGATTCTTATTAAAAAAAAAAAAAAAAAAGTATAAATTTGATTGTCACAGAATACTTCTCTAACTCCTCTAGCAGTATTAAAGTCTAAAGAATTTTTAAGATTGATTATTAAGTTTATGAAAGTTTTTAAAAATAAGAATATTTTGAATAAATACATCATTGAATAACATAGTAGAGATGAGCATGCTGGATGAATCTTGTGGTATATAAATGGTAATATTTATAATCAATGATATTAAGTGTTTGGTATTACCAGAAAAGATGATAATCATTTAATGTTGACAATTATTGATTTAGCTAGGAATTATCATAATTGACTAGTAATTTACGTTAGTTCCTAATAGAAGAAGCCAATGATACTAAATATTGCAAAAATATTAAATAAATTAATAATTATTTATTACAAGTTAAACTGCTATGGCATTTAGAGTTACATAACTTTGTAGAAGTGCTACAAGCACAACTATTAATTTTACATTGTGGTGTTTTACAGTTCCATCTCGTAAAACCTTGTGATTCTATAATCTTTAGTACTCTTCTTTTTTTCGGCTGTGGATAGCTTTATTTCTTCAATTTGTTATGATTGAAAAAAAGTTATTATCATTACGTTTTTTTTCTTTTAATAATGAAATTATGTTGTTGAATTTTAATTGTATTTCATTTAAATCCATTTTTGAAAATATTAATTAAACACAGCATTGTCTCTACTGTTGTTTTCATAAACTGTTATAACCTATGAAATGATACGATACATAAAGTTTTGATATACAATGATCTATTATTATGAGCAATAAAAATAAATATCAAGAAATCAATAACACAAAACCTAGTTGAGATTATCTATAATGTGTTCAATAAGTAGTGTTAATTTACAACATTGCCTAAATTAATATGGAAATGTAGGTACAAACCTAAAACATTTAACAATGCTCAACATCATCAGTAATTATCAACAATGACTAGAGAATGATGATAATTTTTAAATGATCATCTTTTCCGGTAACTAATAAATAATGAATACATAATTATTTTTATTAAAAGCTTACAAGTTAAAATATTAGTTTACGTAGCTTAGATTGCATGAACTTGAATAAATATTTTCTAATATTTTTTTTCACAGATAAATAATAACCGATTTCAAATTAAATGTTATTAATTATGATATTGCATAAATATTTTTAATTCTTCTAGAAAATCAACAAGAAAAATAACCTTTGCGTTAAACTTAGGAAAAATATAAAGAGGAAAGATAATCAAAATGCAATTAATTCTACTCCAATTATTTTGAATAATAAAAGTATGAATTCATTTAAAAATTAATATATATATAATATGTACATATATCAATATTAAGACTATTGGATTTAAGCTAAAATACAGTTTTAATGTAAAACTAAATATTTTTGTAATTTAAATTCTAATTTGAATGAGGATCTTATGATAAGACTAGGGAATATTACCTGATATATTTTTAAGCAAATTCAAATTTGTATCATTTTCATTGGCAAGTACTAGCAATGTATAACTATTTTTATTTGTCAAAAATAACTTAACCACAATTTAAAGTTGTCTATATTTCCTAAATATCTAATTTTAATTTTGAAGTAGCTTCAAAATTAAATGAATGAGAAGGACTAAAAGTTGACATTATAGTATTTCTTCGATAATCTTATATAGTTACAAGAAAAATTATATTAAAATTTATCAGTATTTTATGTAAATAGCAGTTAATTTTATTATAATATTATTATGCTGGGTTACACAAACATTCATTAGGTACCTATCTAATAAGTCACTAACATGTTATTGAATGAATTAAAAATTATTCATTCACTAAATGTTCAATAGCTTTATTGAATCATTAAACTATTGATTACCAGTTAATTAAGCTAATAGCCCAATTTAGGCTTATAAATTTTAGCCAGTCATTAAACTTGTTATCACATTATCACCTTGTGTTTTTACTTATTCACGGTGTATCGTCACTTTTCTTGTGATAAGTTCAAACTTCACGTATATTTTGATATTGTGTTTAAAACCAATACATTTCTATTGAACTGTTTGTGCAACTCAAGTAGCTCAACAAAAATATTTAATAGTTTGATAAAACCATTTATTAAATATATTTAAAAAATGGATTTATACAACTTGGCATTAGCATACTAATATAATTTGATTATTTTTATGTAATTACCATTTTGTCAAATTTTATACTTTCTTTAATTAATAGGTCTTTTTATTATTATTATTATTTTTTTTTTTAACAATGTTTTTGGCATTAAATAGTTATATTACAAACATCAACAATTTTAGTTATTCCCTAAATTAATTTATTACTCTATCCCTTATCTTATTAAAGTAATAATTCAATTTCAAATTTATTCCACAAAAATATTTGTATCCTCTTACATTGTTCCGCTATATTAAATAAAATAAAAAATATTATTGTACTTATAGTTTTTAATAAATATTTATTATCACATACATATAACATGCACAATTTTTACATTTACTCAAATTATTATCTCTAATAAAAATAATTTTTATAACATTAATTCAATATAAACAAATATTTGTTTATTAAATTTATAAAGAAATGTTAGAATTTCCAATAGTCATAATAGGATCTTGTACTTTGTTTTTGTCTATTATACAACACTACAAATTAGTTATATAATATAATTAAAACATTATTAATTATATGTTTTTATATATTATCTATTATTCAATACTAATCAATCTAAAAATAAATATTACTTGTCAATATCATACTGGATTTTTAAATTGTTATACCTTATTCAAATTTATAGAATTGTTGATTGCTCCATTTTTTATTATTTGAAATATAAATTTGTTATGTATGATAAACAAAAACAACTAGATGTAAACCATAACAATACATTTACATTAAATAATTTTTAAGTACAATATTTTATTTTTTAAGATAATAAAAAGAAAAAATCTTTGGAAAATATTCAAAATAACCTAATGTTATATGAAATCAAACCATTAAGTCCTACAAAACTTTCAATAAGTGTTAAAAAGTTCTACAATAATGTAAGTACATACACATATAATAAATATTGTGCATGCTACTTTTTAACTTATGATAATTTAATAATATTAATAACTTTCTTGTTGTATTTATTCAGAATAAATTCAAACAATATGAAGAAAATTTACATTTATACAACAAAAATGATACAGTGCATTTTAAGGAAACAATTACTATTAATACAAATAAAAATAAAGGTTTTGATACAATTATTTTATTTTATTTTATAATAATATTAAAAAAATTTTGATTAATTTTTTTAAATTTTAATATAATAGATAATAAAGATATCAAACATAAAAATATTTTAAGTTGTGAAAAAAATTACAGCAGACCTAAAAAGAAGCTTAAAAATATGAACTATCATAAACCATATGATTTAAACCCTCAACTAAATAAAGGTAAAATTATTATGTTAAATTTTAAACGTTCAAATAACATTCTGTGTATTTAAACATTGTCTTAGCACATATTGTTGAAACATCTATTTAAACCGAGTATTCCTTTTATCGATGTACATTCATTATTTCAAAAATTTTTATGCGGTGACAGGAATACCTTGAAAAATGTTATTCCACTAGAACAGGGTGCTCATCTAAACTTTTAATACTTGTAAGTCATAATTAATTTATTATTCGTCTGAAATTTGAAAAATTTATTTTTCGTACAAAAATATAAAAATTGTTTTTTTCACAATTTTTTTTTTTTGAAACAATTAGTAATAATAATTAAATGGGCCTTCAGAAATTTAATCATAAAATCATTAAATGATTGCTCTATATATAATATGTATAATAAACCAAATATATGTTTCATTTATAATGTAAAACAAAATACTTGAGGTTCAAAATTGTTCCAATTATTCTATTTTATAAGCAACTGAAAAAATATTCTAAATTCCACAGATCTTATGACAACAAAATGCATATAATTTAAAGTTAGTAAAAAGTATTTACACAAACTGCACCACTATCAGCTCTAAATATATATATTATCTCCATATGTATAATATATTTATTTTTTAACAGAACAGTATAAAAAGAAACAAAAATCTAATATAACTGAATCTATGAAAATAATTAGTAAAGAGAGTGGCTTTGAGAATGATCAAACTCATTTGAATTCTCTACAATCACAAAGTAGGTTTTCTACATTAAATATTTAAAATTTAGTTTATTTACATTTATTTATTTTTATTGGTTTGAAATAGAAAAGAATAAAACTCAGACAAATGAATATCTTGTTGAAGAATACCAAGTAACAAAATCTACAGTTAATGCTCTCTCAATATCTGTTAAGCGTTTTTACAAAAGTGTAAGTTAATTTTTGATAAAATTAACTTATTGCGTATTACTTTACCTTTGTTTCAAATTAAACTTGTATTTTTTCTATAATTATGTATTTATTAAAAAATTTTTTTAACAATACTTAGATTAACTAACTCATGTTTGTAAGGTCACTTAACTTGTCTTAAATTAGTGTTTTAATTACTTTTAAAGATGTTAATATAATCTGGCTTTTCAATAATTGTTTATAAAGCATGGATTTAAATATTTAAATAAGTATTTAAAAATACTTTAAAAAAATAATCACAAGTGCTTTTTAAATGCATAATACCTTTAAAACAGCCTCTTTTCTTAAACATGTGACTAAACAAGCAATAATTCACAAATATTTAACTTTAAACCTTTCTAATACTTTTTTAACTTAACTAAACAATATATCAGACTACTCACACACAATAAATAAACCCTAGTTATACTTAAAGTAAATATAATCGCAATAAACCTTCAACTTAAAACTTAGTTTTTAAGTTCTGGTGTGGCCACATGTAATAATTGTTGGATAAAAAATACCTAAAAACTATTGAAACAAATATTTTGAAAATATTTCTATGTATGATACTTTGTTATTTCCTATTATACTGAAGCTTGTGCAATATTTTCATATAATCCCTAAAAAAATTTGAAATTACCCAAGTATGGAGAAAAAAATGTTAAATTATATTTCATCTTTGACGTATCTGTTATATAGAATTAATTAAATTCTTGGAATTCATTGTCCAAGAGCGCCTTGAGATACACTTAGTATTGAATCCAGACCTAATCATAAGTAACCAATTCGAAATACTGCAATTTACTAATTACTCGTTAATAATAATTCTTCTTGTATGTTATTATCTTTAATAAATTTGCTTCTCTTCCTACTATTGCATATAATGTAGAAATCAAATTATATTATTTTTCAATTTGTATTTAACTGTATCACTACTAAATTATTGTTTAAAGGACTGGATAGATAATAAGGTGTCGGTTAGTATTATCTATATTTTATTAATCTTATTTTTGCATATTTCTTTAATTACTAAGTAAACATTGTTATTTTATTTTTATCAGAAGACATCTGACAATAATGAAAAAGTGATCAAGGATATGCCACTTGTTTCTGATACTACATTTAATTCAAGTAAAACCTTCATGCCTCATTGTTTTACATATTTATATATTTATATTATTGTTTAATTTATTTTATTTTAGAAGCAGATTTTAATCAGTCACCTCTATCGTCAAAATTAAATAGTAGTCATAAAATAAGGTATTATAATAATTCAATATTAATTTTAATTATTTTTATACAAACTACCCTCTTATTAAATATTTATGTAATATTTTTAAATTATTGATGCTTTTATTCTTCTTTATTATAATTCTTTTTCATATTTTTTAAACACGTCAATTATTACAAGGTTATTAAAGAGTGCTCATAAAAAATAAATTATATAAATTAAAATATATATATGTATTTTTATAGCTTAAATGTAAAACATATAAATGATACATCTAATAATAAGCAACAAAAAGTCACTGCATTTTTTCCTATCCGAAGAAGTGCTCGTAAAACAAAAAATATAGTCAACGAAGAAAAACAAATAGCCTTAAAAGAAGCTATTGCCTCCCAAAATGAAGATGGATTAAAAGTAAAAATAAAATATTTATAACAATGTATTTATGATTTAATGGTTTGTTTTGTTTTAACAGATAACTGTATTTCCTAATAAAGGTCGAGGCATAATTGCTGGTAAAGATTTTGCTCGTGGTGAGTATGTTGTTGAATATTCTGGAGAATTAATTTATATACAAGAAGCTCGTAAAAGAGAAGCCATTTATTCACAAGATACTTCAACTGGTTGTTACATGTATTATTTTAAATATGGTTCAACACATTACTGGTAAGATATTAAGTCAAATTTATTTATATTCTATTGCATATTAATATAGTATAATCTATTAAATGTTGTAGTATTGATGCAACACCTGAAAGTTCAAGACTTGGCAGACTTGTAAATCATTCAAGATTTGGTAATCTTGTACCTAAAGTTGTAGAAGTAGCTGGGTTACCTAGAATTGTTTTGATCGCAAAATGTGATATTAAACGAGATGAAGAATTAACTTATGATTATGGTGATCGTAGTAAAGAATCTCTGATCAATCATCCTTGGCTTGCATATTGAGCTGTACACGTTAATCTAGTGAAATTTACCTTAAAATTTTTTTATTACTAATAAATTAATCATTAATAAAGCAATTTTAAAATTTGCACTGCCAATAATTATATTGACTTTTATTAGCTTTAAAGGATGAAACTTTAAATTATTCATCAAATAAAAATGTTCAAATTGTCTTTTATAATGTCAAATATATTATATTTTTTAAATTTATTTTAATCATATTAATCTTTTAGGCCAATTTAATTATTTTATTATAAATTATTATTAATAATTATTAAAAATAAACTGATACTCAAGACTAAGTGAAGGGTCAACAATCACGTGTTTGTCTGTTTGGAGGGCAGATTATTTCTGATACGATTTTGACTTTTGACTGGTAACAGAGTAATTCTGTCCTTCTCACCGGCAATCTTACCCCAACTTTTGACCCTCACTATGCTATGAAAAAATTTTAAAATGTTATCTTACAAATAAATCTAGTTTCATTAGTTTCTGTTACTCTACACATATATATTACATTCTATTTTCATATTTTAATAATACATATTAATTCAATTTATCGTGTTGCTCAGTTTAATAATTTTAATTGTATTCATAAAACTTTACATATTAATTTATATTTTTATTTCAATGATAATGGTCATAATCAAATGTAATTAATAATTTATTGGCCTTATTACTTGAAATCTTTAATGTTCACGAAATAGCCATATTTTTTTACTTGTTATTTATTTATTGCTTTAAATTTCAAGTTGTGTATAATTATTGTATATTTGAATGACGATAATTTATTTTTAGAATTTCATGTTTTACTAATAATATTTATTATTAATTAAAAATAGTTGTTCAAAATTTTAAATTATACATATGATTTTTTTTTTTCTAGAAATGGGTATATAAGTAGGTTAGATTTATAAATTTTGTTAAAAATGAATTATTTGGAAAGCTCTAAACCAAATAATCTACAATTCATTGTTAAGTGACCTTATTAAGACTGTGCTGATTCATTAATTTATAACTATTATTTATTTATTTATTTATTTATTTATTTTTGAGACTGAAAGGTTCATTATAAATATGTAATAGTTTAAAAACTACCAATGCATTTTATTTTTGGTGTTATTGGTATATTTTACACACTAGCTTCCAAACTATGATAACAAGTCAATTTAAAAAAAAAAATGTACAATAGTATAATTCTATCTAAGTTTATCTTATTGATTTGTACATAGCAATAACTTGTGTTCTATATTTATATTGTATTTATAATATAAATTATATATATAATTATATAATTTATGTAGTTTAAGAAACTGTTATATTGTTATTGATAGTTATCATTATGTTTTATTTTGAATTGTACAAAATGTCTAAGTGGCATTAATTAAGACTTATATATGTTCATGACAAAACAAAATATATTTAACATAATAAAATAATATTTATATTGTTATTTTTTTTATAAAACGTTTGACAAAATTCCAGTTAGAAATGTAAAATAGTTCTTGGTTAATAATTTTACGAATTTATATTGAAATTTCAAATAAATTCCTTGTTATATTTATTATATATTTATTTATTTCTAAATATTTTTGTTTTATTGAAAGTTTTAATTTAATTAATGTAGTAACAAAATAATATTAAGCCATAACTAAGTTATGATAAATATTATATAATCAGATGAATTAGTTCTCTATAAAATATTGAATGACACTATGATCATTATGTATTAGATTTATAGTATACTTAGCATCATAGACATACGCATGGGTAGAGCTGATTGGGCTTAAGCCCCACTTGAGCCTTTTTTTTATACGTAGATGGGTTGGTATTTGGTACCTAAGAAAGTATTAAGGTGTAGAAAATTGATAAAATTAATCAAAATCCCCATTAACTTCGATTCACTTTTCCATACGATAAAAAAATCCCAAGTTTTATCCAACAAATTTGATGTTTGACAAATAATTATCAACTACATTATTAGGTAATTCTCAGTTCTCATCAAAAGTATAATATTAGCTCATATGTAGGTACCTACATTAATAATTATTATATGTACAAAATAAAATGTTTATCTTATCGTTTCAAAAAAATGGGTCGCTGTAAATTGTGGCAAGGTATATTTTGTATATATTATGTAAACTGTGGCCGAGGTATAATTTTTTTTTTTTTTAAAAAGGTATTAATTAGTTCATTCTTACACTATCAATGGTTCAGTGATTGATAGAGTTGCAAGCAATAGCGACTTGGGAGTTCTTTTCACTGCCGATCTGAACTTCCGCCCTCACATTGACTCCATCTGCTGCCGAGCCCTCAAATCGCTTGGCTTCGTAATGCGCACCATGAATGAGTTCAAGCTGTCTAAATCTCTCAAGACTGTCTACTGCTCTTTAGTCCGAAGCATGCTTGAGTATGCGTCTGTGCTCTGGGACCCATTTGTGGTAATTGATTCTTGCCACTTAGAGCGAGTACAAAGGCGCTTTCTGTCGTCTGCAGCTTACATGCTAAAAATTGTCCATCCTCCTCATGACTATACTCCAGTATTGCGCGCACTTGGCCTTACATCTTTAGCAGATAGGCGCGTTAAAGCTAATCTGGCCTTTTTAAAAAAGTTAATCGATGGTTCCCTAAACGCCCCTTCACTGCTCGTCCAAGTAAACTTTAAAGTTCCTCATCGGGCCACAAGGTCTCGAGTTCCTTTTGCTGTACCTCTCCACTGTACCAATTACGGTAAAAACAAACCAATTGACCGCATGATGCGGTTGGCTAACGAGGACCCCTCCTTTCTCAGTTTACCTTAATATTGTGTTATTTGTGCGCATTTATTGTATGTAATTTTACTTGTGTCCTAATTATTTTTAGTTTATATTTATTGTGCCTGTAATTCTGCTGTATTATTATTTTTTTTTTTTTTTTTTAAAAGTATAACACACCTTGTATATGTTAGCATCTTATTTTACTGAATTATTGTTATGTACTGTACTAAATAAGGAATTTTATTCCGTGAATTAATTAATAAATAAATAAATAAATAAATAAATAATTTGTATGGAATAAATTTATTTATTAAAATCAGTACCTATACTTTCCATCCAATTTTTCAGTCTTAGCACTGTTTTAGTATTGGTATGGATAAAAATATTAGTTTCGCTGTTTTTTGTTTATAATTAAAAAATGTGTTATTAACAATTAATAATAAAGTACTAGGTAAAAATGTGTATCCTTAAAAAAAATATCACTAAGAAAAATTTTAATTAAGAAACTGGTAAACATTTGTAAGATAATTTCCACACATAGTCCAACCGAGAATTTTTTTGCTTGCAATTCATACACTTTTTCGTGTATAAATGTTTCTTTTTCAGTCTTTTTTTTGCTTTTTGTTTTCTGACTTCTCAAGCTGATATCTGCATCGTAGAATATTAGTTATTACTAATCTTTGAATTGTACAACCGACCGGAAATCGAAATATCCAATGTCGTAATTTACGTATATCATAAAAATACACGAGCTGCACAGACTCCGAAAAAAATATGTTGCCTACTGAGATATCTAAAAACTAGAATTTTAATATTAAATACTTGAATAGTTCGTTATTTTATCTCCAACTTATGACATTACTGATAAAAGTTACCATATTTTATTACCTATATGGCTTTATATAAAATTAGAACACATAATATGGCAATAAATTTGATCATTTAAAGCTCTGTTAACCCTAATTTTGTTATTATTCCATCCAGCAGCGTGGCGAAGCAGTTTTTTTTTGAACCGCGGCTCTGTTGATTTTTGATGGTGATAGTAATGGTAGATTTGTAAAATGTATTGCTTTTAAATTACATACTTGAGAATTTTAGCATATAAATATTTATGCACTATTCCTACAACATCTACAGCAAGTGATTGATTGTTCTCGAAAGTCGAAGATGAAATTAATTAAAACTTGAATTAGATCCACTATGATGCAAAATAGACTTATAAATCTCATGTTATTATCATGAAAAGGAAAATTGAAAAAATATGCTTTTACATCTTCAGTGCTGAAACAAGAAAATATGTAGTTTAAGTAATAATATAATTAATATTACATTTTTATCTGCTTACTTTCATATTATTATTACCTGCTATCGTATTATATTTTCAATAAATTGTTATTTATATTATGTTAAATGGAAAGTATACATTATACACACTTAAGTGCTATAAACTATTTACCAAGAGCCTAAATATATATGTTTTTTTTTTATTTGAGACGTGTTTAAGAAGCTTTTGTTTAAATATTGGTATAAATTATATTAAATTAAAATGTTAGTATAATTGTTATAAATCTTTATAGTATAAACTATATTACACAATAATATACTATAAATTATTATAAATTAAAAATTGAATTTTTATTTCATGTTTGACTTCATACCAAAATCCCATGTCAACATTAAAATTTAAAGCTTAGTTTTTATAACGTATGCTTATATCGATCGTTACACATTTAATTTAAAACAAAATTTATATAAATAGTATTATCAATTATGGTAGTTTTTATTTTGTAGAGAAAAACAAATTTCTATCTGATGAAAATATATTTTTTTTTATTCAATTTGTATGTTTTACACATGGCAGTTGTTGCGAGCAAAATTTCATGTTTATTATCAAATTGAGTTGGTTGTTGGTAATATTGGTATTTATTGTGATTTCCCAACTTGTGTCTTTTATATCATGTTGTGATAACATAATCTTTTCTCATATTTGTTTATAGTGTAAATTATTAAATAATCTATTCTATAATCAATACTCAATAGTATAACGTATGACTAAATAATAAATTATTCTTTATATTTTGCTTAGTTACATAAGTTACATTATATTTATATACTTAATAAATTTATAAATTATTACATTTTGGCTATTATTAACGACGATATTTATTACAATATTTTATATTCTCAAACTATTAACTGTTTAATTATCAGATTAGTTCAAACTAAGATTTTTAAACATATTTGATTTTACATTGAATTTTAAAAGAAGTTGTAATATTAGTAAGTAAGTTTATGATCATACTCATTTTAATTTTTGTCTTAAATCGATTTCTATCTTTTTAGTTTTTTATTTCATTATGGCTGCTCCAATGGAACGTATTCAAGCTCTAGAATTAATTGAAAAGGACATAATAACATGTTTACAAAGCGCTGGTCAAGCATTATTAGAACTTAGTAAGGAAAAATCCAGTTTAAAACAAGTAGAGAACCAATCACACCAGTTCTTAAAAAGTTTAGGTAATGTTGAATCAAAGCTAACTGAACAAATAAATTACTTGACTCAAGTATCTACTGGTCAGCCATATGAAAATAGTGGGTATGCATCACAAAAAGTTCTCCAGATGGCTTGGCATCGTCTTGAACATGCAAGAAGTAGGGTTAAAGAATTGGAACGTTCTAAAAATAAATATCTCCAGGATCAAGAACAATTAAAAGGAAATGTCTCAAATTTATTATAATGCTTTGTGATTCTTAAGTTGTAACTAAAATTAATTGTCATTAAAACTATGTGGAGTCATAAAGTAATCCTATTATAGAAAATTATTTTTTACTATTGATGAAATAATTGTTTTTTATATTTAATAATTAAAAATGTATAAGTATCTACTTTTAGTTAATATTTAGTAATTATCATTTAATTGTAATACTGTAATTTCAATTAAATTTTAAATCATTATAAACTTTGTCAAGTTTATCCATATTTTAATCAAATTAAAATAATTATTTCATAAACCATAAAATCTAAGGATCAATATATGAATATCCTACTAAAAAAATGTCTTGATCAATTAACAAATCCATTAAAGTTTTTCATTCATAGTGAAATTAAATTTCCGCTATGCGTCTATGCCATTATAATATATGAAGTTGAATTCAATACGACACAATAATAGTGTGATCCAGGATTTACTTTTCTAATTTGTTAATCTTTATCCAACTACATGCAAGCTACTAATCCTAAATTGTTACATTTTAGTCTTACAATCTTATTCAGATCTAAAACTGGTCTTATTAAGGATAATATATTAATACATGACATGCCAATAAAGCCCATGGTTAATAAATAATATCTTAACTCTAAATAAGGCCATAACATAATTTAATCTGTATATATTATAGTTTTAACAATGATATTTATAACTAAACCTAAGAAAGAAAAAAGTTAGCCCAAAATATTTTCTTTAGTTTTTTTGATTCCGAGATAATTTTTAAAACTTGAAAAATATCATGAATAATTTATGGTTTTTATGTATGTATATTATCAATGTATTGTATTTATTAATTATTGCAGATTTTGAATTTCGATAATTTAATCAATAGTTATTAAATTTATTATAATTTATACTACCTTACTCTAATGGTGCATTTGTAGTATGTATACTAGATATATGATTGATGATTGATGTAACGAATAGTCAAATAAACTTAAGGATAAGAACATTATCTATTGTTTCTTGTTGGTTTTTAATGATTCTTGAATTTTAGTAAGGTATAAGTAGAGGTACCTATATTAAATATTAAAATTTAAAAAATAGTGTATCTCATAAGTTTGACTACTTTATCTTATTATTGGAAATATTAACCAACTCGGCTATTATATACATATTATATTGTTTAAATATATTTATATAAATATTAATTATTATTTAAAAACCATAAAATTTAATTATTTCATATTTTAAAATTATAAACGTCGTAATTTTTCTGTATCGTTTTTTTTCCCTTTAGAGATTCGTAAGCATAACACTTTGTCTATGATTAAAAAATGAAATTTCAATCATAATTGATAGCTTACATACTCACTTACACATTTGGAACAACCTTGAAACGTCGTATCTTGTTTTCAAACACGGCCACTACAACATTTACTGTTAAATACTTATCTATCTATTATATTATGTTAGCATATTATCCAAAATTCCTAACTATTGAGTTGCATAATTGCATGAATTTAATTTACAGACAGTATTTTCTTTAAACCTAAATGACGTGCCACCTGATAGACGTATTATGGTTAATTTACTGTAAATAATTATGGCAAAATACTATATTTATTATGTAGGTATCGAGTCTATAGAAATGTTCATTCGGTTTTTTCCAACTTCAGATAGAAAATCATCACTTTTGCACTGTTTCTAACGCTTATAAATTATTCTTAACATAAGTGAATATTATATCTTATTTTTGTTCCATTTGTATTAATGTCTAACATAGTTTAATAATGGTGACTTTTATATTATGAAATAGGTTAGGTACATAAAAAATAAAATAAATATATGAATTATGAAATTTAAAAATTTATCATTATTCTGAAATTTACACAGGCCCATAAACATAGCCACATAAAATTAACATGTAGCTAAACTCACACTAACCAAAGTGCATGGCATAAAATATATTAAAATTTAGTTTTTAATATTATTTAAGTATTCGTAAAAAAGTAAAATAAACTAACTTACACGTTACTTTAACGTTTTGCATATAATTTTTACTTCCTAATAAAGATTGTTTCATAAAGTGCGCCATTTTCGAAATGTGTAGGATTTATTTGTTTGAAGGTTGTCAACCATATTTAATTATTTTTGTCATCTATTATCACTCCGATTAGAAGGTACTTCGTTTTTATTGAACTTAATTGTCATGGAGATATTCAGTTACCACTTGGCACTTACCATCAGCATATATACATATACTGATACTGAAAACCATTACAAAAACGGTGAGTGTATATCTGTGACTGTCCATATACTTCGCATAATTTTTGGACATGTGTATTAAAAGTTCCGAGGTTAGTACGGAAATTCGAAAAAACTAATTCAGTTGAAACTTTAAACACAAAAAAGTCCAGGTCAAAACCGTAGAAATTATTTATGATTTTGGCTGATTTATTCCATGTTCAAAAATTGCGTACTTTATGAAACACTCTATATAATATGTTTCATGGAATATTCTGACGTAGGTACATTTTACAAATCGATTAAGATTTATTTTTAATTTTTCAATGACATGACTTTTAAAAATTTTTTTTCCTCATGCACACGACTTCTCCATATTAATTGATAATTTTTCGCAACTTTAATATAAATCATTTTTTGCAATAAAGTTATTTTAGAAATTATAGTTTAGAAATGCGAGATAGACTGTCTATGTACCTAACCAGCCATATGGGTACATTTATTAATTTATGATACATTCATGAGACATTGAGACATGTCTCCATTAACTCAATTCGCGTGGTAGGTACCCCTCTTTTAAGAACCTACCACACCTTATGTTTTAAAGAATGAGACACTATTCACACTGTCTTTATTATCTAGTAAATAACATTATTATTGACTACTGTGTTGTTTTAACCTGATAGCGCTTATTTATACCTGTCTATGCATGAATATTTATAATTGTTATAATTTCTTAAAACTAAAATATTTATCTATATTAAAATACAATGCATTTTTATAAATCGCATGTGATTTAAAACTAAAAAACAATACCTGATCCAACGAAAATGACATAATTATCGAAGATATATTGATATAGATTATAACGTTCTAATATTTATGTGTGTTTTCCATGTAATATACAAGCATAAAACAAATTGTTCATACGCAGTTCAAAATTTTTAAATATACACAAAACTCAATTTTTTTTAAATGTCTGAAACTTTGAATTATAACAAAACCATTACAATCACAAAATTAAGCAAATTAGTTTGTACTTCATAGCAATTTATATATTTTATTGATATGGAATCCCATTATTCTTTAGGTAACTCTTTTAAGGGAGCTGCAGTCGATCGTGTTTTAAGGAAATTAATATAGGCAATATAACATGATGATATTAAAGTGACTTGTCAATGTAGGTTTCGGTACTTGGGTGATGACGATGAATTTCAATAGTGCAACTATGCAAGTTTGTTGTAGTAAATAGTTTGAATAATAAGAATATTTTTATTTTAAATTTAGATTATTCATAATATTATAATACGCATTAATTAATATACTGTACTAATCATTACAGCATATTAAGTATACGCCAGTCTGACCTAATAATTTTTGATATACTATGCTTATAGAAAAATTATTTTTCATTGTATAACTTGTTTTCAGATTAGTTAATTTTAGTGTCATTACAAGTTTTATACATTTAAAGAAACAATCCATGAAGATTATATAATTATTTTCTTGAAAATGAAACAAATCTGTTCTTATCAACTGTCGAGGTTTATCTAGTATTTCAGAAAATTCAAACACCTTATTTGTGTTTGTTTTTCTATACATTTAACAAATTTAACATTTATTTACAACTTCTTCTATGTCTTTATTTATTCCTAACCAATAAAAGCAAGTTCTTTATCTAAATTTCTCAATTCTCATGTGATTAAAATGAATCCTATTCAAAATTTTTTAGTAAAATTATCCTATTCGTTTTGTTTAGTACGCCTTCATGTACTGCTATTAATTTTTTAGAATCTCAATACTTTTTAATTTCCTTATGTAATTGTTTTATTTTTTCCGATCAATCTTTAATGACACTACTTTTTAAGATATTAAAATCTTCATCTGAATCTGTAGTTAACTAACTGATGAACATACTTTTTTTCAATTATTATTTTGACTTCTCTTTTCTCCCAATCGTCAAATATACTATCACCTTTTGATTTTATTCTTTTTGATCTATTAGCTGTTAAAAGCTCTTTACCAGATTTTCATTTTACAACTAATTTATACTGTTGCAGTTTTATTAAACTCCTTTGTAGTCTCAAAGGATATAATACTAGAGATTTTTTAAACATGGACTTTCGTGGGTGACGGTCAGTTTCTACTATAGATGTACTAATGAAATCTACGAAATCCAAATGCAATACCTACTTAGAGCTTTCTTCTCAATTTGAACATATTTTTTCCGAATATCAGCTAATGATTTGGGTGCAAAATAATTGGATTATTTTGTAATAGCCTGTTCCTAAATCATTTTATGGTGCATTCCAGATACTATTTAGAGTAGTTTTCTATCAAAATTCTGTAAAATTGGCTTACTAATAAAAATTCATTTTATTTTATCTAAAGCGTCACTATGTAGATTTTTCTATTAAAAAAAAAAAAATTTTTTTTTTTTTATTAAATCCCTTATTTATGCTACATTAGGTAAAAACTTTCCAACATAATTTACAACTCTCAATATTTGTTGTAGCTCCAATTTATTCTCGGTGGTGTTAATTCTTTTATTTTTTTTATTATTTTTTAGTCTGATTTTACTCCTAAAGTCCTAAACTTGTTACTTCATGTCCTGCAAAATAATCTTTATTTTCACTAAATTTGCATTTTGATTTATTAAATTTTACATTTCACTCACTTGCAATTTGAAGTGTACTTTTCTCAGTCTCCCATTGTGCTATAGCTATACTCCTTGTTTCTACCATAAACTATTTTATTATTTATGTAATATGTATTAACACCTTCCAATCCTTCAAATATTTGTTTAAATTTTTTATGGAATATTTCTTGGACTGAAGAAATATCAAAAGTACCTACACGTAATTATTGAAAATAAATTGATATAGTTGATAACGCTCTAATATTTATGTGCATTTTTCATTTATTTTATAAACATAAAATAAATTGTTTTTACGATAGTTCAAAACTTTTAAATTTACAAAACACTCTAATTTTTTTAAAGTAACTGAAAATTTGAATTAATACAAAATCATCATAATCACAAAATTATCCAAATTAAGTTGTACTCATCAATTATATAAAATATGTCGAATTGACATTTTTAAAGCATATTTATTTAAATGACCAAAGGCCTTTAAAAATACAATAAATGATAGGTTTATAATCATAATTAGTTGATAATATGTAATACATTATTTATGTATTTATATATGTATATATAGACTTTCCTATGCCCCTAGATAAGAAATAATTAACAAACAAAATAATTAAAAAAAGCAAAATAATCTAGCTATCAGTTTCATCTTAGAATGCGCTACTTATCGATGTATCAGAGAATCCGGAAGTGCAATATATATCGCAATAGGTATCGTGTATGTGTGCTAAATATTGTCGTCTATAGAAAATAACAGGGGGATAGATTTATTATACTCCAAATTAATAACATTTTGGACAAGCAAAGTGGCTCTCGTTATTATACCACATGGGATTTGGTCAGCGGGTATTATTAAGTTCTAATACGGTTGGAAGATCACTTAAAAAACTTCATATTTTATGGACAAGGGCTTTTAAGATTTGAACGATCAATACATTTTAACGCTTTATGAATTAAGTGTTCACTGGAATCAATGTCGTTAAAGCTTTTGTTTACCTAGACGACATTTTCATTTACGCGTTACGCCACA